>NC_133617.1:208447816-209047816 GCF_048593235.1 Sminthopsis crassicaudata | reverse complement strand
AAAGCCAAAAAAGCAGGGGTAGCCATCCTCATCTCAGATCAAGCAAAAACAAAAACTGATCTAATTAAAAGAGATAAGGAAGGGCATTATATCCTGATAAAGGGAAGCATCAATAATGAAGCAGTATCAATATTAAACATATATGCACCAAGTGGTGCAGCATCTAAATTCTTAAAAGAGAAATTAAGAGAGCTGAAAGAGGAAATAGATAGCAAAACTATAATAGTGGGAGATCTCAATCTTGCACTCTCAGAATTAGATAAATCAAACCACAAAATAAATAAGAAAGAAGTCAAAGAGGTAAATAGAATACTAGAAAAGTTTGATATGATAGATCTTTGGAGAAAGTTAAATGGAGACAGAAAGGAGTATACTTTCTTCTCAGCAGTTCATGGAACCTATACAAAAATTGATCATATACTAGGGCATAAAAACCTCAAAATCAAATGCAGTAAGGCAGAAATAGTAAATGCATCCTTTTCAGACCACAATGCAATCAAAATTACATTTAATAAAAAGCTAGGGGAAAATAGACCAAAAAATAATTGGAAACTAAATAATCTTATACTAAAGAATGATTGGGTAAAACAGCAAATCATAGACATAATTAATAACTTCACCCAAGAAAATGACAATAATGAGACATCATACCAAAATGTGTGGGATACAGCCAAAGCAGTAATAAGGGGAAGTTTTATATCTCTACAGGCCTACTTGCATAAAATAGAGAAAGAGAGGGCCAGCAAATTGGGCTTACAACTAAAATTACTAGAAAAGGAATAAATTAAAACCCCCCAGACAAACACAAAACTTGAAATTCAAAAAATAAAAGGTGAGATTAATAAAATTGAAAGTAAAAAAACTATTGAATTAATTAATAAAACTAAGAGTTGGTTCTATGAAAAAACCAACAAAATAGACAAACCCTTGCCTCTTCATGAGATGTAGTACCACCACTTTACACTTTTTTATGATATAATTTCCTTTCCACCTCTAGTTTCTAAGACAAAACCTGATTAAAAAAAGGAAAGAGAAAAAGCAAATTGTTAGTCTTGAAAATGAAAAGGGTGATCTCACCACTAATCAAGAACTTTATTAGAACTTAATTAGAACAATAGTTAGGAGCTACTTTGCTCAACTTTTGGCCAATCAATTCGATAACTTAAATGAAATGGAGGAATACCTTCAAAAATATAGCTTGCCCAGATTAACAGAGGAAGAAGTAAGTAGTCTAAATAGTCCCATCTCAGAAAAAGAAATAGAGCAAGCTATTAACCAACTTCCTAAGAAAAAGTCCCCAGGACCAGATGGATTTACATGTGAATTCTACCAAACATTTAAAGAACAACTAACTCCAATGCTATGTAAACTATTTGAAAAAATAGGGATTGAAGGAGTCCTACCAAATTCCTTCTATGACACAGACATGGTACTGATACCTAAACCAGGTAGATTGAAAACGTAGAAAGAAAACTATAGACCAATTTCCTTAATGAATATTAATGCTAAAATCTTAAATAAGATATTAGCAAAAAGACTTCAGAAAATCATCCCCACGATAATACACTATGACCAAGTGGGGTTTATACCAGGAATGCAGGGCTGGTTTAATATTAGGAAAACTATTAGTATAATTGACCATATTAATAATCAAATTAATAAGAACCATATGATCATCTCAATAGATGCAGAAAAAGCATTTGATAAAATCCAACATCCATTCCTACTAAAAACGCTTGAGAGTATAAGAATAAATGGACTATTCCTTAAAATAATAAGGAGCATATATTTAAAACCTTCAGTAAACATCATATGTAATGGCGATAAACTAGAACCTTTCCCTGTAAGATCAGGAGTGAAACAAGGTTGCCCACTATCACCATTACTTTTCAATATAGTACTAGAAACTCTAGCCTAGAGATTCAAGGAATTAGAGTAGGAAATGAGGAAATGAAATTATCACTTTTTGCAGATGACATGATGGTATACTTAAAAAACCCCAAAGACTCTGCTAAAAAGCTATTAGAAATAATTCAGAATTTTAGCAAAGTTGCAGGATACAAAGTAAATTCACATAAATCCTCAGCATTTCTATACATTACCAATACAATCCAAGAGCAAGAGATACAAAGAGAAATTCCAATCAAAATAACGGTCGATAGTATAAAATATTTGGGAATATATCTACCAAAGGAGAGTCAGGAATTATATGAGCAAAATTACAAAACACTTGCCACAAAAATAAAGTCAGATTTAAATAATTGGAAAGACATTCAGTGCTCTTGGATAGGCCGAGCAAATATAATTAAGGTGAAAATACTCCCTAAGCTAATCTATTTATTTAGTGCTATACCAATCAGACTCCCAAGAAACTATTTTAATGACCTAGAAAAAATAACAACAGAATTCATATGGAATAACAAAAGGTCGATAATTTCAAGGGAAGTAATGAAAAAAAAAAAAATTAAGTGAAGGTGGTCTAGCTGTACCTGATCTAGAACTGTATTATAAAGCAACAGTCACCAAAACCATTTGGTATTGGCTAAGAAATAGACTAGTTGATCAGTGGCATAGGTTAGGTTCATAGGGCAAGATAGTGAATAAAAATAGCAATCTAGTGTTTGACAAACCCAAAGATCCCAAATTTTGGGATAAGAATTCATTATTTGACAAAAACTGCTGGGAAAACTGGAAATTAGTATGGCAGAAACTAGGCATGGACCCACATTTAACACCACATTCTAAGATAAGATCAAAATGGGTCCAAGATTTAGGCATAAAGAACGAAATTATAAATAAATTGGAGGAACATGGGATGGTTTACCTCTCAGACTTGTGGAGGAAGAAGGAGTTTGTGTCCAAGGGAGAACTAGAGACCATTATTGATCACAAAATAGAAAATTTTGATTACACCAAATTAAAAAGTTTCTGCACAAACAAAACTAATGCAAACAAGATTAGAAGGGAAGTAACAAATTGGGAAAACATTTTTACAGTTAAAGGTTCTGATAAAGGCCTCATCTCCAAAATATACAGAGAATTGACTTTAATTTATAAGAAATCAAGCCATTCTTTAATTGATAAATGGTCAAAGGATATGAACAGACAATTTTCAGATGATGAAATTAAAACTATTTCCACTCATATGAAAGAGTATTCCAAATCACTATTGATCAGAGAAATGCAAATTAAGACGATTCTGAGATATCATTACACACCTGTCAGATTGGCTAAGATGACAGGAACAAATAACAATGAATGTTGGAGGGGCTGTGGAAAAACTGGGACACTGATGCATTGTTGGTGGAGTTGTGAAAGAATCCAACTATTCTGGAAAGCAATCTGGAATTATGCCCAAAAAGTTATCAAAATGTGCATACCCTTTGACTCAGCCATACTACTACTGGGCTTATACCCCAAGGAACTACTAAAGAGTGGAAAGGGACCTTTATGTGCCAAAATGTTTGTGGCAGCCCTTTTCATAGTGGCTAGAAGCTGGAAGATGAATGGATGTCCATCAATTGGAGAATGGTTGGGTAAATTATGGTATATGAAGGTTATGGAATATTATTGTTCTGTAAGAAATGACCAACAGGAGAAATACAGAGAGGCTTGGAGAGACTTACATCAACTGATGCTGAGTGAAACGAGCAGAAGCAGAAGATCATTATACACTTCAACAATGATACTGTACGAGGATGTATTCTGATGGAAGTGGATATCTTCAACATAGAGAAGAGCTAATCCAATTCCAATTGATCAATGATGGACAGAATCAGCTACATCCAGAAAAGGAACATTGGGAAATGAGTATAAACTGTTATTTTTACCTTCTGAATCCAATTCTTCCTGTGCAACAAGAAATTCGGTTCTACACACATATATTGTATCTAGAATATATTGTAATATATTTAACATGTATAAGACTGCCTGCCATCTGGGGGAGGGGGTTGGGGGAGGAAGGGAAAAAATCTGAACAGAAGTAAGTGCAAGGGATAATGTTGTAAAAAATAACCCATGCATATGTACTGTCAAAAAAAATTATAATTATAAAATAAAATAAACAAAACAAAACAAAAAAAAAGTTCTTTCTTCTCCATAGATCTAAGAGGTAAACTATCCTTTGTTCTTCTAATTTGCTTATAATATCAGGCTTTATGTCTATATCATGAACCCATTTTGATCTTACCTTGCAAAGTATACAGTGTTAAGTGTGTGTCAATACTTAGTTTCAGTCATACTAATTTCTAATGTTCCCAGTAGTTTTTATCAAATAGTGAATTTTTATCCAAAAGCTGGTACTTTGGATATGTCAAACATTGGATTACTATAGTCATTGACTATTTTGTCCTGTGAACCTAACTTATTCCACTGATCAACTACTCTATTTCTTAGCTAATACCAAATGATTTTGATGACTGCTGCTTTATAATATAGGTTCATGACTGATACAGTTATGCCACCTTCCTTTGTATTTTGTTTCATTAATTCCCTGAAAATCCATGACCTTTTGTTCCTCCAAATGAATTTTATAATTATTTTTTCTAGCTCTGTGAAGTAATTTCTTGGGAGATTATTAGTGTGATGCTGAATAAGTCAATTAATTTAGGTAGTATTGTCACATTTATTATATTAGCTCAGCATATCCATGCACATTTGATATTTTGCCGAGAGATTCCTAGAGCACACACCACACAACTCACTGGCTCCCTGCCCTAGGCTTCCTCTGCTAGGTCTGGGCTCAACAGCCTCTCCCCCTGTCCAATTGAAATAGAACTTTTCTGAAGTTCTTCTTCTGTAAATTTGTTATACTGCAAATATTTGTGAGTTCTGTCACTCCAAATCCACTTCAAAGCCTTGATCTGGTGTTGATCTGAGGGACATGAAGAGATTAAATAAAGGCTTGTCTACTCTCCACCATCTTGGCTCCTAAGTAGAAATTTTCATTTACTCATTTGCCACATAACTTCCCTTTCTGCAAGAAAGTTTGGTTGACTCACTATAACAGCTAGTCTTTATTGGATCTATCATTCTCACATTCATCTCACAAATTGTCCAGTCATATAAGATGATATCCTATTTGGCAAATTGACTATATGCCACATTAAAATTAATAGACATAGCTACTAAACACTAAAAATTGAGGTGATCTTTTTTTATTACAGAACCTAGTAACTATACACACATACATACTATGTACACATAAGTATGCAATATATATATATACACATATCCACATACAAACCTATATATACATATATATAGGTTTGTATGTGGATATGTATATATATATATGTGTGTGTGTATATATTCATATATTGTGTGTGTATCAATTATATAGAGACAGAAGAAACAGAGTTTGAATCCTGTAATCATACTGAGTTTTCAAAATATAAGGAAATTTAAAATCTTTTGTTTTAATGAGTTAGGATATAGAGGAATTGCCTATCCTTCTATAAAGAAAATTAATTTAAAATGCATGACCATATTAGAGTTTTTACATTGGGGGCAGCTAGGTGGCACAGTGGATAGAGCACCAGCCCTGAATTCAGGAGGACCCCAGTTCAAACCTGGTCTCAGACACTTAACACTTCCTAGCTGTGTGACCCTGGGCAAGTCACTTAACCCCAGCCTCAGGAAAAAAAAAAAAAAAAAGTTTTTACATTGATTACTATTTGCTACAGTATAATACCTGTCTTCCAGGATTCATATGAGGATAAAATAGATAATATTTGTAAAGCACTTCAAAAGCTTTTAAATACTATATAAATATTAGATATTATTACTCTTATTATAAGTAACTTTAATTTTTCATCTCAGGCAATATCTCACTACTTACTTGTGGCACAATGACCATTCCCTATTGTCCTGTTCCATAATGTTATCATATTTGGAATCATGCTAATTGAATTTTAAAGCAGAAAGGGCCCAAGAGTTTATCTAATGCATAAGGACAGAGAAATGTTTTTTGACCTAAAGAAATGCCAAGAATGTCCTAAAGCAAAGATTTTAAGCACGTTTGTGTCTTAGTTCTTTATAACACTTTGGTGGCTGACTGTCATGCTGATTTGGCAAATATAGTAGAGGGATAAGAATGTCAGTCTCACAATGCTCCATGCAATCATCTGTTTTGATTGGCAAACCATTTATATCCAGACATTCTCTAATGTCTCATAAAATTACTATTTTTGTCTTATTCAAACTATTTTAAATGAAGTTTATTTGTATTTAAAAGATATTAACTTTTTTCAGTTTGAAAATAAAGTGTCTTTATTATCATTGTTTGATTTTAAAAAGTAAACTACAATTTTTTTTTTTCCTAATAAAATGTGCTGTTTATACATATGGTCACCTGTCAATGATTTGCACCATCATTGACATTGTACCAAGTCTAAAACTACCTTTCCCAACAGTTCCACTCAACACGATATAATCTGGTTGGCCTGCTGAATAGTGGCACTCTCCATGACTCCCATCATTTTGTGATTAGTGCCCCTTCATTTTAATTTCCAGGCTTCTGATCTTCCATGTTATAGGAAGCAGAATGCACTTTATCTACTATATTGTTGTTTGTCCTTTCTTCTCAAAGAGTATCAGGAAGGTTATGCCACGACATGCAAGTGAATTGGATTTAAGTGAGGGAGGACTATACAAATTCACCTGCCTTACTTTCCTCTCTAGAGAAATCTGAGTTCAATGGCAAGATATAGATCAGGAAAACCAAAGATGGGTCTGCTTGAAATGAATGATTAAGGCTAGGTAGTAATTGAAGAAAAGAATCTCTTCTTTCACCTAGTCCAAAACAAATTTAATAAATAAAATTAATTTTTTTTAAATTTTTATTATATATATATATATATTTATAATATTATCCCTTGTATTCATTTTTCCAAATTACCCCCCCTCCCTCTATTCCCTCCCCCCGATGACAGGCAATCCCATACATTTTACATGTGTTACAATATAGTCTAGGTACAATACATGTGTGTGAAAATCATTTTCTTGTTGCACAATAAACATTAGAATCCAAAGGTACATGTAACATGGGCAGACAGATATTAGTGCTAACAATTTACATTCACTTCCCAGTGTTTCTTCTCTGGGTGTAGCTACCTCTGTCCATCATTGATCAACTGGAAGTGAGTTGGATCTTCTTTATGTTGAAGATTTCCACCTCCATCAGAATACATCCTCATACAGTATTGTTGTTGAAGTGTATAGTGATCTTCTGGTTCTGCTCATTTCACTCAGCATCAGTTGATTTAAGTCTCTCCAAGCCTGTCTGTATTCCTCCTGCTGGTCATTTCTTACAGAGCAATAATATTCCATAACCTTCATATACCACAATTTACCCAACCATTCTCCAACTGATGGACATCCATTCATCTTCCAGTTTCTAGCTACAACAAAAAGCTGCCACAAACATTTTGGCACATATATGTCTCTTTCCGCTCTTTAGTATTTCTTTGGGATATAATCCCAGTAGTAGCGCTGCTGGGTCAAAGGGTATGCACAGTTTGATAACTTTTTGGGCATAATTCCAGATTGCTCTCCAGAATGGCTGGATTCTTTCGCAACTCCACCAGCAATGTATCAGTGTCCCAGTTTCCCCACATCTCCTCCAACATTCATCATTATTTGTTCCTGTCATCTTAGCCAATCTGACAGGTGTGTAGTGGTATCTCAGAGTGGTCTTAATTTGCATTTCTCTGATCAGTAGTGATTTGGAACACTCTTTCATGTGAGTGGATATAGTTTCAATTTCTTCCTCTGAGAATTGTCTGTTCATATCCTTTGACCATTTATCGATTGGAGAATGGTTCGGTTTCTTATAAATTAGGGTCAGTTCTCTATATATTTTGGAAATGAGACCTTTGTCGGAACCTTTGTTTTTAAAAATATTTTCCCAATTTGGTACTTCCCTTCTAATCTTGTTTGCATTAGTATTATTTGTACAGAAATTTTTTAGTTTGATGTAATCAAAATCTTCTATTTTGTGATCAATAATGATCTCTAGTTCTCCTCTGGTCATAAATTCCTTCCTCCTCCACAAGTCTGAGAGGTAGATTATCCTCTGTTCCTCTAATCTATTTATTATCTCCCTCTTTATGCCTAAATCATGGACCCATTTTGATCTTATCTTGGTATATGGTGTTAAGTGTGGATCCATATCTAATTTCTGCCATACTAATTTCCAGTTTTCCCAACAGTTTTTTCCGAATAATGAATTTTTATCCCTAATGTTGGAATCTTTGGGTTTGTCAAAGATTAGATTGCTATAGATGTACCCTTTTTTGTCCTTTGTATCTAATCTGTTCCACTGATCTACCTGTCTATTTCTTAGCCAATACCAAATGGTTTTGGTGACTGCTGCTATATAATACAGCTTTAGATCAGGTACACTTAGACCACCTTCCTCTGACTTTTTTTTCATTAGTTCCCTTGCAATTCTCGACCTTTTATTCTTCCATATGAATTTTGTTGTAATTTTTTCTAGGTCATTGAAATAGTTTCTTGGGAGTCTTATTGGTATAGCACTAAATAAATAGATTAGTTTGGGGAGTATTGTCATCTTTATTATATTCGCTCAGCCTATCCAAGAGCACTGAATGTCTTTCCAATTATTTAAATCTGATTTTATTTTTGTGGCAAGTGTTTTGTAATTTTTCTCATATAATTCCTGACTTTTCTTTGGTAGATGGATTCCCAAATATTTTATACTCTCAACATTTGTTTGGAATGGAATTTCTCTTTGTATCTCTTGCTGTTGCATTTTGTTAGTGATATATAAAAATGCCGAGGATTTCTGTGGAATTATTTTGTATCCTCCCACTTTGCTGAAATTTTGAATTATTTCTAGTAGCTTTTTAGCAGAGTCTTTGGGGTTCTCTAAGTATACCATCATGTCATCTGCAAAAAGTGATAGTTTAATTTTCTCATTTCCTACTCTAATTCCTTGAATCTCTTTCATGGCTCTTATTGCCGAGGCTAGCGTTTCTAGTACTATATGGAATAGTAATGGTGATAGTGGGCAACCTTGTTTCACTCCTGATCTTACTGGGAAAGGTTGCAGTTTATTTCTATTGCATATTATGCTTACTGAAGGTCTTAAATATATGCTCCTGATTATTCTAAGGAATAGTCCATTTATTCCTATACTCTCAAGAGTTTTTAGTAGGAATGGATGTTGGATTTTGTCAAATGCTTTTTCTGCATCTATTGAGATGATCATATGGTTCTTATTAATTTGATTATTAATATGGTCAATTATATTAATAGTTTTCCTAATATTAAACCAGCCCTGCATTCCTGGAATAAATCCTACTTGATCATAGTGTATTATCTTGGAGATGATTTTCTGAAGTCTTTTTGCTAATATCTTATTTAAGATTTTAGCATCAATATTCATTAAGGAGATTGGTCTATAATTTTCTTTCTCAGTTTTCGATCTACCTGGTTTAGGTATCAGTACCATGTCTGTGTCATAAAAGGAGTTTGGTAGGACTCCTTCATCCCCTATTTTTTCAAATAATTTATATAACATTGGGGCTAATTGTTCTTTAAATGTTTGGTAGAATTCACATGTGAATCCATCTGGCCCTGGGAATTTTTTCCTGGGGAGTTGATTAATAGCTTGTTCTATTTCTTTTTCTGAAATGGGACTATTTAAGCAATTTATCTCCTCCTCTGTTAATCTAGGGAGCCTATATTTTTGGAGGAAGTCATCCATTTCACTTAAGTTATCAAATTTATTGGCATAAAGTTGGGCAAAGTAACTCCTTATTATTTCTCTAATTTCCTCTTCATTGGTGGAAAGATCCCCCTTTTCATTTGTAAGACTATCAATTTGATTTTCCTCTTTCTTTTTTTTGATAAAATTTACCAAAGGTTTATCTATTTTATTAGCTTTTTTATAAAACCAACTCTTGGTTTTATTTATTAATTCAATAGTTTTTTTTTACTTTCAATTTTATTGATTTCTCCTTTTAATTTTTGTATTTCAAGTTTAATTTTTGGTTGGGGGTTTATAATTTGGTCTTTTTCTAGCCTTTTAAGTTGTAAGCCCAATTCGTTAATCTTCTCTTTCTCAATTTTCTTCAAATAAGCCTCTAAAGATATAAAATTTCCCCTTATTACTGCTTTAGCTGCATCCCAAAGATTTTGATATGATGTCTCATCATTATCATTATCTTGGGTGAAATTGTTAATTGTTTCTATAATTTGCTCTTTCACCCAGTCATTCTTTAAGATGAGATTATTCAGTTTCCAATTACTTTTTGGTCTATTTACCCCTAACTTTTTACTGAATGTAGCTTTTATTGCATTGTGATCTGAGAAGAAGGCATTTATTATTTCTGCCTTCCTACATTTAATTTTGAGATCTTTATGTCCTAATATATGGTCAATTTTTGTATAGGATCCATGAACTGCTGAGAAGAAAGTATATTCCTTCCTATTGCCATTCAGTTTTCTCCAAAGGTCTATCATACCTAGTTTTTCTAATATTCTATTTACTTTTTTAATTTCTTTCTTGTTTGTTTTGTGGTTTGATTTGTCTAAATCTGAGAGTGCAATGTTGAGATCTCCCACTATTATAGTTTTACTGTCTATTTCTTCTTGCAGTTCTCTTAACTTTTCCTTTAGAAAGTTAGATGCTATACCACTTGGTGCATATATGTTTAGTATTGATATGGCTTCATTATTTATGCTACCTTTCAGCAGGATATAGTTTCCTTCCTTATCTTTTTTAATGAGATCTACTTCTGCTTTTGCTTGATCTGAGATAAGGATAGCTACCCCTGCTTTTTTGGCTTTACCTGAAGCATAATAGGCTCTGTTCCAACCTTTTACCTTTATTCTGTATGTATCTCCCTGCTTTAAGTGTGTTTCCTGTAGGCAACATATTGTAGGGTTCTGCTTTTTGATCCAATCTGCTATCCGTCTCCGTTTGATGGGATCGTTCATCCCATTTACATTTACAGTTAAAATTACTAATTCTGTATTTCCTGCCATCGTATTATCCCCAGATTATGCTTTTTTCCCTTGACCCCCCGATCCCCCTCCCCGATATTTAATTTACAGACCCCCCTTGTGACGCGCAACCCTCCCTCTTTTTTTTTTTAGGATCCCTCCGCCCTCCCTCCAAGTCCCTTCACTTATTCTCCTTTTCCTTTTCCCTTTTCCTCTCCCCCCTTTTAATGAGGGAAAATTTTCTGAAAAACAAATATGTTAATTATTTACTCTTTGAGCCTCTCCTGATGAGAGTAAGATTCACACAATGATTCTCCCCCTCACTAAGTTCCCTCAGATATGGTGTATTTTCTATGCCTCTTCCTGGGATGTAGTTTCCCTCTTTTTATCACTCCTTCCCCTTTTTCTGAACCGACCTCCTTCCCTTTACTACACCCCCCTTTTTTTCTTTTATATCAGTAAAATCAAATTATCCTTGAGTATTTTTTATATACCCACAACAGAGTTACAGTTCTCAAGGGTTCTGTGTACCTTTTTCTGTTTCTCTTCAGTCTTGTGGATGTAGATCAAATTTTTTGTTTAAGTCTGGTTTTTTTCTTAGAAACATATAGAATTCCTCTGTTTCATTGAATGACCATCTTCTTCCATGGAAAAAGATGCTAAACTTAGCTGGGTAGTTCATTCTTGGTTGCAGTCCTTGATCTTTTGCCTTACGGAATATCAGGTTCCAGGCCCTTCTATCTTTTAATGTGGAGGCAGCCAGATCTTGGGTGACTCTTATTGTGGCACCTTGGTATTTAAATTGTTTTTTTCTGGCTGCTTGCAGGATTTTCTCCTTTGTGTGGTAATTCTGCAGCTTAGCCACTATATTCCGTGGTGTTCTTTTTTTAGGGTCTATTTCAGAAGGAGTTCGATGAATTCTTTCCACATCTACTTTCCCTTCTGTTTCTATTATCTCTGGACAGTTCTCTTTGATAATTTCCTGTAAAATAGAATCTAGGCTCTTTTTTTGGTCATAGTTTTCTGGAAGTCCAATAATCTGCAGATTATCTCTCCTAGATCTATTTTCCAGGTCTATAGATTTTCCCAGTAAGTATTTGATGTTGTTCTCCAGCTTCTCATTTTTTTTGTTTTGTTTGACTGATTCTTGGGTTCTCTGTGAGTCATTCATTTCTATTTGTTCCATCCTGACTTTTAAGGAGTTATTTTCTTCTTTCACAGTTTTTAGTTCTTTTTGTAAATGCCCAATTTCGTTTTTAAATGAATTATTTTGCTCTATTGAATTTTTTTCCATTTCCCTAATTTTTCTTTTGAGAATTATTTTCTTTTTCCAATTCAGAAATTCTATTTTCTTGAGACTTTTTTATCTTTTCCAATTCAGAAACCCTACTTTCCTGTGTTTTTTTAACCTTTTCTAATTCATAAATTTTGTTTCCCTGCATCTCCTGTGAATTCTTTATTTTTTCCAACTCCAATTTCAGGACGTTGTTATTCTCTATCATAGCTTCCCTTTCCTTTCCCCATTTTTCTTCAATCTCCCTCAATTTTTTAAGAGTTTCTTCTAGGAGAGAGTTATTTGATGGGGGGCAGGGATCATTCCCCTTTGGGTTGTTATCTGCTGACTCTCTGCTGTTAACTTACTCGGGGTTGGATACCCGCTCTTTCTCTGTATAGAAGGAATCTATGGTTTTTCTAGCTTTTTTGCTCATATTTAAAAAAATCTTTTGGGGTCTGTCCCTGGGGTAGGAAATTATTTATTTACTTCTTTACCAGCTTCCTCCCAGACCGGATGGATGCAGCGGCTCCTGCGCCTGAGCTAAGATAGAGCTCTGGGAGAGAGTTCCCCACCCCCTCCCTGGAAGTGCCTCAGAGGTGATTAGCACTACTGTGCTTCAAGGGCGTAGAATAGTAAATACAGCACAAAGCCCAGCCTATGTGTCCGGGTGGGGAGTGGATGTCTGCAGCAGGTGACATGAAAAGCCCCTGTGCTCAAACTGGAAGTGTCTGCCAGAAACCGCGGTCCCTAGTTCAAAGGTTATGCTTCTCTGGGACTTCCTGGAGCTGAGTTCCTCTCCCTCCAGCTAAGCTAGGCAGTGTGTGTTGCCTTGGGCCGTATCCACCCACTTGTCAATCTCTTAACTATTCTCAGGAGGTAACTGAGGCCACACCCCCTGGTGCCGAGATCTGCTGAGTCCCCTCCAGGGTCCGGGGAAAATCCAATCTGAGTTTTAAAATATTTTGGCTTTCTCTTCTGAACTGCTAAATAATTAGCAGAGAAGAGCTAACAGCCTCTGCCAGATTCCTTTACCTCAGTGGCTTCTCTGATCCCAGAGCCCTTCCCAGCGCAATGGGCGCAGTGTGCCACTACCCCACCGTCTGTGCTGGTCTCTCTTATTCCTCCCCTGAGAACTGACCTTTCCTGTTGAAACTCCAGATTCTCTTCAGCTGGTAAGTCGTGCTTCCAGTCCTTATGGTATCTATCAGTCCTGAGCTAATTCTGAGACTTAATTTATCTAATTGGTTGTGAGGGAGTGAGGACGTTCACAGAGACGTATGTTTCTTCTCCGCCATCTTGGCTCCGCCCTCTTCTCACCAATAAATAAAATTATAAATAAACAAATGAATCTGGGAGGTAAAGAATCTCATGGTTTCTGGCCAAAGCAGAAATAAGTGTTATTTATATTCAATCTGGTACAATCAGTACCCAAATAATGACCAAATAGCCTAGGGACTTTCTTTTCCTCCCTCCTTTCCTTCTTCTTTCCTTTCTTCTTTATCTCCTTCCCTCTCTCTGCCCACAGAGGGTATCATACCCTTACTTATAGATAATCTTAAAAGCTTTTTTTTTTCTCTTTTGCACTTCTGAGCCCTCTCAATATATCATGAGGTTTTATCTAGAATTTTTTTTTTCTTAAGAAATAGGTCTTAAACAAAAAACTAATTCTGATTGGACACAATAAGTCCTAAGCCAAGGCCCATTTGACCATTGTTTGGGTCCTGATTATATCAGATTGAATATAAATAGCATTCATTTCAGCTTTGTCCAGAACTTTGAGGGTCTTCCCCTCCCAGATTCATTTATTTATTTAGATTTTTTTGGGGGGAGGGGACTGGGTGAAAGAGGAGATTCATTGCCTCAATTGATACCTAGTTTTAATCACTGAATGGGTGTGGCTTCAGTCAAACTGAAAACCATTGAAGACTTTTGCTTAAAAAGGCCAAGGTCTCTCACTGCATCCAGAGGCATCTCTACTCATCCAGATCTATATCTTGCCATTGGACCCAGATGACTCTGGAGGAGGGGAAAGTGAGGCAGGTGATCTTGTATGACCCTCACTCACTTAAATCCAATTCTAATAAGACCAGGTGAAGTTTTCTCAAAAAGTCTGTGAGATGGAGTGGGTCAGATCTAGGCCTAATCACATGATCCCTATTCCCAGAGGTCTACAGGCCTGGAAGGATGGGCCTAGGCCTAGATTATGGGATGTTATATGATCTCTGGGCTTAGAGATCTCTAGGAAGGTCAGAATCTAAGTCTAAACTTCAGGAAGTGACAGGACTCACAGGAAGCATCCAAAATGGTGACCATTGATGAACAAAGGTTACTTCCTTTTTGTTCATCCAATAAAAAGACTTGGATCTTTTGCTATTTAACCAGCTTTACTATTTTGGGCTTGCCAGGTCAAGCATATGTATAGATGCTTTCTGTGTGCTTCCTGTGCACTTGGGTTTCTCCCGGGAGGGATTAACTAAATAAATGCTTTCTTTTGGATTCTAAAGATTCTCTAATTAGTTAATTTGGGTAAGGAGGTCTAGCACCCGTCCCATTCAAATTCACTTGCATCTCATGGCACCACCTTCCTGATGTCATGGTCCTCTTCAAGAATGAAGGACAAAAAGGGGCAGCTAGTCGGCTCAGTGGTTAGAGCACCAGCCTAGAAGTCAGGAGGACCTGAATTCAAATCTGGCCTCAGACATTTAATACTTTCTAGCTGAGTGACCCTGGGCAAGTCACTTAACCTCAATTGCCTCAAGGGAAAAAAAAGGAATGAAGGATAAACAGCAACCTCTGTGAGGAAAGCTGGCTCACAAACTGAAATTGGCCAATTAGAACACTCCTTTCTTCCTTTCTTCTGTGAGAAATGGATGGGCATTTCCACAGTTATGAAAATTAAATTGGAGAAATAAAACTTAAATTAGAAAACTGAAATCCATGTGGACATCAACAAATAATCAAGGATGGAGGTTAGTTATCTTCCCCAAAAAGAATGTAAGCTCCTTGGGGGCAGGAACTGACTTTTGTAATCCGGACAAGAGGCCTGAGATTTGGAAAGAATGTTTTGTTCTTGACCTTCTCTGTTATCATCCCTTTTTAGAATGGAAGCTGCTTGGGGGCAGTGAATGGCTATGTAATGAGGGATGAAGATTCATGTTTTTTTACTTCTGTAATTTCCAATTAATGGAGAGACTGAAGAAGGACTTGTACTTCAGCATAGGAAATAAAATGCTGCCTTTGGAGTTTCAAAGATGTGTTTACTCATCTAGGCACCAATTCTTGAAAGAATGTAAAGTAAATCTTTCCTGCATTCATCAAAAAGTAGAATTTCTGGTAAGATTGTTATTTCTTACATCTTTTTCCTTCCTTCCTTTCCTTCTTCTTCCCTTTGTCCACTTTGTCCACAAAAGGTATCTTGGATTTACTGGTTAGATTTCTTTCTGTTATGTGCCCATAGATAAAAGGATATACTTCATGATTCTATTACTTTCTACCATGTTACCTTTCATTTCTCTCCCAAACCTTGTTATGCCCCTTCTAATCCTTAACCAAAGTGTGAAATCCAGAATTCATTTAGTTATGCCTTCTTTCTGCACCACTACTACATCAAAGTGTTGGAATCAAGTATTTGCTGGAGCCAATTCAGTGGGGAAAACTGATTGTTAAATATGAGCATTTACACATCACAAATCAGCAACTGTAATGTTCTCTTTTTTGTTCCGTTTCCTGGAGGTCTCTGGGAGCAGCCTTCCTTTCAATCATAGTAATCACCACACAGGTAGCCAGGGGTTAAAGTCCAAATCCTTTATTGTCTCCTTGCCTGGGACCCAGGCCAGCTTTCTTGAGGTTCTCCTGAATGTGTCTTGGTTTCTGTGGAGGAGGCAAGAGTACCACCACCATGGTCTCTGTCTTCCCTAGTTCTGATTTCTGGCTGAGTTTGTCTCAGCTTATATGTTCTCTTATCATAGGTATGAATCTTGTAGAACTATATTAAGTACTAAGTACATGTACTGAACTACCATTTTCTTTATCAATTCCATTGAATTAACACTTTGTAAGAATTTTTGTTTCAAGTTCAGAGTTCTGGCCCATAACAAGCAAGTGCAATAAGTTAAGGATTTATTTTTGTTGATTGTCTAAAGCTCTAAACCTTAACATAGTGTTCAAGAAAATTCTGATGACCTAAGTTAAACTTCCTGTATGCCATACAGACATTCTTTTTCTTTCTTTTTTTTTTTTTTTCAAAGAGTCAGTTACTAAACATTTTCCACCACACTGCTAGTTGGAATAGGTAATATAAAAAGGAATAGTGATATAAGAACTGCACTTAGAATTAGAAACTTGGATTTTGTTATATGAAAAGACTTTGTAGACCATTAAGTGTTTTATATATAAAATTTCATAATTATAGAGGCAGCCTGATATGATAAAAAGAATGCTAAATTTGCAATAAGAGAATTTTAATTTGAATCTTGGTTGACATTTAACATTTCTGTGCTTCATTTTTCATATATAAAGGAAAAAAGTTCTTATTAAATGATCTTTGAACTCCCTTTTAGCTCCAGATTCATGATTCCCCCCAAAATATTAAGACCATAGCACAGTGTATAGAGCACTGGACTTGGAGTTAGGAAAATCTAAGTTCAACTATACTCCTAAATACTTACTTGCCACGTGAGCTTGGGCAAGTCATTTAACCTGTTGGCCTTATTTTTCTCATCTGTAAAATTAATTGGAGCAGGAAATTGCAAAGCATTCTCTTTCCCAGGAAAATCCCAAATGATATCACAAAGTGTAAGACACAACTGAAAACATGGCTAATAATAATTAGGATCAATATAATATTTTAAAGTTTGCAAAGAATTTATAAATATTATCTCCTTAGAACTATCCTAGGTCATGAGTAGCATTATTATTCCTCATTTTTCTGAGGTGGAAAGAAATCTAGGATCACACAGCTAGTATCTGGGCCAGTTTTGAACTCAGGTTTTCATGCTTCCAAGTTCATCACTTTATTCATTGTACTACTTAGCCACTCTTAGAGTACTGGTGATTTTCATTGGAATGTGGATAATAATTTACATCAGCTTAAGATGTTTCTTATGTATCTTACTTCAGTAAATTCAAACAGGGACCAATACATTGAAATGAGGATCCCTGAAAACTATTTGTTGGCTTAAATAACCACAGATTTATGTTATCTATGTTCTATTTATCTAGTTAAATATTTTCCAATTATATTTTGATCTCATTTGGTTCAGAGTGTGGAGAGTTAAATGGCTAACTTATTATATTTAGGAACCCTAAATTCAAGGGGTGTTTTTATTGATACCACAAAGGTTCATTCCTAATTCCTTGATGCTTATTTGGAGCAGAAGCTTAATGGTACTTCTGCTTCTTGCAGTATGCCATGTGAAGAAAATTCTCTTGCTATGTTTTTTTACTCTTGTTTGCCAATTTCTATAAAATAAGCAAACAGAACATCTCAAGGTGGTAAATAGCAAAGGTTGAAAACAATAAGACAAAACCCCTGCCTGTTGTTTCTACCTATACTGGTTCCTGTGTGTGTGTGTGTGTGTGTGTGTGTGTGTGTGTGTGTGTGTGTGTTCCTCCCTTCATCTTTGTTAGGAAACAACGTAAGATTTCAAAAGATTTTTAGATGCAAACTCCACATTTCAAAATTTTTCTTTAATTATTCTGCATGTTTTCCTAAACCTCAACAGTAATGGCTAAATTCCAAATGTTTGTATGTGGATCTATTCCACAGGAAGAAAACAGCAGTCTGCATGCAGGGAATTCAGCTGGTGCTAGTTAGCAACTTCATTTCAACTAAATGAACTAGCATCTGTTCTTCTAGGGAAATCCAGGTGTATAATTCCTCATTTCATATTTATTTTTCCTGTCACTTTATTGGCACGTTTTAATGATGTAAACAAATCCAAATGTACAAATTGTAGGCACTGCTGAAAAATATGACATCTTCTTGGGAGTTGTTTCCTACTAGAAAAAATAAAAAATATAAGCCCAATAGTAGCACTGCTGGATCAAAGGGTGTGCACAGTTTGATAACTTTTTGGGCATAACTCCAAATTACTCTCCAGAATGGCCAGATTCTTTCACTACTCCACCAACAATATATTAGTGTCCCAATTTTCCCACATCCCCTCCAACATTCATCATTATTTGTTCCTGTCATCTTAGCCAATCTGACAGGTATATAGTGGTATCTCAGAGTTGTCTTAATTTGCATTTCTCTGATCAGTAGTGATTTGGAACACTTTCATATGAGTGGATATAGTTTCAACTTCATCATCTGAGAATTATCTGTTCATATCCTTTGACCATTTGTTTCCTTAAAGCAAGGAGACTAATAAAAGAATCATATCCCTATTATGAAAACACTAAGTTATCTAACCAATTTATAGATATTATTAAAATCACGGATCTGATACTCAAAAGCCAAGTAGTCTGATCCATTTATTATATAGATGAAGCAAACTAAGCCTGGAGAGATTCAGGAAGTTGTCCAAGATAACACAAAAACTATGAGATGAAAATTTGAACCCATATTCTTTAGTCCAGTAGATAAAAGTGACTTGGATTTTCTAGACTTTATGTATTATAGAAAATAGTCATCAAAACTCTTTTTTTAAAAATTAATTTTATAATTATAATTTTTGACAGTATATATGCATGAGTATTTTTTTTATAACATTATCCCTTGTATTCATTTTTCCAAATTTTCCCCTCCCTCCCTCTACTCCCTCACCTAGATGACAGGCAATCCCATATATTTTACATGTGTTACAGTATAACCTAGATACAATATATGTGTATAAATTCAATTTTCTTGTTGCACGTTAAGTATTGTATTCCAAAGGTATAAGTAACCTGGATAGATAGACAGTAGTGCTAACAGTTTACATTCAATTCCCAATGTTCCTTCTCTGGGTGTAGTTGTTTCTGTCCATCATTGATTAACTGGAAGTGAGTTGGATCTTCTTTATGTTGAAGATATCTACTTCCATCAAAATACATCTTCATACAGTATTGTTGTTGAAGTGTACAGTGATCTTATGGTTCTGCTCATTTCACTCAGTATCAGTTCATGTAAGCCTCTCTAAACCTCTCAGTATTCATCCTGCTGGTCATTTCTTACAGAGCAATAATATTCCATAACCTTCATATACCATATTTACCCAACCATTCTCCAATTGATGGATATCCTTTCATCTTCCACTACGAAAAGAGCTACCACAAACATTTTGGCACATACAGGTCCCTTTCTCCTCTTTAGTATTTCTTTGCGATATAAGCCCAATAGTAGCACTGCTGGATCAAAGGGTGTGCACAGTTTGATAACTTTTTGGGCATAGCTCCAAATTACTCTCCAGAATGGCCAGATTCTTTCACTACTCCACCAACAATATATTAGTGTCCCAATTTTCCCACATCCCCTCCAACATTCATCATTATTTGTTCCTGTCATCTTAGCCAATCTGACAGGTATATAGTGGTATCTCAGAGTTATCTTAATTTGCATTTCTCTGATCAGTAGTGATTTGGAACACTTTCATATGAGTGGATATAGTTTCAACTTCATCATCTGAGAATTATCTGTTCATATCCTTTGACCATTTATCAATTGGAGAATGCTTTTATTTCTTATACATTAGGGTCAGTTCTCTATATATTTTGGAAATGAGACCTTTATCAGAACCTTTAACTGTAAAAATATTTTTCCAATTTGTTACTTCCCTTCTAATCTTGTTTGCATTAGTATTGTTTGTACAGAAACTTTTTAGTTTGATGTAATCAAAATCTTCTATTTTGTGATCAATAATGATCTCTAGTTCTCCTATTTCTTAGACAATACCAAATGGTTTTGGTGACTGCTGCTATATAATATAGCTTTAGATCAGGCACACCTAGACCACCTTTATCTGACTTTTTTTCATTAATTCCCTAGAAATTCTCGACCTTTTATTCTTCCATATGAATTTTGTTGTTATTTTTTCTAGGTCACTAAAATAGTTTCTTGGGAGTCTTATTGGTATAGCACTAAATAAATAGATTCGGTTAGGGAGTATTGTCATTTTTATTATATTTGCTCAGCCTATCCACAAGCAAGTCTTTCCAATTATTTAAATCTGACTTTATTTTAGTAGCAAGTGTTTTGTAATTTTGCTCATATAATTCCTGACTTTTCTTTAGTAGATGGATTTCCAAATATTTTATGCTCTCAACATTTGTTTGGAATGGAATTTCTCTTTGTATCTCTTGCTATTGCATTTTGTTGGTAATGTATAAAAATGCTGAGGATTTATGTGGATTTATTTTGTACACAGCAACTTTGCTAAAGTTGTGAATTATTTCTAATAACGTTTTATTAGAATCTCTGGGGTATTCTAAGTATACCATCATATCATCTGCAAAGAGTGACAGTTTGATTTCCTCATTACCTACTCTTATTCCTTGAATCTCTTTCTCCACTCTTATTGCTGAGGCTAGCATTTCTAATACAATATTGAATAGTAATGGTGACAGTGGACAACCTTGTTTCACTCCTGATCTTACTGGGAAAGGTTCCAGTTTATCTCCATTACAAATTATGCTTACTGACGGTCTTAAATATATGCTCCTGACTAAGGAATTCTAAGGAATAGTCTATTTATTCCTATGCTCTCAAGCATTTTTAGTAGGAATGGATGTTGGATTTTGTCAAATGCCTTTTCTGCATGTATTGAGATGATCATATGGTTTTTATTAATTTGATTATTAATATGGTCAATTATACTAATAGTTTTCCTAATATTAAACCAGCCCTACATTCCTCGTATAAATCCTACTTGATCCTGGGGATGATTTTCTGAAGTCTTTTTGCTAATATCTTATTTAAGATTTTAGCATCAATATTCATGAAGGAAATTGGTGTATAGTTTTCTTTCTCAGTTTTCAATCTACCTGGTTTAGGTATCAGTACCATGTCTGTGTCATAAAAGGAGTTTGGTAGGACTCCTTCAGCCCCTATTTTTTCAAATAGTTTATATAATATTGGGGCTAATTGTTCTTTAAATATTTGGTAGAATTCACATGTAAATCCATCCGGTCCTGGGGATTTTTTCCTGGGGAGTTGATTAATAGATTGTTCTATTTCTTTTTCTGAAATGGGACTATTTAAGCAATTTATCTCCTCCTCTGTTAATCTAGGAAGCTTATATTTTTGGAGGTAGTCATCCATTTCACTTAAGTTATCAAATTTATTGGCATAAAATTGGGCAAAGTAACTCCTTATTATTTCTCTAATTTCTTCTTCATTGGTGGAAAGATCTCTCTTTTCATTTGTAAGACTAATAATTTTATTTTCCTCTTTCCTTTTTCTGATCAGATTTACCGAAAGTTTATCTATTTTATTGGCTTTTTCATAAAACCAACTCTTGTTTTTATTTATTAATTCAATAGTTTTTTGTTGTTGTTGTTGTTGTTGCTTTTTTTTTTTTGCTGTTTTTTTTTTTTTTTTTTTTACTTTCAATATTATTGATTTCTCCTTTTAATTTTAGTATTTCGAGTTTAGTTTTTGGTTGGGGGTTTTTAATTTGGTCTTTTTCTAGCTTTTTAAGTTGTAGGCCCAATTCATTAATCTTCTCTTTCTCTATTTTGTTCAAATAAGCCTCTAAAGATATAAAATTTCCCCTTATTACTGCTTTAGCTGCATCCCACAAATTTTGGTATGATGTCTCATTGTTGTCATTATTCTGGGTGAAATTATTAATCGTTTCTATAATTTGCTGTTTCACCCAGTCATTCTTTAAGATGATATTATGCAGTTTCCAATTACTTTTTGGTCTATTTACCCCTAACGTTATTGAGTGTAGTTTTTATTGCATTGTGATCTGAGAAGAAGACATTTACTATTTCTGCCTTCTTGCATTTAATTTTGGGATTTTTATGTCCTAATATATAGTCTATTTTTTGTATAGGTTCCATGAACTGCTAAGAAAAATGTATACTCCTTTCTATCACCATTAAGTTTTCTCCAAAGGTCTATCATACCTAGTTTTTCTAATGTTCTATTTACTTTTTCAATTTCTTTCTTATTTGTTTTGTGGTTTGATTTGTCTAATTATGAGAGTGCAAGGTTGAGATCTTCCACTATTATAGTTTTGCTGTCTATTTATTCTTGCAACTCTCCTTTAGGAAGTTAGATGATATGCCACTTGGAATATTGATATGGCTTCATTGTCTATGCTACCTTTTAGTAGGATAAAGTTTCCTTCCTTATCTCTTTTAATTAGATCAATTTTTGCTTTTGCTTGATCTGAGATAAGGATGGCAACCCCTGCTTTTTTGGCTTTATCTGAAGCATAATAGATTCTGCACCAACCTTTTATCTTTACTCTGTATGTATCTCCCTGCTTTCTCTCCCCCCTTTTAATGAGGTGAGAAAGGATTCTCTGAAAAGCAAATATGTCAATTATTTATTCTTTGAGCCTACTCTGATGAGAGTAAGATTCACACAATGTTTCTCCCCCTCTCTAAATTCCCTAAGATGTGATAGATTTTCTATGCCTCTTCCTTGGATGTAGTTTCCCTCTTTTTATTTCTCCTTCCCCTTTTTCTGATACTATTACCTTCCCTTTACTACTTCCTTTTTTTTTTAATATATATATATATATATATATATATATATATATATATATATATATATATATATATATATATATATATATATATATATATATATAATATCAGTAAAATCAAATTATCCAAGTTAACATTCTGTGTATCTATAACAGAGACACAGTTCTCAAGAGTTCTTTTTACCTTTTTCTGCTTCTCTTCAGTCTTGTGCATGTAGATCAAATTTTTTGTTTAAGTCTGTTTTTTTTCTTAGAAACAAATATAATTCCTCTGTTTCATTAAATGACCATCTTCTTCCATGGAAGAAAATGCTAAACTTAGCTGGGTAGTTTATTCTTGGTTGCAATCCTTGTTCTTTTGCCTTTCAGAATATCAGGTTCCAGGCCCTTCAATCCTTTAATGTGGAGGCAACCAGATCTTGAGTGACCCTTATTGTGGCACCATGATATATGAATTGTTTTTTTCCTCACTGCTTGCAATATTTTTTCCATTGTTTGGTAGTTTTGCAGCTTAGCCACAATGTTCCGAGGAGTTCTTTTTTTAGGGTCTTTTCAGAAGGTGTTCGATGAATTCTTTCAATGCCTATTTTTCCTTCTGTTTCTTTTATCTCTGGACAGTTCTCTTTGATGATTTCCTGTAAAATAGAATCTAGGCTCTTTTTTTGATCATAGTTTTTGGGAAGTCCAATGATCCTCAGATTATCTCTCCTAGATCTATTTTCTAGGTATATAGATTTTCCCAGTAAGTATTTGATGTTATTCTCCAGCTTTTAATTTTTTTTTGTTTTGTTTTGTTTGACTGATTCTTGGTTTCTCAATGAATCACTCATTTCTATTTGTTCCATACTGATTTTTAATGAGTTATTTTCTTCATTCACATTTTTAGTTCTTTTTGTATATGCCCAATTGAGTTTTTAAAT
Organism: Sminthopsis crassicaudata; assembly: GCF_048593235.1. Taxonomy (NCBI): domain Eukaryota; kingdom Metazoa; phylum Chordata; class Mammalia; order Dasyuromorphia; family Dasyuridae; genus Sminthopsis; species Sminthopsis crassicaudata. Next base: position 209,024,009 of record NC_133617.1, on the reverse strand, counting down.
GAATTATTTTGCTCTATTGAATTTTTTTCCATTTCATTAATCTTTTTTTAGTGAATTATTTTCTTTTTCCAATTCATAAATCCTACTTTCTTGAGAATTTTTTATCTTTTCCAATTCAGAAATCCTACTTTCCTGTGATTTTTAACCTTTTCTAATTCACAAATTTTGCTTCCCTACACCTCCTGTGAATTCTTTATTTTTTCCAACTCAAATTTCAGGACGTTGTTGTTCTCTATCATAGCTTCTCTTTCCTTTCCCCATTTTTCTTCAAACTCTCTTAACTTTTTAATAGTCTCTTCTAGTAGAGAGTTATGTGATGGGGGCAGGTATCATTCCCCTTTAGGGTGTTATCTGGAGACTGTCTGGTGTTAGCTTCCTCGGGGTTGGATACCTGCTCTTTCTCTGTGTAGAAGGTGTCAATCATTCTTTTCAGCTTCTTACTCATTGTTAAAAATCTGTTGGGGTTTTCCCTTGGGTTAAGAAGTTTATTTATTTATTTACCAGCTTCCTCCCAGATCTGAGGTAGAATGTAACAACCCTGTGCCTGAGGTAAGAGAGAGCTCTTGGAGAGAGTTCCCCTCCCCCCTCACCAGAAATGCCTCAGAAGTGTTTTACAAGGCTGCTCTGTGAGGAGTGCCCAGTGAAGGACCCCGCTGTGTGGCCTAGTGACTGCCCTGAGGTTTAAGGCTGAACAGTGAAAGCATCACAAACCCCAGCCAATGCCTCCCATGGGCCGTAGATATCAGCAGCTGACATGAAAAGCCCCTGCTCTCAAACCGGAAGTGTCTGCCCGAAAACCACGTTCCCTGCTAGAGGTTCCTCTTCTTTGGGAGTTCTGCTTCTCTGGGAATTCTTCGGCTGCTAGAATTCCACTGCCTTAGGCTGAGCCCTGCACTATGTAGATTAGAGGCTGCCTGGGGCTGTGTCCCCACTATTCAGGCTCTCAGTTACCCCAAGGAGTAGTCCCAGGCAGCAAAAGGCATCTTCACAGCCGTGCAGAGATCTATTTGGTCACTTCTGGATTGGAGGGGATAAAGAATCTGGCTTTATATTTTAAAGTGGCTTGATTTCTCTTCTGAACTGCTGTTTTATAAGCAGAGCTAACAGTCTGTGTCAGATTCTTCTATCTCAGTGGCTTCTCTGATCCCAGAGTTCTCCTCAGCCTGATTGGCACAGTGTGCTAGTACCCACCCTGTCTGTGCTGGCCTTTTTTTTTTCCTCTCCTCGGACCTGACCTTTTCTGTTGAAATTCCAAATTCTCTTCAGCTGGTAAGTTGTGCTACTAATTCTTGTAGTTTTTATTAGTCCAGCGTTATTTTTGAGGCTGATTTAACTAATTGGTAATGAGGGGGAAAAGGAGCTTACAAATCCACATGTATCTTCTCTGCCATCTTGGCTCCGCCCCCAAAACTCTTTTGTACTGGTTTAACAAAATTAAGTAGAACAGCAGAACAGAGTACAAAGGAGAATGATTAATAATTGAGCTGAATAACCCAATTTCAAATAAACTTCAAAATGTAAATTATTTGAAAAAAAAAGAACTTGTTTGACAAGAATTGGAGAGAATCAGCAGGCAAATATTTGATTTGCTTAGAACATCTACCATCAAATCATCATATACCACAATACACTAATATCTTACAATATACATCATAATGAACTCAAATTACATGCATATACTAAATATTAAAGATCATATCATTAAATATAATAGAAAGCCACTTGATGTATCTTTCACAGTATTTGTTCCTAATGAAATAAGAGTGAGGTAATGAAAAAAGATGTAAATATATCATTTTGAATGCAGGAAATTGAAATACTTTTATACAATTAAAATCAATGAAACTGAATAAGAAAGGAAGCTTTTGATTGGGGAAAAATATCTGTGCAGTAAATATATATGCTAACATCATATATATAAACTTTCCATATATACACATAAATATGTACATGTATATGTTTGTGTGTGTATGTGTATGCTTATACAACTGCTTGAATTTCAATGTCACCAACTTGGCCATCCAATTCCACCACTGTTTCCCTCAAACAGGAATTCTTTACTGATATCACTTTTTTGATAATCTGATAGTATTTGTTCCTTCCTCAAATAATCAAATATATAAATACTTACATGCCTAAATAAAAATAAATTTCTTTATAAATCTTTGCCTTGATATCTCCAGCATTTAGCACTGTGTCTTGCAGAAGTTGATTACATGCTCTTTGTGGTCATATCATAGACCCCTAGTAGTACTTGGCTAGTATTATTTTATCAATCACTGCTCTAAATAAGTGTTTTTCTGAGCCCCCAAATTGTAATGTGCTACCATAATGTGGCTCTCTATAGGATGTGGTCTTTTCTCACACAAACTTATTTTGGCTTTGAAAAGATTATTAAAAGCCTCTTTCAGTCAATATCTGGGGCAAGTAGCTGAATAAACACTAGGAATGATCTAGAAAACATTCTCATCCCCCCCTCAAATTTGGTTTCTTTTTGTTATAAACTTGACAAATGTCAAAGAATATGAACATTTTATTGTACAAAATACAACATAAGGGGCAAGATTTTATGTGGAATGTGAATATTATGGAAAGTCTGATATTAATGAATTTTAAATTTAACACACTGGTAGCAAAATTTCCTTGTTTGTCAGTCTTCTTTTATAAGCTTTCTTCCACTCAGTGTTTTTCAAATAATTCATTAATATTTTCTCCATCTCTTTCTCCTTCTCTTTCCTCCTCCTCCTCCCCTTTCCATTTTTTTTCTTCTCCCTCTTCCTTTTCCTCCTCTGTTATTACTTGCTAACATACCCCTCTCCGAATAGAATATGAAAAAGAAGCCATTACTTTTAAAAAGATGTACTCATACAAAAAAATTATCTTTTGTCTCCTTCTCCCAAATTATGCAGTTGAGGAAGATGAGATTCAGAGAAAATAAATGATTTGCCCAAGATTACATGGATAGTTAGTTAATATAAGAATTGAAACAAAAACTCAAGCCCAGAGCTCTTTCTGCTATATCACATTTTCTCAATGCTCAAGTCTATCTACTTTTCTCTGAAAAAGCCTTTTAAAATATTGAAGAGGGAGAAATTTCTTCTGCAGAGGATATTCAAAAAATAATTTGAATTGACTTTAAAAAAAAAAGTTTAACTGATAACTAGTCTACAAAATCATTTCTACAAAGTTCTCAATTGGATATTTACTCTTTCTTTGACTCCTGTACTAAATAATTAAATTGATATATAGTTCAGATTATATATATTATAATTTATATTCAGATTATACATTATAATTTAAAGCAAGAAAAATGAGTTGTATTTCATTTTTTTTATTTACAATATTGATACATTTTCATCAAACTGATTTTAAAATATATATTTATCAAGTAACCCTCCCCCTTTGTTTAAAAAAAATCGAGAAAAAAAAAAGTCAGTTCTGCAAAAGTAAACACCAGCTGAGGATAATGTCAATGTTGTTTAACATTTTTATCATCCATAACCTCCTAGCTCAGCAAAGAGGAAAGATACATTTTTCTTCTCTCTGGGGGACAAGTTTGACAATTATCATTGCATAATAGAGCATTCAGTTCAATTTTGTTATTTTCTCCATTATGTGTGATGTGTGTATATGTGTATGAGTGTGTGTATGTGTGTGTGTGTGTGTATGTGTATTGATTCCCTGACTCAATTAACTTCACTCTTCATGAGAACATATTAGTTCTTCATTTGTTTTTCCGATTTCTTCATATTAACAACTTCCTATGGCACAACAATCTTACATTATATTGATATACTCCAATATTTGTTGGCCATTACCAATCGATAAACATTGTTTTACATAATTCTGTACTACCTCTTAAAATATTCAGCTACTATTGAATTTGATACCTTTTCCCCTTTCTTTGGCATCTTTGGGTATATTATGAACAATGAATCAAAGAATTAAACTTATTAAGGCTTTTAAATTTTTTAAATTTCTTTTTAGAAAGATTAGATTATTTCTATGCTATGTCAATAGTTTATTATTAGTAGGTCTGTCTTTCCAACATTATTTCCATCTTTTCTCACCTATACCACTGCACTGGAAGTGAGATAAAAGCTTAGACATTTTCATTTGCCTTTTTCTCATTAGTGATATATGACTGTGGAGGTGATAAGTCATTGGAATTTATTTAATAGAAGTGTAAAATGATCATGGAACCATGGAAGTTGAGGACATCACCTAGTGGAACAGAATAGATAAACAACAGAAAATGCCTTAGAATAGAGGCTTGGGGTTTTCTGCCTTTAGTGAGCATAACTCAGATGAGAACTGAGCAATGAATAACAAGCAGGGAAAGACACATAGGAAGGAAGAAAATCAGGAGATTGTAGTGTCATGGAAACCAAGAAAGAAGAGTATTAAAGAAAAGTGAATGATCAAATATGTCAAAGGTTCCAGAGAAATCCAGGAGAATTCATATTGAGAAAAACTTGTGGTTTTTTGGGTTTTTTTTTTTTTTTTGGTTGTTTTTGTGTTGTTAGGTTTTTTTAAGATTTTTTTAAAGATTTTTTTAAGATTTTAAAGATTTTAAGATTTGAGATTTGGAATTTAAGAAATAATAGAAAACAATAGAAATAATAAAAAAATTTCCAAATTTTGGGGTAAAATGATGAGATCATAAACCAGACTACAGAGAGTTATAAAGAATTGGTGAAGAAAAAGTACAGGCACCAATTATAGAGGAATTTAGATACAAAAGGCAAGAGAGATGATGTGTGAAGATTTTTTTTGAGGATGAAGGAAACATAGGTATATGTTAGACTATGGAAGAAATTAATAGACAAGAAGAGTTTGAAGATAAGTGAGTGAGTGGGGATGATGTGAGGCATTTTGTTACAGAGATAAATGAAATAGAATCACTTATGCATGTAAAAGAGTTGACACTGGCATAGAGGAGTATAAACTCTTCTTTTAAGACTGGAGTAAAGGTGGAAATAGAAGTGGAAAGAAAATGAGTTATGTGAATTAAGGAAGAGAGAAGAAAATGGAACTCTCTGCAAAAAAGGACTTGATTTTTTTTTTTTCAGTTGAATATAAGGCAATGCTTTTGACTTAAAGGGAAGGAAAAAAAACATTCATGGAAACTTTTAGAAGGGTTGAAAGCATTTTGAATAGCTGCTGTGATCAGTATAATTATGAGTAAATTAGGTAGGTGAAGATAAATTCTGAAGGAGCAATAAGAATAGAGTCGTTATTATGTCACATAAATTTGTAATGGACCCATTTAGTATGATTTCCTGATTTTCTTGGCCTACATTCAGCAAAATATATGAAAGAAAAAAGATTACATAATGAGAATGATATAAAACTGAAACTGGCCAAGGCTATGATAATGTAATAATATTATAACTTAATTTGCACTGTAACTTAGGGATTTCTCTGTCAGGATTTGGTCTGGTGGGTTTTCTAAATCAGTTTGGAGGAATTTGTAAATGAAAGCACCATACAGTGTTTCTTTTCACTCCAGCATTTAAGCTTTATCCTGTTTTCTTTCTTCTTCAGTTTTGTCAAGCTCTCTAAATAATCAAGATTTATATCTTCTGGTAACTCCCTCAGCTTTTAATACACATCCACAAACAACTGGGCCTAAATTTGGTGATTATGAAGATAACATGAGTTTGCACTGACCAGAATGAATGTTATTTTATTCACTGCCTATATTCCTCTCTCCCTAGATGTAATTCTGTAATTTTTCCTGTAATAATTTTCAAAAACCATATAAAATTTTATTTAATGTACTTTTCCCTCATTTCAATAAAGATGTTCAACAAGGAAAAAAGTAGGATATGAATCCGAGGTTGTTGTTGTTTGTCCTTCATTCTGAAGAGGACCCTACCATTAGGGAAGTGAAGCCATGACATGCAAATGAATTGGATTGGAGTCAGAGAGAGCTGTACAAGGCCATTTGCCTCACTTTCCCCTTCAGAGACAGCTGGATCCAATGGCAAGATACAGATCAAGATACCTGGAGATGACCCTAGATCAAATGGGAAATTTCGGCCTTTGTAAGCTAAGGTCTTCAACAGGTTTCAGTTTGACTGAAGCAGCATCTAGTGAGTGACAAAGGCTGGATACTAATTGAGGTTAAAAATCCTTTCACCTAGTCCAAAAAAAATCTAAATAAAAAAATAAGTAAATTTGGGAGGGGAAGACCCTCAGATTTCTGGCCAAAGCAGAAAATATCGCTATTTAGATTCAGTCTGAGTCATTCAAGAAACAATGACCACATGGGGTTTGGCCAAGGAGCCATTGGTAAACAAAATGACAATTATATGATAGAAAAATTCAAAGGGAATAGAGTAACTAATAGAAAAAAGGTCATCTGTATCAATTGCTGCAGATAGATCAAGAAAGTTCAGGGCTTTAAAAAGTCTACCAGATTTAATAATTATGACATCACTGGAAACTTTGGAGAAAAGTTTCACATTAGTTAACTGTTATGGGCCAGAACTTGAAACAAAGTGCTAAGTCACTGGAATTGATAGAGATAATGGTTGTTTAGCAGGGTGCTTAACAGTTTTCTAGTTCAGTATATATACTTAGTTCTTTTTATAGTTCTACAAGATTCACACCTTTAAGAGAGCATATATAAGCTAGGAGCCTCAACCAGGATTAAGTCTTGGAGATTCAGAAGCCAGAGCTCAAGCTTTCAGAACCAAGACTACACAAGTCCTCTAAGAAAGCTAACCGGGCTACAGAAAAGGAAACAAGACTTAGAAAGAGATACTAAAGGATTTGGACTTTAATACCTGGCTATGTTTGGGGTAATTACTGAATTGAAACTAAGGCTCCCTCCAGAGACCCCCCAAGGAAACCTCAAAAAGAGAATATTACATTTTAGAGAAGAATATTACAAGTTACTAGGTAACCAGATACTTACTGGTCCTGCGAGCCTTGCAAGTCACTTAATCTCTGTTTGCCTCAGTTCTCCCACCTATAAAATTCACCTACCTCCCAAGATTGAGGATCAAAAGAAAATAGTTTAAAATTGCCTAGCACATAGTATGATTAAAAGGATAGTATGTCAAATATAGATATTTTCAAGGAAATCTGTTAAGAAAGTGGGGAAAGATAGAAGATATTAGCATCAAGACAACTAGGCAGAACGGTTAGATAGAGTATTGGGTCTAAAGTCAGGAAGACTCATCTATCTAAATTCATATCTGGCCTCAGATATTTACTATTCACTTTTGGCAAATCACTTATCCCTGTTTGTTTTAGTTTTCTTATCTTTTAAATGAGTTGGAGGAGGCAATGGTAAGCCATTCTAAAATTTTGCAAAGAAAACTCTAAATTGGATCATGAAGAGTTGAGCATGAGTTTTAGGAAATCTGGTGAAGGATTTTGTTGTTTTCTTTTGGTTGTTGTCTTTTTGTTTTGTTTTGGATGTCTTTTTTTTTGGGGGGGGTGAGAGACTTGAACATGTTTGAAGACAGTAGGGAAGAAACCAATTGATAGGGAGAGACTGAAGATTGAAGAGAAAGGATGATTCAGAATGCAAATTGCTGAAGAAAGTAGTAGGGTGCAGTACTGATGTGGGTAATAGGGTTCAGTCATGTGAACAATTTATAATGACCATTCTCTTTGACAAAAGATAGATTTAGAGCAAAGGTTACAGACAAAATGAAGGAATACAAAAGATACTGGAATGGTAAATATGAAATAGAGTAGGAGAACACAGAAAGACAAGTTCTTCAGTGGAATTCACAATTACCCAGGAGAAAGAAACACCCTATGATGTTGGGGCATATATTTAGCTGGCAGATTAACTCCTGAAATAGATTTAGCACCCTAAAAGAATTAATTAGTTCTAATAAGAAGTGGGGTTGAGAAGCATAATGGAGTTAGGAGAGATAGTACATGGTATGGAGGACAGATAAGGAAAAAAGAATTGAGACCAAGGAGTGGACAGCAGTAATGAGATGGCCCATAAGTACATTTTATTGGTATTTCTGACAAGACATGGCAAGGTGAGACTGCTGGAGACATCTAACTAGGATGGGTCTCAGAGGTTTGGCATAACTTGGATTTCAGACTAAAAGACATCTCAGAAGGTGGTCCCATGGAGCTAATTTGATCTCTATCAGTGCTGTGTGGGATAGAAAATTACCAGACTTGAAAAATTCAGAGTCTGAATAGGAGATCAGAAAGGGTTTTTATTCTTTCTCATGAGAAAGGGCATATACCTCCTCTGTTGTTCAAATAGCTACAGCCAGGGAGTGAGCCAAAACTGAAGAAAAAGAAAGCTTATATTTTTCAGCAGAGTCCAGCTCCCCCCCTCTCATTTTACTACTTACTGATAAGAGTTTACAATCTTTTTAGCAAATCTATACAAGGCAATATCGATCCTTCATTATTCTAATTATTCATAGCTTTCTATGGCCTATCAGAACACTATTTTCTACAATTCCTTATTATAAATTTCCTTTCAGCAAATTTAGAAGCACTCTATTGAAAGAGGGCTAGTATAATTCCCCTTTTGTTTAACTTACCTTATGTTTCCTTGTAAAGCTGAGCCTATGTAGTACTGAGGAAACTTTACTGGAGGTCCTATCTCACTGTGCTTTCTCCCTGCCTGCCTCAGAGATTAATTTTTATCAATTCCTCTGCTAACTACAGACCTCATCAATATCAAGTGCACATATAGAGTGACTTGGTAAGTAGAAAGTCTATTTGTCAGAGACTGGGCAAAAGGAGGATAAAAATGGAACTTCATGTCAATGGGTGTAGAGATTAAAGAAAACAGGGGAAAAAAAGAAGCTCACATTGAAAGCATTCACTTTTTTCAATTAAGTGAGAGTCAATGTCTTCAACTGAGGAGGGGGAAATGAGAAGAGGTAGAGGGATTCAGGATAGAAGAAATAATTTGGAATAGTTTTGTGAATAATATAGAGGGAATGAAGGAGGAATAAAAATACTGTATTACATAGCTGACGTTAGATACCAAAAATTTGTAATGTATCAAATCAGCATGATTGTAGAATTTCTTTTATCATCATTTAGAAGTAGAGGAAAAAGATGTGTGAAAAATGGATGTACATTTGTTTTTCACAGTTATGAAAATTAAATTTGAAAAAAATGAAACAAATTAGAAAACCAAAACTCACAAGGACATCGAGTAAAAATCAAGGGTAGAATTTATCTTCCCCAAAAAGAAAGTTCTTTTAGGGCAGGGGCTAGGTTTTGTAATCAGGGGTGATGGTGTGAGATTAGAAAGAATCTTTTATTCTTTGCCCCTAGCTTTCCACTATTGTCTTCCTTTTCTGGAATGGAAGCTTCTTAGGATCAGAAACAAGATTAAGTGGGAAACACTCTGCTCCATTAAGCATTTGATAGGCTCAGGCTTTCTTATCTCATTTTTAGAAACTGCAGGTTAGAAACCCCAGCTAATGGGAGAAAAGGTCAGAAAGGGGTGAAGGCTTTCTGTATAAGTGTCTACATAATGCTTTCAGCTTGTGTTTTGCACTACTAAACTGACACTGCTGTTATTGGGAACTGTTCTTTCTCATGAGATTGTAATAAATCCTTTTTGCTTTTTTACCTTGAGAGCCTAATTTTAATTTGGGTAAGGGTCACTGCCCCACATAGATGGCAGTTAGCAAGTCAGTTTAGTAGAAGATCTAGACCACTCATAGATCCTGGGTGTCTTCTGTGGTAAAGGGATTTAGACCAAGTGCCTTTTGTTGGAAGGTCTCATTAAAGAGGATTATGTTTGTCATAAGAATTTGTTAAAAGACTCCAGTGGCTCAGTCAGACAGTGGAAAATGAGAATACAAAAAGGGGTTTCTTTAAAGATAAATCATACCCTTATGTCATGTCATAATGTAGAGCAAAGTATCAATTATTTGCCAGCTTTCTTCCACACTGGTCCAAATCATCAAAACAAATTTATTTGAATTACATCACTAAATTATATTTTCACTCATCGTCCCTCAGATCTAGGAATTCTTTTTTTCTCCCATTTTCATTTCCCTATTATCTTTTTAAAGGTTTATATGTGTAAAGGCCCTATTCTTGCCTAAGTTTTTTTTTTTTTTTTTAACATTCATGTAATGATTTAAATAGTCCTCTCTGTTAAGCTACATAATTGTTGTTATTTCCATTTTACAGATGACAAAACCAAAACACAGGATTTTCGATACTATTATTATCCAAAGAAACATAGCATTAGGGATGCTATTTCCCTGGACTTTTAAAAATAATAATAATTGTGAAAATGCCTTGAATAAAACTATTTTACAAACTACCTGAAATTTAAATTTAGGAAAAAAATTGTGTTCTCATGCCCAAAGGTTCAATATGTATACTTGATGTGTTTCTTGGTTGACTGACTGTTTATTTTCCTCTCACATAGAGAATTAACTGAAATGGTCACTATGTGCCACAAAGAAGCTAAGACTAAAGTAAATTCCACCCCTGGCAAGTCAACCTTAATAAAACACTGAGTTAGCTGAAGTTTTTTTTAGGGTTAACTTCTCTTTTCTATCTTTCTTTTTCTCATTCCATAATAATATTTTCACCTTCTGTAAAGAAACATGACTCCTATTTGCCACAGATTCTCCCAAAAGAATAGACTGAATGTCTGAATGAGTTAGGCCAACTGATTAGACAATGTTGCTCAGCAAGTTCCTTCCTCGATGAATCCAATAGCCCCACCTATTGCCATGATATTGCTACAGCATTGTAAGAACTGTGCCACCTGAAGACACCCACTGTTGACTTAGCATTGGCAGTGAATATTTTGCATCTTCTGATTACTACCAGGTTCTTCTTTGAATAGCATGAGAGACAAGGACAATGGAGACAGGGACAATGGAGAAAATTATAACTATAGTTTTCTCTAGCATTTCCCTCTGACACTGAATAAATTAATTGCTTCTCAGTGTCAAAAAAAAAAGTCAAGCACTGCATAAAAAGCAATTAAAATTATTCTTGGATGCTCTGACAGTGATTTACAACTAAACCTGCAAATGACATAGATGGAATGGGAATGATGAGTTCTAAAGAAGAAAACTTCTTTATTGTAGTGATATTTTCAATTAAAAAAAAAATTATCCCTCTCAATCAAAAATGTTAAAGTCATTTTTAAAGCCATAGGAAACCGTAGTAGTCTCAGTGCTCTTCTAGTTTAATCCAAATCCAAAAAGGATTACCTCTTTTAATACAGTCAACAAGTAGTCATCCAAGTTTTGATTGAGAACCTAATGAAAGGTCATACGTTAATTCCTAAGACCACCAGGTACACTTTTGGATATCTATAATTAGTAGAAAGACTTTTCTCTGACAATCAACCAAAACTTGCCTCTACAACTTTAGCCCACTCTCCTTAGCTCTGTTACTTGAGGCCAAATAGAATAAACTTAATTATTTTTCCACATGAAAACATTTTAACTACTTAAAAATATTATCACACCCCTATTCTAGTCTTCTTTTCTCTAGGCTAAAGATATATAACTGCATAAAGCATGAACTTAAAGGTATAGTTATAAAGACTGAAAATGCTGTAGAAGGAAGACAGTTGTGAATGGAGGATATTGTTTTTGTGCAGGAGTCTAAAATTATAAATAATTTTCTGATTTTACTTAAAGAATGCCAATATGGTTTGCTGGAATGGTGATGTCAAAGTCAAGGGTATTCTTGGGACTAAGAATAAAATAATTCTCAAGCAATGAAAGTTAGAACATTTGTCTGTATATATATGGTGTGTGTGTGTGTGTGTGTGTGTGTGTGTGTGTGTGTGTGTGTAAGAGAGAGACAGAGAGACAGAGAGAAACAGAGGGATAAAGTTTGGAATACTTATTGAATAATTATAAATATATAATAATATCAAAATTATATGCACAGAAGAAAGTCTTTACAATAAATGTTCAATGCCAAAGAGTATGAATTTGAAAGGAGGCATATCTAAGTAGAACCCCTTGGAGATGAGTCGGTATTTGCAGGCCTGACAATTGAAAGAAGGCACTCACCTATACAGATAGCCAAAGTCTAGTCTTACTGTGACCTCAACATTTGTTATTTTCATGTTGACATGCATAGTGTGTCTTTTGGAGAAGAAGAAGATATTTCAATATTTACTAAATAAATATAAAAACTGATACCATATTTTATTAAACCTTTTTTATTTTCAAAACATATGCATGGATAATTTTAACACTGACCCTTGAAAAACCTTGTGTTCCAAATTTTTCTCTCCCGTCATTCCACCCCCTCCCCTAAATGACAAGTAATCCAATATATGTTAAATATGTTTAAAATATGTTAAATCACACACACACACACATATATGTATATATATATACATGTATATGTATATATATATATATATATATATATATATATATATATACACCTATTCACACAATTATCATGCTGCACAAGAAAAATGAGATCAAAAAGGGAAAAAAAGGGAGAAAGAAAACAAAATGCGAGCAAACAACAACAAAAAAGAATAAAAATGCTATGTTGTGATCTCTCCCCAGTTCCCAACAGTCCTCTCACTGGGTGCAGATAGCTTTCTTCATCACAAGATCATTGGAACTGGCCTCAATCTTTTCTTTGTTAAAAAGAACCATGTCCATCAGAAATGATCTTCATATAAGTCAATTTCTTATCTTCCTTTTCCAAGTTGTTGACTTTTCCTATAATTCTCTTGAATAATTCTCATTTCTTTTTTCAGTTTTCATTTTATTTCTCTTATGTAATTTAAAAAATCCTTTTTGTGCTCTTCCAAGAGGAATTTTGTTGCTTGAGACTCGTTTATACTCCACTCTGAGCCTTGATATATGGGGATTTTATCAGTATTGTCTACTGAATTTATGTTTTGAGATTCCCTGTTACTCTAATAACTTTCTATGGTAAAGAATGTTTTTGGGTTTTTTGCTTATTGTTTAACATTGAAGCCTGCTCCTAAGACACATGGGGTATTCTCCCAAGCTTCTTGTGCTGGGGACCAGGAGTTTGTTCATTGGTCTTCAATGCCGGGGTCTGAGGTGATGACAGCTTGCTCAATGCTTTACAGTATTCTGACTTAGTCATGGCCTTTTGTACTACAGTTCTGAATTTGGCAATTTGCCTTCTAAGGTGGGGCTGGAGACCTCACAATTGACCTGCTATGTCACTGTTCTGCTGATCAAGGACTGAGGGGCTTTGGTTGCTGATCTTTGCTGTGATCAGATGCCTCCCTTTGAGTTGCCCATATCCCACCTGAGATGAGTGCAGCTCCCCTGTGTTGAAATCCTTTTTAGTTATAAAACTAGAAAATTGTTTATTGCATTTTGGTGGTTCTATTACTCCAGAATCTAGTTAGGGCTTGATTTACCATCATTTCTTAGGAAAACTGGGAACTCAGGTAAGTTCCTGGCTTCTGTCCACCAACTTGGTTCTGCCTGCTGAGACTAATAATCCTACTGATATGTTTGCCACTATGCTTGTCTCCCTACTTCCTAGCCGAGTGAGTTTCTGTGCATCTATGGGGCTAAAATTCTCTCTGTATCACTATACTTTGTGTGTTTTCCTTTTTTTTGCTTCCTTGTTGCATCAAATAATAATAAAGTTCATTAATTGTACTTATTTCTAAATATCAATTGCTTACAAATTCTCAAACCCAGCTCTTTGCTCTACTCCAGCATGTTATATTGAACAGCTAATTAGGATTTAAGGCAAAAATAGACCAAAGTTATATAGAATGGAGAGATATAAATTGGAAATATTATCTTATTGATAGGAGGATCTACATCAATGAGATCATCATTCTAATTGAGTATTGGGATGATTTCTCCTAACAAACCTCAACAATTGCATTATGGAGGAGAGAGTGGCTTTTCCCATTTTCATTCATTAATTCTCAAAAAAAAAAAAAAAAAAAAAAAGGAATTCACAAACAAATGGATACAGAAAATCTATAATTATTGATTACAAAGTATCTTTTGTTTCATAATTTACCCAAAGAATGAAAGAATATATAAATATATAGACACAGATCATCCAATACAGACTCCTTTCTGATCTTTATAAATATTTGAATGGACATCTGGATAGTTGACTGCCTAGGCATTCAATTATATGAATTTTTATTCTCCCACACATAACATGGGATTACTTTATCAAGAATGACAAAAGTTCTATCCAAAATCCTAAAAGTCTGGCAATTCATTCTTTTTTTTTTAAGTTGAACTAAATACAAAATGAAAAAAAAAAAAAAAAGAAAGAAAAAAAAAGAAAACCAAACATTATCATGTGTCCAGCAGAAAATTAGGGAGGATTCAAAATATAATATAACAATAAAAGAAATTATATTTGTGTCCATCTTTTTTTTTTTTTTTTGCTATCTTGTTGGCTATTCTTTTGTTCTCTGTTGAGTTCTTTGTACTTTATTCTTTTTTCCCCTTTCATCCCTCTTAGCACAGGTACCCAAGCAGGCTACATAATTTATATATCATTATACATTTGTATGTGTGTATATATATATATATATATATATATATATATATATATATATATATATATATATATATATATATATATATTCACATATACACATCTGTATAATCAGATATAAAATATATATGATGAAAGAAAAGAGAGAGAGAGCATATGTAGGTGGGTGCAAATGTGTGTATATAGACGTTAGCACCCAACCACATACCGCCTCACATATACATATATCTATATATACACATACACATAAACCTATATGAAAACATACCACATATATTGATACAATTATATTCATTTATGTATATGTAACCAAGCAGATAAAATAATAATAATAATATGGTTGGCAATATAAATTTTTCTCTTAATTGAATCTTTGATTTTTTTTCTAAAATCAATAATTATTAATGCTACTTTTTTTTCCAGCAAATTCTACTTCTGATGCTTGTTGCATTGTTTGCTGATATTTCCTATTCCTGCTAACTCTTCTACTTTAATTCTGCTCCTTAACTTGCTTTGCTTATTACTTAATCTCCCTTCCACCCATGGTTCCCCTACCTCACCTTCTCTACCTAAATTTTCCTTCCCTCTTTATCCCTATTCCATTAATCTATGCACATTTTCCCACTACCATTACTCTTACACACCTTTCAGTACCCCACCTTTTCCTTTATTCATTTTTTCCTTGACTATTATTCTTTGACAGACCTTGTCCCACTGCCATATATCTACATAGCCTTGTGTACCCCCCCTCACCCTATTTCCTCATCTCTTATTTTTTTAAATAGATTTTGGAGGTTGCTATAACTTTTATGTTTCATATACATATATATATATATATATGTTTTAGAACTACAAGCGTTTTCTCTGGCTTCTAATGCTTCTGTCTAATCTTCCTCTGCAATTCATTTGTGCAACATTATTACTATTGTTACCTTTTCTAGTGGGCTTTGCTTTTTAGAGTCAGATCATACACAACTCTGCCCCAATCTTTCTTTTGAGGTACCTAATTACTGATATCAATCTTAAATTAATGGTAAACATTTTCATGTAAAAAAAACACTAACAGTTGGTCTATGTTAAGTTCCTTGAAATTAACCTTTAATATTACCTCATATACATTAAATTTTCTATTAAGTTCAGATTTTTTGAAAAGAAAGTCCTACAAATCTCCAAGTTTATTGGATATTCATTTTTTTCATTCAACTTTATGGATAATTTTGCTGGACATGTTAGAAGTAGCACAGGCCTACTTCTTTTTATTGCTGGTACATATGGTTCCAGGACCTTTTATGTGGCTGCCGATAAATCCTTTTCCATTCTAATTATAGCATTTTTGAATTGGTATTTTTTTCTTGTTTCTTGCAAATTTGTTTTTCTTTGATTTGGGTGTGTCAAAATTTGACAATAATATTCCCATGTATTTTTCACAAAGAGTTTCTGAGATGATAGTTGGGGATTTTTTTTTTTTCTATTTCTACTTTCCTCTCATTTTCTATCATGCCAGGACAATTTTTTTGGATTATTTTTTGCAATTGCATCAAGATTCTTTGTTTTGTCAGCTCTTTCAGATACTCCAATTATTCTTATATTTTTTTTTCTTCTTTTGATCTGTTCTCCAGATTTGTTGTTTTTATTGTTTCTTTCACATTATCCTCTATTTTTCATTTTTTGTATTTTGTTTTGTTTTTTCTTGATCTCTGTTAATTTCATTGACTTTCTTTTGCCCAGTTCTAGTTTTCAAAGAGTTATTTTCTTTTTTAAGACCCTCTCCTTTTATCATTTATCTCATCATTTAACTCTTTTTTCCATATTTTTTTTTGTTTTTCTTCCTTTTTTTGTGTGTTTTTTTGTTTGTTTTCAATCAGCCTATCTCTTTTGATTTTTAAAGTCTTTTTAAATTCTATAAATTCTCTTTGGGTAGGGAACCCTCTAACATTTCTCTTTGGGGTAGAAGAGGTTTTGGGGGGTTTTTTGGTGGTGGTGTTGTTTCTTTGCTTGTTTGTTTGTTTCACTTCATTATGTTCTGAAGATGAACCTCAGTGTACCTTATCACCATAGTAAGTGTCTATAATTTTGTTCTTTTTTTCTTTGATGATTCATTTTTTTTTTTAAATGAGAAGTATTAATGTACCAACTCTAATCCTGGGATGGGGGATGGTGTCTCTATCTTTACTTCAGTTCTCCCATCTGACCTGCCACAGATGGGCCCTAATCAGCAGAGGTTCCCTCAGTCTTCCTGGACTTAGATCCCCAATTCCACAAGTTATCCAGGAGATAAAAAGTTCTGTGATTCCTGCAGAGGCTCCAGCCAAACCTAACTAACCTCAGGGTTCTTGCTGGCTGTTTCTGCATTGCTAGATTGAAAGTATTTCCACTTCTCATCAGTTAATTGCCTAATTGGGGTATTTCTTCAGGTCTTTTTGTGTTGTCCCAGGAGGATCCCTTTTCTGCTCCTACTCTTTGTGTTTGACCAGTTTATGTTCTCTCAGAGGCACAAATTTGTTCTGTTTATGGGGGAAATCTAGAGAGTTTGAAATTTACTTACTTTACTACCTTTCCAGAATCCTCCCAATTCATTCTTTTTATTTTGTTTTATTATCTCGTGTTCTCTTTTAATGTTGTTGTTTTCACCTTGCCCAATAAAAAGTTTTCAAGGAATTTCTTATTTTCAAGGAGTTGTTTCTTTGCTTAAGATTCTAGATCTCCCTTTCCAGTTGGCTGACTTTCATTTTATAACCTTCTTAGTTTACTTAGATTGTTTTTAGTTTTTAAAATTTTTCCTGAATCCCTCTATATTTGATTGTTAGTCTTTCTATGAATATTTTTTGGGCAGAGGACCATTTGACATTACTTTTAGGAGCTGGAAAGGCTTTTTGTTTGTTTATTGTGCTTCAGTATCCTCCTTTGAAACCTATTAGCCTTGATCTTCTATTTCTATAATAACTCTCTATGGTTGGGTTATTTTTCCTTTGTCTTGTTATTATAAACCATTTATAGTCTGGGGATGTGGGAGATGATGCCTCTGACCTCAGCTCCTTCTTACTGTTGTTTTTTGAGCTTTGTCCTAATCCCAATTCTTTGACTTCCTCCCCCATCCCACCTCCTCTCCCACAACTAGGGCTACTTGGCAAACTATGCTGGAAATGATTTTGCTCCCTGAGAACTTTCCAATGGCTATAATCTTCCTATCTCTCCTCTGGTTTGGAAATAAAGTCACAAACTCACCAATCCTGTAAGTGCCTGTAGTCAGCAGCATCCCTGCCCCAATGCTTTTGCACTTATCAGCCATGTGCTGTTTTTTTTTTTTTTTTTCTTACTTGAAATTTCATCTGGGGAGGACAACTGGGCAAAGCATCCTTGAGGGGAAATAAATTTTTCAACTTTCCCCTACTCAAACTTCCAACCCCCCACATGGCCCCAGAGGAAAAAAATTTCTGTGGCTGAGGCTGAAGCTGTCTGCTAACTCACCTGCCCCCAGGACTTGCCATCTATGGGAGCTAACCAGGAGATGCTTATGCTTTGTAAGGGTCAAACCACTGTCCTTCGATCCTTCTTTCAATCTTCTCTAGTTAGCCTTATTTATTTTTGTCACTCAGTATCCACTTTGAGAAGCTATTTTGTCTTGTTTGTGAAGGAATTCTGGAGTGTTTAGAATTTTTTTTGGCCTACTCTGCCTCTTTCCAGAATCCTCTCCTTCAATATATACTAAATGGAAAAGTGATTGAATTTATAAATGAATGAACTTACCAAAATAAATGCTTATTATATGCATATATATGTACATATATTTAGTGTGTATGTATACACACATGTATACAAAGATCAATTTTTGTCTTTTTAACTATAAAAAAGCACTATTCCAACACGATAATCAGCTATAATCTTCATTCTTATAATCATTCCTTTTACAATAAGGCATTGTCTTTAGAAAATGTATATTAAAATACAACTATCTCATGTAGTCTATTAAATAATAATCATCATGTAGCAAGGATGAGTTTAAAGCACTTAACTGGGAATCCCTAGTAAACCTGATGACCAAAAGAAAAAAAAAATACGAAAAAAGATAAGAATGGCTTAGAAAAGCATACACTGCTTAAATAAAAATATCTGTCCAACTCTAGTTTAAGATAGTGAAGTAGTTCCTGAAGACAAATGAATTAGGTTTGAAATCTGTGTTGGTGTGTGATATATTGAGTTGCTTTTCAGTATTGTCTGACTCTGTGTGACTCCATTTGGGGGTTTTTTGCCAAAGATATTGGAATAGTTTGCCATTTATTTTTCCATCTCATTTTAAGATGACAAAACTGAAACAGAGTTAAGTGACACAGATAGTATTTGGGATTGGATTTAAACTGAGGTTTCCTGACTCCAGGAAAGGTCCCTTATTCACTGTATGACCTATATGTCCCTATCACTAGATATTTGATATTTGGCTCACATTTAAAGCATCAGTTGCTAAATGTGTCCCATATTTAATTTAGGTTACATTGTAGAAAGCTCTTTATATAATTTATATAAGGTGCTAAAATCATAACAGAAAAATAATTATAGAATAGCCTGTGGATTTGGGTAGTAAGTCTGGCAGCTTCAGAAAATCTAAGCTTTTTTTGGGTAAGGGAGAAAAGGTTTGAGAAAAAAAAGGGGGGGGGAAAGAAAGAAAGAAAAATTAAAAAGAAGAGAAGATAAATGAAAATATGAGTATTGAGTTGAATGCAAATGAGGGGAGGTAGAAAAATTAAATAGGCCCAGAATATGTCATGCTTTGAATTCATTTTGTTTGATTATTGTGCTTTGCATTGAGACAAGAGTTTTTTTTTTTGTTTTTTTTTTGTTTTTTTTTTTTTTAAGGAATCAAATATTTCTTCATTCCACACTGTTTCTGTTTGATGAAACTAGTGATCCAGATTTCACTATATTCTATTCTCTTGTCATGTTGAAATCTTTTACTGAACTCACTAGGTGATCTATATATCTGGAGCAAGCTGAGATGAACAAGATTACAATGATGTGAAAAGAAAGGGTTTTTAAAGCTATAAATCATTAATTCTTTCTTATTAATCCAGAATGTATAATAAGCCACATGCACTTATCACCTGAACAGGAATTTAGTGTTTGGGTTATAGATGTGTGTGTGTGTGTGTGTGTGTGTGTGTGTGTGTGTGTGTGTGTGTGAACCAATATTAGTTTAAAGGAATAAAAGAAGAAACCCTTGAGAGTAAGTGGCTACAGGGATGCCTAAGGCATACATGAAGTTGAATTTAGTATTTTTTTTTAAACCACCATTGAAGTAAGCTGGGGATTCTTATGTGGAAAATGTTAGAATAATAAAGCTTTCATTGTTTATATACATACATACATACATACATATATATATATTTTTTTCCTAGTCGAATGGATCATAATTTTGCACATGTTCAGAACTTATTCAACACATCAGAATACTTTTAGAGACAAAATAAGTACATTTACAATTTTTTTTTTCCTCTGAGGCTGGGGTTAAGTGACTTGCCCAGAGTCATACAGCTAGGAAGTGTTAAGTGTCTGAGATCAGATTTGAACTAGGGTCCTCCTGAATTCAAGGCTGGTGCTCTATCCACTGCGCCTTCTAGCTGCCCCTTGTTTTTGTTTTTGTTTTTGTTTTTTAGTAAATTTTCAAATTGAATTAAACTAACCTTATTTCTATCCAATTTTCATGAAGATAAGACTTAAACTGGTGTTTTCTTAAACTCTGTTCCTTCCAATTTAGTATATCTTGTCAATTGAGCTAAAGGAGTCAGTCGTGTACTGACTTGATTGAACGTAAGGAGAATTCCATTGTTTATCCAATATCTTTTTTTTATAATTTGGAGATAATATTCTTAGAAACATAATATATAAGATTATATCATAAATAAGTAGCAAAAATATGAAAAAATGATTTTATTCTGTGTCAATAAACTGTAAATATAGATATTCATTGCTATAGGAGACATTGTAGATGTGGACTAAAAGTGAAAAGGGAAAGTTTATATTTCTGATTTCATCCTTGTAGAATAGTCAAAAGGTAAAAACTTCATCAATAAAAGCAGATCAGCAAATTAAAAGTAATATTTAGTCTTGGAGAGTAGCCTAAGCACTGAGAAGTTGTGACTTGCCCATGGTCACATAGATATTACTGTCAGAGGTTAGACTTGAATCAAGGTCTTCCTTAATCCTATCAATTAGGCTTCCTATTCACTAATAATCATTGTTTTAGTCCAACTTTTGGCTTCCTGTTCACTAATTAACATTTTCTCAAGATATTTTAAGTGTCCCACAAATATAGGCATGAATTTTGTCTGTGCTCTGCCTCTAATGAAGAGAACAAATAGCTTTTACCTTATAGATATCACTCAACCTAATTGTTTTTGTTATCCATATATAAGTTTGAATTTTTATTGTGGTAATTTCTGAACTCTTTTTATCAATCAAAATAACATATCTGTCTAATATTCAACAAATTTGACAGATTAGAAAAATGAGAACTGGAAAATTAAGTATGAGAAAAAAGTCAATTATACTTTATTTTATTTCAATTACATACATTTTTGAAGATATCAACACTTGTTTAAGCTACATAATTAAAAAGTGGAAGATGAAATGCATTACCCATGTTTGTGAGCTACTAAAACCTGGTAAACACAATGGGGACAAAATATAAAGCTCCAGAAGCTTCTAATGTGTTCACTATGGATTCTGAGCCAGACATTTCACATTAAAAAGGATGTTGATGCAAGCAATCTGTTTCCCATGTTGTTCAATTAAAAAAAATAATAATAATAATAATACCTCTGGGCATAATAAGATAAAGAAAGATATGTCTTGCTCAACCACTGCAATTGAGGAAATGAAAGTTACATATTTATTCATTTTCTAAAATTTAAGTAATTCCTCATGCCTAGCCAAAACAAAAATGTTGTGAATGTAATTTTTCTTGAATCTGATATCTTCAGGTACCAAGAATTAAACTTCACAGGAAAGAAGTAACCAGTATATTAGAGAATACATATTAAAAAAGAAAGACAACTGGGCATGAAATCAGATCTGACATCCACAGCTGATACTTCCTAGTTGTATGACCTAGAGCAAATTATTCTGATTTTTTGGACCTCACTTCTCTAATCTTTCAAATTTATTGACAGGACTATATAATTCCTAAGGTCCCTGCTATAATTTTGTATTATTGTTAATTAGCTTTTTGTTTCATTGTTTTTAATTAATTGAAAGAAATTATGATGTCCAGTATATAGAGTGGAATATCTATAAAAAGATTAGCAACAACAATAATAATTATCATCGCTATATCACTTTAAGGTTAGAAAAGCACTTCAAATATATATTATTTCATTTGGTCCTCATGAAATCTTGTGAAATCGATGTGAATAAAATTCTTATTTCATAAATAGTGAAACAAAAGTTATATTATTTGTCCAAAGCCATACAGTTAGTAAACATCTGAAGAAGGATAACATACACACATATTCTGGTATCCAAGTCCAGTAATTTATCCATTATTCAACAGAAGAGCTATTAGGGATAAGAGAAAGTAGAGTAATTTTCAGAGGCCAACGTCTTATTTATTCCACTTATATAATTAGGTAACCTTGTGAATAGCAATGGAATCAGAAATCCAATCTCAGACTTTAGCTATAAGACCCTGGGCACATCATTGAGTTTTATTTGCCTCAGATTCCTCATCTATAAAATGGGAATAATAATACTAGCTACCTTGTAGGTACCTGGCACATAGTAAGTTCTATATAAATGTTAGTTAGTTATTTTTGTTTGTTAAATCTGAACAACAATCTGTATTGGCAAATAGAGCATTCTCGCTAAATTAACAAATCTAAGGAATTAGGATTTCTCTGTACTTTGACTCAAAATATAACAACTAATTTTATCCTTTCTTTGGATAGCATCTTAAAATTCCTTGTCTTAAAAAACACTGGTTTTTTTCATGGTAAAAATTTCCATACAGAAAATCTTGTACTTTATAAGATTAAATTCAATATTTACATGATAAAAATTATGTTTTACCAGTTGATATGATTTAAAAACCAAGGACAAGTCTCTATGAAAGAAGTTGATTTTTTTTTCAATATAACATGTATTAAGAGCCTATATTTTTTATGACAGATTAGACCAAAATGCAAGAAGACACTGGATTTTTAGAGATCTGTAAAAGAATTGATCAAAGCTGGATTAAATTTAATAACACAAGCTGGCCAAAAACTAAATGAACTAACAACTTCTTTAATGTTTTTTTTATTTCTTCTAAAAAATTTCTGAGCATTTATTTCTGTTAAAAATTCAAATAAAGTTATCCTTTGTTCTAGAGAGAAAACTGTTTACAATGAAACATTAGTGTTTCTGTGCTTTCACAAAGAATACCTGATAAAAACTAGTAATCTAGTAATCTAATACAACTATGATTTTATATATCTTGATAAAATGCAGGCAGTCTGGGGAGGATTTTCATGACATAGATGTCAAGTTAGTGATTTTGTATTACGAACTAACTTGATATTGTTTCTGCTGTCAATTCACTGCTCTTCATCATTTAAATGAATATGGTACTAACACTGTGTTTTATTGATTTGTGATTGTTCTATACAGGGAAAACATGTTGAAATATGTTATGGTTAATCTACTTTTGTGGCAAATTGATTCACTGAAGTAAATAAAGCAAAGTGCTAGAATGAGTTTAAGTTAAGAATGAAGTTTATTGTATTTGTATTGTAACAGTCATGATAAATTCTATTGTTAAAAGACAGAAATAAATTTGTTTCCCATAAGCACCAAAGGCAAGCTGGAAACTTTTGCTATTCAATTTAATCTCATAAAATTTAAGGTCTCTATGGCCTGTTCAATAATCCTGCAGTCAGAGTACTTGAAACTTTTGAAACTTAGACATAATTAGGAAATAAACGATATTGTTCTGTGAATGGTAACACAAGAAAAAAAAATGTTTCTGATGTTCATGGTAAAAATTCTGTTCCCCTGGTTGACATAGTTTAAAACAAAGTCAAGTCTTTGTGAAAGAAGCTTTTGCCCCCCCAAAAATACATTAAAGGTACATACCTTCATGGCAGGTCAAACAAAAACAAATGAATATATTGTTTGCTGGAGAACACCCAAGGAATAGATCAGGGATAGACCAAGGTTTCATCATCATCATTATGATCATCATTATCAAGTAACATTAATATGTTACTTTATGTTTACAAAATTATTTTAAATATATTATCTCATTTTAGTCCTCATGAAACCTTGTGAGATTCCCCATTTTACAGATGAAGAAATATTTCAGATTTTAAAACATTTTATATTTTTTCCCAAGTGAGTCTGAAGTGAGTTCTGAAAATTTCTCAAATGAAAGGATTAAAAACCCGAGGCTTTCTTGTCAAATTAATTTTTATTCCTTGAAATTAATTAAGGTGATCTGTGGAGAAACTTTCAAAAGTTGCAAAAATAAAATGACTGAACTATATCATCCAAAATAAAGTTTTTGCAAAATTTTATGTTCAGTCTTTTTTTCTCTGAAAATTCATAATTCCTTCAACATACTACTTGCAAAATCAGAACTCAGTCAATAGTTTTATTGTCATGCATCAGAAAGAGACACTATTATACCACATGACTATCACAAGGTCTAACAGAACCAACATAAAATGTAAAAAAATCCAAAGAATAACCTAGCAAAAAAGAGGTATATAGGGACTTCAACTAATATTTCAAATGCACAAAGGGAATCCAGAAATTAATAAATATGCATTATGTAAGCATATGCAAATCTGTTAATCTTCATGAGACACAAGGGAAATATATAAACTATTTTGCATACTTACTAGTAGATTGCTAGGGTATATACATGTTTCAACACCATTACTCTAATGTCATTCATTTGATTCAGAACCAATTTTTTTCATGTTTTCAGTTATATGGATTTACAATAGTATATTGTAAAAGGGAGTCAAGTAACAGGAAAGAGATTGAGATGGGGTTATTGTCATAAATTAGAGCCCCATTATTTAACAAGTCATGCTGCATGGATCACTTTTTAAAGTCTAGTATCTCCCTAAGGAGTAACTGATCTCATTAAAGAAGTGTATTTTTAAGCTATAATGAATTTATAATGGATTTTTAAGAGTTTTAAGACGAGTTGCATTATTCATGAAAGGGATTTGTTTATAGAAACTTTTCCACAGAATATTTGGAAAACTTTTTTAAAAAGATGGTATTTTTTATGTAATTTTCCCATGTTATTTTATAACATATTTAATGTCATTGATGTAGAAATATGGACGAACTATCTGATTAAGATTAACAAAAGATAACCCAATACCATCAAGTGTGTACTACCCTACTATCTTCCCTTTCTTCAATCAGTTTTTTACCTTTTCTAAAACTACCAGACTTTTGGGAAACAAGAAGTTTTTCTCTCCATTGACTACTTTTTGCCTCATCTTCTCAATGCTTAATGTGTTTCCCTCCTGGACTTTATATATGGACTAGTCAAAAGGTATTCCTCAGACTTCTGGAGAGACATTTTCTCCTAATTGTTCTTAGTATACCACTTTAGTAAATGTTGTTGTTGAGTTATTTTGTTGTGTGCATCTTTCTTAATTTTCTTAATATTAAAATTTCAAATTCATATAGAAATAACCATAGTAGGGCCTTACATATATATGTATAAATGTATATGTGTATATAGGTGTATGCTTATAGATATCAATGTATATGTTTATATTATACATAAATATGTATATATCTATATCTAAATATTTACAAGTTCCTAATGACAGCTTTTGGGGGAGGGGGCAAAGGAGAAAAATAAGGTAAAAAATTCATGCAGAGAACAAAAGAAAACCTAAAAGGAAGCAAAAAAAGGTGAACATCTCTGAATGAAATGTGTAGCATTTATTATATAGACTTTCTTGAAATGGAAATTCATTGCTTTATATTTTGAACCCTCCTTTATGTTCTGTTGTACATACAGAAAAAATTTTCCTATTATTTTTAAGTTGTTTTAAAAAAAAATATTACTTAACTGAGAAAGAAATGGATAAGTTCATGTTGAATAACATCTTTTGAATGTAGAGCTAATTGCAAATAGTAAAAAAGATACCTTCAATTAAAATAAGACTAGAGAGCAATATGTATTAGTCTGGGGCAAGAATAAGGGAAAACAAATATATGGCTTAAATGCTACATAGGTAAGAGCTTAATAAATATATAATGAATACTAAATGAACCAGGATAAGGTCTTCCTCCAGTTCATTTGGGTGTTTCATCTGTGGCTAATTTTATTTTATTTTTAATAGTTTTTATTTACCAGATATATGCATGGGGAATTTTACAACATTGACAATTGCCAAACCTTTTGTTCTAATTTTTACACTTCTTCACCCCCCCCAAGATGGCAAGTTGACCAATACATGTTAAATATGTTACAGTATAAATTAAATGCAATATATGTATACATTTCCAAACAGTTGTTTTGCTGTACAAAAAGAATCAGACTTTGAAATAGTGTACAATTAGCCTGTGAAGGAAATCCAAAATGCAGGTGGACAAAATTAGAGAGATTGGGAATTCTATGTAGTGGTTCATAGTCATCTCCCAGAGTTCTTTTACTGGGTGTAGCTGGTTCAGTTCATTACTGCTCTATTGGAATTGATTTGGTTCATCTCATTGTTGAAAATGGCCACATTCATTAGAATTGATCATCATATAGTATTGTTTTGAAGTATACAACGATCTCCTGGCCCTGCTCATTTCACTTAGCATCAGTTCATCTCTGTCTTTCCAGGCCTTTCTGAAATCATCCTGTTGGTCATTTCTTATAGAACAATAATATTCATATACCACAATTTATTCAGCCATTCTCTAACTAATAGGCATCCACATAGTTTCCAATTTCTGGCCACCACAAAGAGGGCTGTGTGGCTAATTTTAAAAGGAACAAAAATAATAATTTATTATATGTTTATTAAGTGACAAGCAATGTGCTAACCGCATTTCAATATTCAGGATCATATAGCAAATGTCTGAGACCACATTAGAATTCAGGTCTTCCTAACTTGAGGATTAGCCCTCTCTTTCTATTACACTTTATAACATCTCATATGGGAATCACAGAAAAGCAGAAATTGAAAAAAGAGTTAGAATTTCTTTTAGTGAAGGTGGTAATCATACAGATGATATAATGTATTTACCAAAGTATAGAAATTTATACTTATGAACACTGACTGAATTTTTTCTATCTAAAGTATCAGGTCTGTGCCATATAAATCATTTCTGCATTTTGAAATAAAAAATACCAATCTTCCTATAGTCATATATTATATTTTTATATGTCACAAGGCCTATTTCATCATTTTCCTAAATATTTACTTTTTTTTCCTATCTATGAAACTGCTCTAAGTATGAATCCCATTAGGAGGCTACAGCATATGTCAGGGATGTTCAAAAAGGAAAGTAGATAAAGATTCTAGACGCTGATTCATGATTTTTTTTTTTTGATTCTGTTTCTGGAACTTAGTGCTGGGTGAGAAAGAACCAGCACTGGTCTGATGACTGCAGAAAAAGTGGGGCAGAAATACTACTGGATGTGGACAGTTAAAGGAGGTCAGAGTTCTTGGTTTCAGCTCCAAGCTAAGGGGCTAATTGAAGGAGCATTTGAGGCAAAGGCACCATCCTCCACATCCCAGGACTAAATATCAAACAGTTGCCTGTCCTTTTTTGTATTACTACACAATTCATAGTCCAATTAACTATAAATGATTTTTGCTGTATTTCCCATTCCACCAAAACAACATTGCAATATCCAAAGGTCTTTGAATCTATAGTGGGAGAAGTTTTTTGGACTTTTTGTCACATATTCAATATAATTTAGGAAGCAAGTATATTCTGGCTTACTATTATAGAACAATGTCTGCTACATTCCTTTCTTAAAGTCCCATAGGCAATCTTGAGAGTTTGGGGAGTCCCATATCTAATGCAATTGAATTCAGCCACTATTGGTTGAACCCTCCCACTTATGTCAAGGTAGGGAAAGAATTGCTGCTTCTATTCATAGGGCAAAACGTTGGCCCCAAGGCCTTTCTAATTTCAGCATTCTTTCCCCTGAAGCCATTAAAGAAGAATTCAAACTAAAATCAGAAACTTACCAAGAAAGAGTAAGTGAATAAAGAATAACTAAGACATTTTAAGGACACTCCCAGTTCCAATTTCCAAATCATATGAAATCAGAGAATAATGTTCATTACGTAGTTAACAAACCAGAATCGGTTACAGGGTGTCTAAGCATGTTCTAAAATTTCTCAAAGAGACTTCCATTAATTTGTTTATATTAAATTAAAAGGTTTTTATACAAACAAAACCAATACAGCCAAGATCAGAAGGGAAGCAGAAAAAAATGGGGAAAAAGTTTACATCCAAGGGTTCTGATAAAGGCTTTGTTTCTGAAATATATACAGAATTGACTCAAATTTATAATACAAGCCATTCTCAATTGATAAATGATCAAAGGATATGAGCAGAAAATTTTCAGATAAAGAAATTAAGACCATTTATAGTAATGAAAAAATGCTCTAAATCACTATTGATTAGAAAAATGAAAATTAAAACAACTCTGTGGTGCTACTTCACACCTCCCAAATTGGCTAAGATGACAGGAAAAGATAATGATATATGTTGGAGGAAATATGAGAAAACTGAAATATTAGTTCATTGTTGGTAGAGTTGTGAAATGACCCAACTATTCTGGAGAGAAATTTGGAACTATGCCCAAAGAGCTATAGAACCATAAATGAAAAAAAATTATTTTAATGTAGCAGTGCTCCTTCTAGGTCTATATCCCAAAAAGATCATGAAAGAAGGAAAAGGACCGACATGTGCAAAAATGTTTGTAGCAGCTCTTTTTTGTGGTGGCAAAGAATTGGAAAATAAATTGGAGAATGGCTGAATAAATTTTGGTGTATGAATATAATAGTATATTATTATTCTATAAAAATGATGAACAGACTGATTTCAGAGAATCCTGGATTTACATGAACTGATGCTGAGTGAATTAAGCAGAACCAAGAAAATGAACACAACACCACCATGACTTGTGATGAACTCTAGCAGACAATTCTTCTTAGCAATTCAGTGATCCAAAACAATTCCAATAATCATTGGTTATATCCAGAGAGAGAATTTTGGAAATGATTGGATGAGGATGGAAGCATACTTTTATCTGTTATTTTTCTTTTTTGTGAATTTTTTTCCTTTTTTCCCCATTTTTCTATCCCAATATGAATCATATGTAAAAAGGTATATACATATATAAAAGTTTTTAAAGGCCAAGTTCTCCCACTGCATCCAGGATCATCTCCAGTCATCCTGATTTATAATTTGCCGCTGGATCCAAATGGCTTTGGAAGAGAAAATTAGGCTGCTGACTTTGCACAGCTCTATATCACTTAAATCCAATTTATTTATATGTCATGAAATCTCTTTCCTGACCTCATGGTCATCTTTGAGATCAAAGAACAAACAACAATAACAATATACTCAGTAGCCCAGATGTTTAGCTGTCTGGGGATTAGGTTATAAAACTCTGACTGATATGCATTGACAGACTTTCCTCAAGGGGTATTTCCTAAATCTCTGTTACACATCAAGAGGGGTAAAAATATTCTAAAAATAATTAGAGTCAGAAAACTTAAATATAAATTCTTGTACATGTATAATTATTATACTCCTTATCTTACAGAATTTTGTTTTGCTTTATTTTGAACAGAGAGGAAAGTGTTTTGTAAATCTTAACACACCATGGGAATGTGAGTTATCATTATGAGAATTTCTTAGATTTCATCATAGTTATTTAAAGGTAGGCTTTTTAATGCAGTGTTTTCAAAATCATATTAAGCACTAGAAAATGTGAGCTATAAAGGTAATAGAAAATAAAAACATGGAAGCTATTGAACTGACTGTCTGCTAACATGGAATTATTCTAATCATTACTCAATATAAGGGCTTCAAAAGAGTTTTGAGAGATGATGAATTTTCAGCTATAGATATCAGGCAGAGAATAGAGCCTTGAGACATAGATCTCTCTCTTTCTCTTGCTTCCATGTTCACAACTAAGTAAAACCAGATAGCTTTCTGAGGGATAGCAATGAATACCCAGGCAGCTCAATGAATTCAGGAAAAGTGACAAATTCTGATAATATGTGCAGTTTGTACAGTAGATGGAGAATGAGCTGAATGTGAGATTCATAAATCATTAGAATAGCTAGGATTCAGTTCTTTTCAAAAGCCTCTGTATGTTGAAGTTTATATATATATATATATATATATATATACATATATATATATATATAAAATATTATATATATATATATATACACATATATATATATATATAAAATATTATATATAAAAATACATAAAATAAATAATACATAAATATATATATATATATATATACACACAAATCTTTGAAGATCAGAATCAGAAAAAAGACAAAGTGAAATAATATTTTAGCCCAAGAAACTTGGAAAATAGGCAAGAAAGATCTGTCTTACTCAAGGCAAAAAGGAAGAATCCAGGACAAGGAAGTGTCCCAATAAACTAACAACAAGCCCCACATCAGCAAATCAAATTAGGAGTTCCTAAAATCCAGTGTGATGTAGTAGGGCCAGTGGTCCTCAAACTTTTTAAATAGGGGGCCAGTTCACTGTCCCTCAGACTGCTGGAGGGCTGGACTATAGTAAAAACAAAAGCTCACACTCTGTCTCTGCCCCTCAGCCCATTTGCCATAACCTGGTAGGCCGTATAAATGTCCTCAGCTGGCTGCATCTGGCCTGTGGGCCGTAGTTTGAGAATCCCTGTAAGTAGGAAAACACTCATAACAAAACTCCCCATATGACTCAGCAAATCTAGGGCAATGGACAGACTGAAGAACAATAATTACTATGTGCTTCAGCTTTGCATCTGGCAGAGGTAGGCTCCAAGCCTATCAGTACCTAAGCAAAAAGGCAACTGCCAGCACCAGGCTCCATCTCTACCATACTTAGGACATTGTGGCATGGTGCTTCAATGTAGCTTCAAGAAAACAGGCAGCTTCCAGTGGCCAGATTGGAATGAACAATCAACTCGCCAACCTCAGCACAAGTTAAAATCCCTGTGACTTCCAACAAAACCATCCAAACCCTCTCACCTTAGCTCAACCCCTCAACTCAATACAAAACATAAGAATGCCTCAGGGGCCTCGAAGTAACAGCAGTTCATCCACTAGGTAAATAACCAAGGCCTATGGCCCCTGCAACAAGAAGCAGTGCCTTTTCTGCTTTAGGACCAGAGTTAAAATTTAAGAGAAAGGGGAAAGACCATAAAAGATGAGGGGATTAAAAAGAATCTAACCATAAAAGTTATTATGGTCATAAGGAATATCAAGATAAAAACTCAGAGGAGGATAAGAATGTCAAAACTTCTATGGGTAAAACCCAAAAGAAAAACAGAAATGTCTTAAGTCTAGGAAAAAAAAAACAAAAAAAAAAAAAAAACTCATGGAATACCTGAAAAGGGAGCTTTAAAATCATAAAGAGAGGTAGAATAAAAATTGGGGAAAGAGATGAGGGTGAGGCAAGAGTCAACACCTTGGGAAAAGAAAATTCTATGCTAAACATAGAACTGGTAGAATGGAAAAGAAGATATAAAATTCTACAGAAGAAAAATACAATTGACCAAATGGAAATGAAAGTATAAAAGTTTACTAAAGAAAGCAACTCCTTCAAAGTTAGAATTGGACAGGAGGAGACTATGACTGAGATGTAAAGATTCAATCAAACAAAATTAAAAGAAGAAAAAAAAATAGAAGAAAATGTAAAATACTTCACCAGACAAACAATTGACCTTAAAAACAGATCTCCAAGGGATAATGTCAAAATCATTGGACTACTTGAAAGCATAATCAAAAGAAAGATCTGGACTCCATCTTTCCAGAAATTATGAAGGAAAACTGCCCTGATATCTGGAAGCAGGGGGCAAAAGAGGCTTTGAAAGAGTTCACAATCATATCAAGAAATAGATATTAAAAGAAAACTCCAAGGAACATTATAGCCAAATTATAGAACTATCAGATAAAAAGGAAAGTATACTTCAATTAACTAGGGAAAAAATCAAATATCAGGTAGCCATAATCAAAATTAGCAGAACTTAGCATCTCTATCAATAAATTGGAAAAAAATTGAGATGCTCTCTCTATATTAAGCACAATAGAAAGGATATTCAGCTACATTGTTAAAGCAACAAAAAGAGGGTAATTTGGATTGGAAGAAAAAAGGAAGGGTGGTATGGTCACCAGCCTATTTGCATGAAAAACTTATGAAAAAGAAATTATTAGTCAGAAATTTCATTATTTTCCTGGCTCATAATTCTAGATTATATCATTTTGTGGTGTAATGAAGAATGTTGAATATAGAATCAAAGGGATTGGATGAATCATGTAAGGCTTTTGATTCTCAGTTTCCTTGTGTCTAAAATAAGGGATATAGACAAGATGACTTCTGGGTGCCTTGTTATTCTAAGTTTATTATCCTAGATCAATGACTCAAAATTAAGATGCCTTTCAAAAATAAATAATGCAGAAATAATGGTGAAATAGGTGAATGTCAGTGTCATCTTTAATGATTTTCTTTTTTTTTTTATTCATTTTTCCAAATTATCCCCTCCCTCCCTCCACTCCCTCCCCCCGATGACAGGCAATCCCATACATTTTACATGTGTTACAATATAACCTAGATACAATATATGTGTGTAAATACCATTTTCTTGTTGCACATTAATTATTAGCTTCCGAAGGTATAAGTAACATGGGTAGATAGACAGTAGTGCTAACAATTTACATTCACTTCCCAGTGTTCCTTCTCTGGGTGTAGTTATTTCTGTCCATCATTGATCAACTGGAAGTGAGTTGGATCTTCTTTATGTTGAAGATTTCCACCTCCATCAGAATACATCCTCATACAGTATTGTTGTTGAAGTGTATAGTGGTTCTGCTCATTTTACTCAGCAATAGTTGATGTAAGTCTCTCCAAGCCTCTCTGTATTCCTCCTGCTGGTCATTTCTTACAGAGCAATAATATTCCATAAACTTCATATACCATAATTTACCCAACCATTCTCCAATTGATGGACATCCATTCATCTTCCAGCTTCTAGCCACTATGAAAAGGGCTGCCACAAACATTTTGGCACATACAGGTCCCTTTCCACTCTTTAGTGTTTCTTTCGGATATAATCCTAATAACAGCAATGCTGGGTCAAAGGGTATGCACAGTTTGATAACTTTTTGGTCATAGTTCCAAATTGCTCTCCAGATTGGCTGGATTCTTTCACAACTCCACCAACAATGCATCAGTGTCCAAGTTTTCCCACATCCCCTCCAACATTCATCATTATTTCTTCCTGTCATCTTAGCCAACCTGACAGGTGTGTAGTGGTATCTCAGAGTTGTCTTAATTTGCATTTCTCTGATCAGTAGTGATTTGGAACACTTTCATATGAGTGGAAATAGTTTCAATTTCATCATCTGAGAATTGTCTGTTCATATCCCTTGACCATTTATCAATTGCAGAATGGTTTGGTTTCCTATAAATCAGGGTCAGTTCTCTATATATTTTGGAAATGAGACCTTTGTCAGAACCTTTACTTTTAAAAATATTTTCCCAATTTGTTACTTGCCTTTTAATCTTGTTTGCATTAGTATTGTTTGTACAGAAACTTTTTAGTTTGATGTAATCAAAATCTTCTATTTTGTGATCAATAATGATCTCTAGTTCTCCTCTGGTCATAAATTCCTTCCTCCTCCACAGGTCTGAGAGGTAGACTATTCTCTGTTCCTCTAATCTATTTATGATCTCATTCTTTATGCCTAAATCATGGACCCATTTTGATCTTATCTTGGTATATGGTGTTAAATGTGGATCCATATCTAATTTCTGCCATACTAATTTCCAGTTTTCCCAACAGTTTCTTCCGAATAATGAATTTTTGTCCCTAATGTTGGTATCTTTGGGTTTGTCAAAGATTAGATTGCTATAGATGTACCCTTTTTTGTCCTTTGTATCTAATCTGTTCCACTGATCTACCATTCTATTTCTTAGCCAGTACCAAATGGTTTTGGTAACTGCTGCTATATAATATAGCTTTAGATCAGGTACACTTAGACCACCTTCCTCTGACTTTTTTTTCATTAGTTCCCTTGCAATTCTCGACCTTTTTATTCTTCCATATGAATTTTGTTGTTATTTTTTCTAGGTCATTAAAGTAGTTTCTTGGGAGTCTGATTGGTATAGCACTAAATAAATAGATTAGTTTGGAGAGTATTGTCATCTTTATTATATTCGCTCGGCCTATCCAAGAGCACTGAAAGTCTTTCCAATTATTTAAATCTGACTTTATTTTTGTGGCAAGTGTTTTGTAATTTTTCTCATATAATTCCTGACTTTTCTTTGGTAGATGGATTCCCAAATACTTTATACTCTCAACATTTGTTTGGAATGGAACTTCTCTTTGTATTTCTTGCTGTTGTGTTTTGTTGGTGATATATAAGAATGCTGAGGATTTATGTGGATTTATTTTGTATCCTGCCACTTTGCTAAAATGCTGAATTATTTCTAATAGCTTTTTAGCAGAGTCTTTGGGGTTCTCTAAGTATACCATCATGTCATCTGCAAAGAGTGATAGTTTAATTTCCTCATTTCCTACTCTAATTCCTTGAATCTCTTTCTCGGCTCTTATTGCCGAGGCTAGCGTTTCTAGTACTATATTGAATAGTAATGGTGATAGTGGGCAACCTTGTTTCACTCCTGATCTTACTGGGAAAGGTTGCAGTTTATTTCTATTGCATATTATGCTTACTGACGGTCTTAAATATATGCTCCTGATTATTCTAAGGAATAATCCATTTATTCCTATACTCTCAAGAGTTTTTAGTAGGAATGGATGTTGGATTTTGTCAAATGCTTTTTCTGCATCTATTGAGATGATCATATGGTTTTTATTAATTTGATTATTAATATGGTCAATTATACTAATAGTTTTCCTAATATTAAACCAGCCCTGCATTCCTGGTATGAATCCTACTTGATCATAGTGTATTATCCTGGGGATGATTTTCTGAAGTCTTTTTGCTAATATCTTATTTAAGAATTTAGCATCAATATTCATTAAGGAAATTGGTCTATAATTTTCTTTCTCAGTTTTTGATTGACCTGGTTTAGGTATCAGTACCATGTCTGTGTCATAAAAGGAGTTTGGTAGGACTCCTTCATCCCCTATTTTTTCAAATAGTTTATATAGCATTGGGGCTAATTGTTCTTTAAATGTTTGGTAGAATTCACATGTAAATCCATCTGGTCCAGGGGATTTTTTCCTGGGGAGTTGATTAATAGCTTGTTCTATTTCTTTTTCTGAAATGGGACTATTTAAGCAATTTATTTCCTCCTCTGTTAATCTAGGAAGCCTATATTTTTGGAGGAAGTCATCCATTTCACTTAAGTTATCAAATTTATTGGCATAAAGTTGGGCAAAGTAACTCCTTATTATTTCTCTAATTTCCTCTTCATTGGTGGAAAGATCCCCTTTTCATTTGTAAGACTAACAATTTGATTTTCCTCTTTCCTTTTTCTGATCATATTTACCAAAGGTTTATCTATTTTATTGGCTTTTTCATAAAACCAAATCTTGGTTTTATTTATTAATTCAATCATTTTTTTACTTTCAATATTATTGATTTCTCCTTTTAATTTTTGTATTTCAAGTTTAATTTTTGGTTGGGGGTTTTTAATTTGGTCTTTTTCTAGCCTTTTAAGTTGCAAGCCCAATTCGTTAATCTTCTCTTTCTCTATTTTCTTCAAATAAGCCTCTAAAGATATAAAATTTCCCCTTATTACTGCTTTAGCTGCATCCCACAGATTTTGGTATGATGTCTCATCATTGTCATTATCTTGGGTGAAATTATTAATCGTTTCTATAATTTGCTGTTTCACCCAGTCATTCTTTAAGATGAGATTATTCAGTTTCCAATTACTTTTTGGTCTATTTACCCCTAACTTTTTACTGAATGTTGCTTTTATTGCTTTGTGGTCTGAGAAGAAGGCATTTATTATTTCTGCCTTCCTACATTTAATTTTGAGATCTTTATGTCCTAATATATGATCAATTTTTGTATAGGATCCATGAACTGCTGAGAAGAAAGTATATTCCTTTCTATTGCCATTTAGTTTTCTCCAAAGGTCTATCATACCTAGTTTTTCTAATGTTCTATTTACTTTTTAAATTTCTTTCTTATTTGTTTTGTGGTTTGATTTGTCTAAATATGAGAGTACAAGGATGAGATCTCCCACTATTATAGTTTTACTGTCTATTTCTTCTTGCAACTCTCTTAACTTTTCTTTTAGAAAGTTAGATGCTATACCACTTGGTGCATATATGTTTAGTATCGATATGGCCTCCAGCTGAGCCACGCACTATGTGTTGCCTTGGGCCGTATCCTCCCCCTTCTCAATCTCTTAGCTACTCACAGGTGAGAGCTATGACCGCCTATGTCGGCCGCACCCACAGTGCCGAGATCTTCTGAGTCACCTCTGGGATTGGGAAGATCCAGTCTCTGGTTTTAATTTTTTTTTTTTTTTAAGTGGCTTAGATTTCTCTTCTGAACTGCTGTTTTATAAGCAGAGAAGAGCTAACAGCCTGTGCCAGATTCTTCTATCTCAGTGGCTTCTCTGATCCCAGAGGCCCCCCCCCCCGTGTGATGATCGGCGCAGTGTGCCAGCACCCAACCATCTGCACTGGCCTCTCTTCTTCCTCCCCTGGGAGCTGACCTTTCCTGTTGAAACTCCAGATTCTCTTCAGCTGGTAAGTTGTGCTTCCAGTCCTTGTGGATTCTATCAGTCCAGCGCTATTTCTGAGGCTGATTATATCTAGTTGGTTGTGAGGGAAGAAAGGAGCTTACACAGTCACGTGTATCTTCTCTGCCATCTTGGCTTCGCCCCCCCATCTTTAATGTTCAGTAAAAGACTCAACTCCACATTTGCTATCCTGCCTAGTTTCAATTTCCTGGGGAATGAATGCCCCCTCCAGGTTAAATTCATCAGTTCTATTCTCAACTTCTAACTTATTCTAAACTGACATAACTCCTCAGGCTCCTTTCCTATCTGATTGAAAGACTGCATGGTCGAGTAATAAACTCCTTAAAATGTTTTTCTTTAGAGATTTTTTTTTTCTGGATTTTTGCTCATTCCCACTGAATTTGGTGATTTTAAATATGCAGAACAAGAAGTTATCTATTCTCTTTCCCCACTCTCTCTGCTTTCCTAACTCATTTTGTGTGTTGCTTTTCCTCATTAGATACAGCTCATGAAGGACAAAAAGTGATTTTCCTTTTACTAATTTTATCCCTAGTATTTGGCACAATGACTGGCAGGTAATAAGCTCATTGTAAATATTTATTGGATTGGAAAAAATATTGAGAATAGATGCCTTATCAAGAGTTACCAAAAGAAATCTGGATTCCTTCAAGAAATTTGCAAAGGATGCAGTCAATCTACTGGTCAAGAAGCATTTATCCCCCACTTAGTATATGCTAGGTACTGTACTAGGCCCTGGAGATAATCAAGACAAATATAGAATAAGTGCTGCCCTTAAGGATTTTATAATCTATAAGGGAAGACAAATGAACATTATTTCTAAAGTCAAAAGACCAGAATTAAGATTCTGCCACTGACACTTGGTACCAGTGTGATAATAAGTCACTTAACTTCTTTGATCCTCAATTCCCTTACCTGTAAAATGATTGCATTGGAGTAGATGGTCTTGAGATGACTTCCAGCTCCAAATATATAATCCTAAAATAGTATGTACTTATTTAAGCATGTTGGTTTTCTACTTTGCTTTCTGAAGTATAGACTTTATAATTTTAATAATATAATATGTGTAAATCAAGAAGCCACCAATCTTGTTGACTATGAATTACTGTAGTAGAAGGCTACTGGGGAGAAGGAGTGTCTGAATGTGTTCTAAAGTATTAGAGACTAGTTCATTCTGACACCTTATGGAATAGAAACTAGATGCTATTTCTTGTGTTCAGAGATCTGTGGCCATATCCTTTAGAGAAAATACTGAAATCACATTGAATGAAACATAGATTACAGACTTTTCTTATATAGAGGCCCTAGGCATTTACAGAAAAAAAATGTGCTAAAACTCTTCTTAAAAGAGAATTTCAAGTACCCATAATAAAGATGGAGAGGGAAGAATTCAAGTTTGCTAGGAGAAGAAAATAGTCTGACAATCTGAAATACTGTCAAAGATTGGCTGCAGGATGCTTCATTTTTTCATCCATATCAATGATCTAAAAGATCATTTAATTTTAGTAACTTTGTAATCTGTGCAGGTGGCAAGGGGAATATAACCACCCCAAATGAAATCAAAGTTTGAGCAACATGATTAATGAAAAGGACTCTGGGATTAGGAATCATGAAAGGTGCCTATTTAAAACTTGCCTGTGATATTACCAGCATAGCAAGTCAATAACCTATTGAAACCCAGTTTGCAAACCCAGAACAAAACATTATCTATCTATTTTCTGATTTATTTGCTTCAAATTCCATTCAGAGTAAGATTAATCTTGACAAACATAAAGAAAAAAAAAAACAGAAAATACTGCACATTCCAACTTAACAGTTTTGGAAAAACAATTTACTTTATTACCTACTGAAGCAAGTTCTTGGTATTTGTAACAGTAGACAAAGACATAAGAGGTGGTAAAAAAAACGTTCATTATGCAATTCATATACTTAATCATAAAGTAATTCTACAGGATAAACTGAAGAGAAAGGAGAAGAGAGAAAATATCAACAGAGGTTGAAAAAAGGTCTTTCCAGGTTTTTCTGAAACAATCCTGCTCTTCATTTATTACAACAAAATAATATTCTAGCATTGTAAAATTCAACAATGTATTCACCCAGTCTCTTAGTTTCTAATTTTTATCTAGTACAAAACCAGCTGCTATAAATAATTTTGTACAAATAAATCCTTTTACCTTTTCTTTGACCTCTGTAATACAGACTTAGTAGAGTTATGCAAAGGGTATGCAAAGTTTTATTGACTTTTGGACATAATTCCAAAGTGTTCCCTGGAATGGTTAAAATAGTTCACAATTCCACCAGCAATCAATTAGTGTTCCATTTTTTCCAAATCTTTAGTTTGTAATTTTTCTTTTGTGTCATGCTAGTCAGTCTGATAGTGTGCAATAGTGTCTCAGAGTTGTTTTAATTTACATTTCTCTAATCAATTGTGATTTACAACATTGTTTTTCATGTAACTACTGAGAGCTTTGACTTCTGAAAACCTCCTGATCATAGGCTTTGAAAACTGATTAACATAAGTTTAGCTCTGATTTTTTTTTTTTTTTGTATAAACTTAGTTTGGTTCTATTAAGGAATAAAGGCCTTACTAAATTGCTAAAGATTTTCCCAAATTTTCTATTTTTTCTTCTGATTGTAGATGTTAGTTTTATTTGTTCAAAATCTATCCATTGTCATTAATCAAATTTATTTATTTTACTTCCTATGATAGTCTTCCACCTCTTGCATGATCATAACCTTCCCTTTCTATAGATCCTATAGGTATCTTTTTCTATGTTTCCTTAATTTACTTGTGATATTACCATTCATGTCTAAATCTTCTATCACTGTTGAGCTTATGATGGGAAATTATATGAGACTTTGGTCTATGCTTAATTTCTACATAACTATTTTTCAGTTTTCCAAGCAATTTTTGTCAAATGGTAAGTTCTTCCCATAAAAAGTTTAGATCTTTGCATTTCTCAAATACTAGATTAGCATGGTCATTTACTACTTTGTATAGTGTATCTAATATATTCCATTCATTCACCACTTCATTTCTTAGGCTTGACCAGATTGTTTCAATCATTACTGCTTTGTAATATTGCCTGAAATCTGGAACTGCAAGACTACTATCCTTTATTTTAAAAAAGATTTCTTGATATTTTTTATATTTGATTTTATGTTATTCTTCCAAATGAATTGTATTACTATTTCTTTAGCTCTATAAAATAATTCTTTGATAGTCTAATTGGTATGACACTGAATAAGTAAATTAACTTATGTAGAACTGTTATTTTTATTATATTGTCTCAGCTTACCCATGAGAAATTAATATTTTTCTAATTGTTTAGGTCTTATATTTGTCTGATAAGTGTTTTGTAATTGTGTTCCTATACCTGATGGGGTCCCTTAGTAGTAGATTCCTATTTACAGGAATTGTCTGGAATTATTTTAAGTGGAAGTTCTCTAGCTTTTGCTTCTTGGTTTTTACTATTGTTCTTAAGGGTCCCTGATTCGTTGGAATTGAAAATAGTATATACTCTCTCAAGACTTCCATTCCCTCTTGCCTGAAAGTGTGTTCTCCTAGCCCTTGAATTGTGATCCAAAAAGGATTTTAGACAGTAGAGATTCTAAATAGCATCTTGTTTACATCCAGTACTAGCACAGAGTTTTCATGTAGTCTCTTTCTACCAGTAGCCAGGTTACACTCATCATCTTTGTCTTAAGAACTACCAAAATTGTTGCTACTTCTGTCACCACCATCTAGTCCCACTACTGGTATTTTATCCATGTGAACTCTGGAAGAACCTATACAATACCTGTGTCAAAAATGTCTCTTTTTGAACTTCTAGGTTATCTTGAGCTGGAAGAATATCTTACTTTGATCTTTTCTTCACCCTATTCTTCTAGAATTTTATTTGATTTTTTTTTTTTATTTTTAAGTACTTTGGAGAGTAATATTGGGAGGTCTCAGGGTGAGTGTTTTTTCTCTACCCCACCATCTTCACTTCCATTAATTAAAATGGTGAACTACAAATTTATGAATCAACATCTTTTTCACATCATGATGTTTTTAGTTACCTTCATATCATATTTAAATAAATCAGAACAGTCTTTGTTACTGAATTTGTAAAATATGTTAGAAAACCTGCGGTCAAATATATTGTCATAGTAACAATAAGCTATTTTTTAAAATAATAGTCTAATGTCCTAAGAATGTAAATAAACAGAAATGTCACTATATTTATATTTCAATGTTTCATGAATTTATGATTTCATCAATTTAAGCACCTCTGTGGTGTTAACGATAGCTCGTTGAAGACACAGAAACACATATAAGAACTGATTTTTGCATAATATTTATTCATAAACACATCTAACTTTTGATCATAAAATTCATTTTCAGATTTTATGATGTCAGTTTGACTTCAAAGGAAGGATGAGAGCTAAGATAGCATTCATAATACAGTTACGTCTCTCTAACATTTATTGTAAATATGTTAGATAATTATGTCCAGCAACATTCTTACATACTGAAAACTTACAAGTAGGTTCATGATCTAAGCCACAGAACACTCTTAATAAGACCATTGCAAAGTAAATTAAGGATAACATCCATCCTATCATACTGACAGAGTAAGCACTAGAAAGACCTTTGAGATTATCAGGAAAACCTCTTCATTTTACAAGTTGCTTTCATCTATGATATTTTTAAATTAAATATTCTCTTCAATCATATGTAAAAGCAATTTAGGCATTCCTTTTTTTAAAAAAAAATGAATTTCAAATTCAACCCTTTCCTCATTGAGAAGGCAAGCAATTTAATATGGGTTATACATGTATAATCATATAAAACATATTTCCATATTAGTAAAGTTGTAAAAGAAAATATAGACCAAAATAAAAACCCAAGAAAAATAAAGAAAAAAAAAAAAAAAAAGCTTTGGTGAAATAAGCTTTGATCTGTATTCTAGGGCTAGATAGCATTTTTCATAACTCCTTCAAAGTTGTCTTAGATCATCGCATTACTCAGAAAAGTTAAATCATTCACATTGATCACATAAAAATATTGCTGTTACTGTGTGCAGTGTTCTCCTGGTTCTACTCATTTCACTTTGTATTAGTTCATGTAAGTCTTCTTATATCACAATAGTATTCCATCATAACCCCATTTACCACAATATTTTTAGCCATTCCCCAACTGGCAGACATCTCTCTGATTTCCAATTCTTTGTCACCAGTCAAGACCTGCTATAAATATTTGGACATAGTTCCAAATTGTTCTCCAGACAGGTTGGGTCAGTTCACTGCTCCACCAGTGTTCATTAGTGTCCCCTCCCCTTTTTTAACATCTCCTCCAACATTTGTGATGGTCTTTTTTTCTCTTCTATTAACCAATTTTGAGAGATTAAGGCCTTTATCAGAGAAACATGCTTTTAATTTTTTTCAGTTACATTGCCAATTGTAATTCCATTCTCTTTTCCCC
The DNA here is from genome assembly GCF_048593235.1 of Sminthopsis crassicaudata. Classification (NCBI taxonomy): domain Eukaryota; kingdom Metazoa; phylum Chordata; class Mammalia; order Dasyuromorphia; family Dasyuridae; genus Sminthopsis; species Sminthopsis crassicaudata. Next base: position 208,982,114 of record NC_133617.1, on the reverse strand, counting down.
CTGTTCATTCTAATATTTTTAGTTATATTCTGTCCCTCCTCAAAAACATTTTGCTTCAGACTATTGCCTTCCGAATCCATGTATCTATGCACACCCCAATGCTCTTTTTATAACCTCCCTCTTCCACTTTTCTGTAGGGAAAGATAGAATCCTTTGTATGTTGTTCCCTCTTTGAGCCAATTCTAATAAGCCACTTTCCACATCTTTCTTGTCTCTTTTATGTGAAATAATGTGTCTGATTTTATTTCCCCCTTTCCCTTTCTACCAGTACATTCCTCTTTCTCACTCCTTAATTTTATTTTTTAAGATATCACCCCATCATATTCAACTCATACCTGTATCCTGGTGTCCTGTGTCTATATATTCTTCCTAACTACTTTATTGTTGAGAATGTTCTTATGATTTAAAAGCATCATCTTTCCATGTAGCATAAACTTATTAAATCCCTTATCATTTCCTTTTCTTGTTAACTTTATTATGTTTTTATTGAATCTTATATTTGGAAATCAATTTTCTATGTATCTCTGGGGTTTTTCAGGAATACTTTAAAGTCCTCTATTTCATAGAATATCCATTTTCCCTAGCAGGATTATGTTCAGTTTTGCTGAGCAGAAAATTCTTGGTTGTAATCTTAGCTCCTTTGGTCTTAGGAAAAATATGTTCCAAGTCCTCTGATCTTTTATGACTGTGACTATAAAATACTTGAATTTCTGGTTGCTTGTGATATTTTATCCTTAAGTTAGAAGCTCTGGAATTTGGCTATCATTCCTAGGAATATCATATGGGGATCTCTTAAAGGAAGTAATAAGTATATTCTTTCAATTTATAGTTTACTCTCTGGTTCTAGACTATCAGGGTAATTTTCCTTGATAATTTCTTGAAAGGTGATATCTAGGCTCTTTTTTCAATCATGGTTTTCAGGAAGTCCAATAATTTTAAATTTTACTCTCCTAAATCTGTTTTCCAGGTCAATTGTTTTTCTAACAAAATATTTCAGTTTCTTATATTTTATCTTCTTTTGTTTTTGTTTGTCTGATTCTTGATATCTCAAAGATATTAGCTTTTACTTGCTCAATTTTAATTTTTGTCAAATTATTTTCTTCAGTGAAGCTTTGTATTTTCTTTTCCATTTCACCATTTTTAAAATAACTTTCTTCTTTCTTCAGTGAATTTTTGTGCCTCCTTTCTCATTTGACCAATTCTACTTTTCAAGGCATTTTTCTTCTCTATGGATTGTTGTACCTCTTTTTACTATTGTATTCTTGTACCATTTTGTGATCTGTACCTCTTTGTATAGTTTTACTAATTATGTTCTTTAAGGTGTTATTTTCTTTAGTTGTGTGTGTATGTTTATGTATCCTTTACCAAGCTGTATACTCTTTTTTTCTTGATTTACTTGCATCATTCTCATTTCACTTCCTAATTTTCCTTTACCTCCCTTACTTAACATTCAAAATCCTTTTTGAGCTCTTCAGTGGCCTGAGACCAATGCCTATTTTTCTCGGTGATTTTGGATGTGTGAACTATGACTTTACTATTTTCTTCTGAATAGGTGTTTAGATCTTTGTCGCCATAATAACTTTCTTTGGTCAGCATTTTTTTCCTATTTTTTTCTCATTTTCTCAGCCACTTGATTTTTAACTCTTTACTACACTGGGATATTGGCTGGATGGCATATGATTTAAACTTTAGAGATTTTGTACAGCTCTTTTCAGATAATTCTAGGGTGGTTCTTTCAGGTGGAGAGGTGTGTTTGTTATTATTTTACTCTGGTAGGTGAGTAACCATATGCACTCTTTTCTGACCTGAAATTGTGATGAGGGACCAGGTCCATTATAGTGTCAAGCTCTTATATGCTAGTGCTTACTTTTGGCCTTGGAACTGCCACACAGTACTGCCATCTAAGTACTGGATCTAAGTATGGATAAAGCAAGAATCCTTCCTCCAGTGCCAGCAGAAACTCCTATCTCTTTCTGAGTAATTGTTTGACTTCCTTACCATCTGTGAGCTAACAGCTTTAGGAGCTACCTTTTTAGATAGAGGCCTGTTCTTGGTTTGCTGGGGTTTGATCAATGTAGACATAGCCTGTAATGCAGTGTGTTCCACTCTCATCCCAGTATGACAGAAATTTCCTGCAAAACTTTAAAGTTGTCTTGGATTTGACAATTGTTTCACACCCACACTTTTGTAGGTTCACAATATGTTTTTAATAATATTTTATTATGAACTGAATTTTTGTTTGCATGTCTGTTCTGAAAGATATTTAGCTTACTTCTGTCTCCATGATTTTGCCAATAAATGGAAGTATATCTGGATTTCCCAATGTATATTTCATACTAAGGAGCAAAGTTTAGTAAATATTTTCACATCTGGTCAAAAATATGTGTGACTGTATGATGTAGTGGCAAAACTCAGTATAGAGATTATGGAAAAATATATAGTGTTCTGCTTGACATAAGCTATTTTCTGTATGTGTTTCTGCCACTATCATGTAACACCTTCAGATTTCTGATTGCAGATGTAAGTATAATGAGAATGAATACATATAGAATATTAATTAAAAAACACACTATAGCTAAAAGGAGAGCTTAAAGGAAGAGGAAACTACCAGCTGAGTATATCACAATCATATTTAAGCTTTGTCTACAAAGAAGTGAGGGATCATATGAAGCAAAATCAATGGTGGTCAGTATTCCAGGAGTAGAAAATAGATATTGTAAAATCCCTAAGACTTAAGATAGAATATCATATATGAGAAGAAAACAAAAGTCTATTTAGCTGCATTGCACATTATGGGAAAAAGTGTAGTATATAATGAAGAAAAAATAGTTTAGAGCTGATAGCATATGAGCAATTGAGTTTATGTTTGATAATAGTCAATAGTAAACAATTAGAGTTCACTGTGTGGGAGACCTACATGGTCAGATTTACACTTAAAGAAAACCATTTTGGCAGAAGCATGGAGAATGGACTGAAGTGGAAAGAGGTTTCAGTTAAGGAGAACAATTAGGGGGTCATGAAAGCAGTCCAATATGAGAGTTGATGAGATTGTAAACTAAAGCCAGGGCACTGTTTTTAAAGAGAATGGGATTAATGTGAGACATGATGATAAGAAAAGGGTGAAATTTAGCAAATCATTAGATTTATGAATGATGGAGAGTGGTGACTCGACAATTATGCCAAATTTACAAATCTTAAAGAATGGAAGAATGGAAGTACCCTTTGATAAGAGTAATGAAATTTAATAGAGTGATGAATTTGGGGACAAAAATAAAGAATTTGTTTTTTGAACATTGTATTTGAAATTCTCTTGGACATTTCTACTTTAAAAATGTACAATAGCAAAGTAGTATAGTAGAACAAAACAATACTGTTCAAACTCTTTGGCTATTTCAACTATTCAAACAAAGATCTAAGAAAAATCACACAACTAAATAGTGATAGGAAAATCAAAGAAAAACTGCAATGGGTAATTCTTTCCAGTCTAAGATCTTAAAATCAACCCAGATACAAGGATGAGGAAGAAACTATGAAACAAAGATGAATTCAGATATATCGTTCAATAAATACAATGAAATCATTAGAAAAAGTACCAAGAAGTACCCCTCATTTTCATCTATGATAGTCATACTTGGGTAAATGACAAGAAAACCATAGTACGATGAATTTCAGGTATATATTTTATAAATGTTATGTCCTTGGTAGTATGTGAGGAGTAGATTACAGTATAATTAGGCAAATTCATAATAGGCTAAATAATTATGAATATTAAAGAATTGATGACATCATTAAGGGTAACTAGTTATTAGCTATAAGTTTTCCCTCACTCTATTTTGATTATTTGGGAAGAATCTATTGATAAAATTGGAGATATTGTGAACAAAAGAAAAAATTTATATGAGATTTAACAGATTAGATTTTTTTTTTGATTCAAACAATTGCTTCAAACAATGTTGAAGAGAAGTTTCTTATTCAGGGATAGATTGGGCTTAATGGTCTTTGATATCCTTTCCAAATGTAATAATCTATAATTCTCTTACTGCACAGAGAGGCAATATGTTATAGTGGATTGAATACTGAACTGGAACTCAGACACATATCTGTGTCTACTCTGTGTTGTTAGATAAGTCACTTATCTTTTTTGAGTATCTGTTACTCTTTATCACTAGTGGAAGATCCCATATTGAAAATTCTAATGCCAATGGAATCTAAGGTCTTCAATGTATTAATTTATGAAAAGGGAATTATGCTTTTCCAAAACTCCTGAGAGATAAACTCAAATTAATGGATGGAAGTTTAGAGGGAGGCAGACTATGGATCAATATAAAAAATTTACATATATTAGAGCCAATAAAAAAGGTAGAGGAGATAAGAGGTTCTCAACTGGAAAAATTCAAGAAGAAACTAGAATGCCACTTGTCAGAGGCATTATTTAACAGTTATTTATCAGGTAGAGGGATGGATAAAATGACCTCTAAAATACAAGTTTGTTATTTTAAGAAAGTTTTTCAGTAAATTAGCTCTAAAATTACAAAGCACATCAATGTGACTTTCACACAAAATTTGTATATTAGCTACAAGGAAAAGGGAGAGTCCAGTCAATGAAAAAGGGATTGGTAAGTTGAACACAATTTTCCAAGAAAAAAAAATGTGCTATTTGAAATTTTCTTGCCATAAAATTGGATCAGATTTACCATTGTGCAACAGAATGGAAAAGGTTGAAAAGTCATATACATGACTCCATGGTGTACAAAGAGAAAAGCCCATAGGGCTTTCAAAAATTTAAAAGAACAATATAAATTTTTAAAAAGGGGAGAAAAATCACTTACCCTAGGCAATAATAACTCAACCTTCCCCAAAGTTAGAGGACATAGGAAAAAATGCTATATTATCAAGTACAGATGACTGGTCTTATCTACTAAATAATATTCTTTAGTCAGCACTATTATAATTTAGAAGTAAAATTGATTAGAAAGAATAGTTTTTAATCAATTCCCTTAATTATTGTAATAAACATAGGGAAAAAACTGATATCTACCATCATACAATGCTAGAGTAAGATTTTTATCTCCTCTACAAGCTAAGCTTTTTCAAGCCTGTTCATTAATTTTCTGGGAGCAGGCCAAAAAAGGTTGCTTGAGGATCCAACAATTCAATAGACTACTGGCATTTTTCTGCTGAATCAGATCAGAAATCTTTAACAAAAGAAGTGGATAACTTGGACTTGTAAAAAAGAGGAAAAAATGTTATATTGATTTAAAGGTTAAAAAAGAAAAATGATGATGAAGTATAAGGACTTGAATTTGAAATTACAAGACTTGGATTCAATTTCTGACACTTCTATTTAAAACCTGTATGATCCTGGCCAAGTCACTAAATTTTATCCATCAAATTTTTATGAAGAAACTGCTCTGTGCAAAACAATTATGGAGATGCATAAATGTCCACCATAATACATTATCTCTCTCATGGAATAATGGAAATTATGTAAAACTTCAACACTCCTATGACTTTAATTTTTCTTATTATGAAAGACTTGGAAATTATATTTATATGGTTCTTGAAGTTTACATTTCTTCTTAAAACTACTGACATATATTAGAGAAAGACTTAATTTTATATATTTGTGAAAATTATATATATATTTGTTAGATTTTTACAGCATTTTTCATGCAAAGTTTTGTTTTCTTCACAGCTACTCTTCTTAGTTTCATATAAATTTTGTCTATGGAAAAGCACAAATTTTATGAATTAGAAATTTCTGTGCTTTGGAATATCATTTATTTTCCTTGTTTGGTTATGAATTCTGTTCCTAGCCAAAGGTATAGAAAGTGCTTTCGTTCCAAACACTTACCAATGTTTCTTCTCTACTGCTGGCATATCAGTTCTATTAGGAGCATCCAGAGGTTGTTTTATGACCTGAAAGATGGCCTTGTAAAGTGTTTAATCCGTTAAGTGTCCAAATGCCCAGTGATTATTATGCCCACTGATTATGTTGTTTTAGATTATATTGTTGATCTTAAAATTAAACCTCATAAACAGTAAATCTTTTCTGAGTTGTTGTTTTTCATCCTTAATTTTTGAACAATGACATAAAACTATGGTTGCTTGACTTACAGACAAATTGAAGTTAAGTGAGGGACAGAGCCAAGATGGTTGAGATAGGTCTTTGTCTGAGCTCTTCCTGGCTTCCCTCAGATCACTCCAGATCAAGTCTCTGTACAAGTTTTAGAGTGACATAATCCACAATATTTGAAGCTTAACAAATTTCCAATAGAAGATATTTTGGAAGAACTTCAGGAAAGATCTGTTACAATGGGTGGAGGGGAGAAGGGAGAAGGAAGAAAGTGCCCAGTGTAAGGGCAGTCCAGAGACCCAAAATAGAGACATCCACTTACCAGGAGAATCTAGTGGAAGTCTCTTAGCCAAAATAGAGCAGCACTGGCAATTCTGTCCCAGTTCAGAAGCTAATTTCTTCAGACTAGCTGTGAGATCTCCAATGCAATGACAGAAGACAAATAGTGTGCCCCTGAACCTTAGAATAATGTGGAACTCATTTTCATAGATGCAGCACTGGCCCTAGGGAAGCATGAAGTTACTGTCACCTGTAGTGAAAGCTTGGGACAACCTACCCTTTACCCTAAGAGCAGACCTCAACTTTTGAAAATAAACAAAAAAGCAAAAAGAACTCTGACCATAGAAAGCTTTATGGAGACAAGGAAGAGCAGACTTCAAATCCTTATGACACTAAATGCAAAATGTCTCCAGATAGAGCCTCAAAGGATGTTATGAATTGGTCTTCATGTCACAAGACTATCTAGGAAGAATTCAAAAAGGATGTTAAATAAAAGTTAGAAGAAAAATGGGGAAAGGAAATGAGAATTTTGTAGGAGAATTTGGAAAATGAAACAGAAATTTTTGGAAGAAAACTCCTTAAAAACAGATTTAGCAAAATGGAAAAGGTATATAACTCCTTAAAAATAGATTTGATAAAATGGAAAAAGAAAACAACTCCTTGAAAAAAACAGAATCTATGAAATAAAAAAATTAAAAAAAAAAAAAAAAAAAAAAAATATATATATATATATATATAATATTAATATATATCTCCAATGAACAAAACAAATCATTTATAAATTCAATTTGCCAAATGCAAAAGGAAACAAACAAAAAATTTAACTAAAGAAAATAATTCACTAAAAATTATAATTGAACAAATGGAAGTGAATGACTCAATGAGATATCAAGAACAAGTCAACAAAACCAGAAAAATTTAAAAAATAGAATAAAATGTAAAATACCTCATTGGAAAAATAACTGATCTGGAAAATAGATACAGGAGAGACAATCTCAGAATTATGAGACTACCTGAAAACCAGGATGAATAAAAGAGCCTAGATGTTATCTTTGAAGAAATCATCAAGGAAAACTGCCCTGATATCCTAGAATTAGAAGGTAAAGTAGCTAGTGAAAGAAGTCACTGATTGTCTCTTGAAAGAGTCCCCAAAATGAAATCTTCAATGAATATTGTAGCTAAATTTCAGAATTATCAGATCAAGGAGAAAATACTGCACACAGCAAGAAGGGAACAATTCAAATATCAAGGGAGCCATAATCAGGATTACCCAGGACCTAGCAGCTTCCACCTTAAAGAACTGAAAGGCCTGGAATCTGATATTCTAAAAAGCAAGAAACTTGGATTACTTCCATGAATCAATTATTGAGCAAAATCAACCTTTATCTTTCAGGGGGAAAAATGGGCGTTCAATGAAATAGGTAAATTTTCATTCATTTCTGATGAAAAAACAAGAGCTAAACAGAAAAACCTGATCTTCAAAAAAAAGAAATCAAGAGAAGCATAAAATGGTAAAAAGGAAAAGAAAAAACAAAGTTTAAAATTTACGTCCTCTATATGGGAAGATGATGTTTAACTCTTGAGAATTGTATCTTTGTTAAAAGTATACCTAGAGTATGTACATATAATTTTACTTTATTGTGATGACATAAAAAAGGGATTATACTGAAAGAAGAAAAAAAGGAAGGTGAAATGGAATTAATTACATCTCATGAAGAAGCAAAAAAAGACCTATTACAATTGAGGGTGTGAGCATTGTATGAGAATTAATATCATCAGATTTCTCTCAAAGAGAAAAAATATCAGACATACATAATCTCTTAGAAAAAATTTGTTTTCACCCTAGAGGGAAGTAGAGAGGAAAGGGGAAAAGGGAAAGGGGAAAGGAAAAGTGGAAGCTAATAGAAAGGGGGAAGAGAGGTAGAAGGGAAAGGGATAAGATATAAAAGGTGAGGGCTATTTGAAGTTGGTGGTGGTCAGAAACAAAAATACTGGGGAGGAGGGAAAAGGAGAAAGGAAAAAGAAAAGTATAAATTAGGGGAAATAAGATGGTGGGAAATAGAGAGTTGGTAATTTTAACTGTGAATGTTAAAAGGATGAATAATCCCATAAAATGGAAGCAGATAGCAGACTGGATTAAAAGCCAGAAATGTACAATATGTTACAAGAAACACCCTTAAAGTAAAGTGGTACATATGGAGTAAAAATAAAAGACTGGAGCAGAATCTATTATTCTTCAGCTGAAATAAAAAATTCAGGGTTAGGGCATCCTGATCTTATTTCAAGGAAAAACAAAATTAGACCTAATTAAAGAAGATAAGGAAGGAGATCATATTTTAAAAGGGCACATATACTGTAAAGTAGTATCAATACTAAACATATATTCACAAAGTAGTATAGCATCCAAATTCCTGAAGGAGAATTTAAGGAGTTAAATCAACAAGAAATAGACAAGACAACAACAAAAAAAAACTATACTTAGTGGAGAATCTCATCAGAACTAGCTTAATTGAACCACAAAGTGAATAAGAAAGAATTTAAGAAGGTAAATAAAATTTTAGAAAAGTTAGCTATGATAGATCTTTGAAGAAAATTGAATGGAGAAAAGAATATATATTTTTTTTGTTTCTCAGAGGTACCTGGAACCTATGCAAAAATTGACCATGTATTAGGGCATTAAAAACCTCAAAATCAAATGCAGAAAGAGTCAATACAGCTTTTTTTTTTTCTTTTTCCAAATCACGATGCAGGACCAGGGAAAAATAGAACAAAATTATTTGGAAACTAAATAATCCAATTCTAAAAAATGAATGGGTGAAACAAGAAATTATAGATACAATCTATAATTTCATCCAAGAGAATGACAATATTGAGATAATATACCAAAATTTATGAAATTCAGCAAAAGGAGTTCTTTGAGAAGTTTTATATTTCTAATTGCTTACTTACATAACATAGAGAAGATTAGTGAACTGGGGATGCAATTTTTTAAAGCTAGAAAAACAATAAATCAAAAATCCCTAATTAAATACCAAATTTGAAATTCTGAAAATAAAGGGGGAGATTAATAAAAAATAATAATAATAAAAAGTAAGTAAACCATTAAACTAATAATAAAAACTGAGTTGGTTTTATAAAAAAAATAGATAAACATTTAGTCACTTTGATTAGAAAAAGGAAAGAGAAAAATCAAAATCAAATACTAATCAAAATTAGTATCAAAAATGAAAAGGATAAACTTTACAACAATGGAGAGGAAATTAGAGCAATAATTAGGAACTATTTTATCCAACTGTATTCAATACTTGCAAAAATATAAGTTGCCCAGATTAAGAGGAGGGAATAAATTGTTTAAATAGTCCCATTTTAGAAAAATAAATTAAACAATTTATTAATCAACTCCCTAAGAAAAAATCTCCAGTGCCAGATGGATTTACATGTGAATTCTAATAAAGATTTAAAGAACAATTAATTCCATTGCTTTGACAACTCTTTGGAAAAATAGGGGAAGAAGAGTTATTACCAAATTCCTTTTATGACACAAATATAATTCTGATAGCTAAATCATGTAGGATGAAAATAGAGAAAGAAAATTATGGACCAATTTCCCTAATGAAATTGATGCAAAAATCTAAATAAAATATCAGCAAAGAGAGTACAGCAAATTATCACCAGGATAATATACTATGACCAAGTAGGAGTTATACCAGGAATGTAGAGTTAGTTTATTATTAGGAAAACTCTTAGCATAATTGACTTTATCAATAACCAAATTAACAGAAATCATATGATTATCTCAATACATGCAGAAAAAGCATTTGATGAAATCCATTACTAATTTCTATTAAAAATATTATAGAGTATAGCAATAAATGGAGTTTTCCTTAAAATGATCAGTAACATCTATTTAAAACCATAATGGGGATAAATTAGAACAATTTCAAATAATATCCGGGGTAAAAATAGAGTGCCCACTATCACTATTAATATTCAATTTTGTATTATAAATGTTAGCTTTAGCAATAAGGGAAGAAAAGTGAATTAAAGGAATTAGAGTAGGCTATGAGGAAACCAAATTATGATTCTTTGCTGATATGATGGTATCCTAGAAAATCAACTAAAAAACTTCTAGAAAGTATTCATGACATTAAAAATGTTGCAACATTTCTATATGTTACTAACAAAGCCCAGCAGCAAGAGATACAAAGAGAAATCCCATTCAAAATAACTGTAGATAATGTAAAATATGTTGAAGTCTCACTGCCAAGACAAAGTCAGGAACTATATGAACAGAATTTCAAAACAGTTTTCCCACAAATAAAGTTAAATCTAATTAATTGGAAGAATATCAAGTGCTCATGGGTAGGCTGAGCTAACATAATAAAAATGACAACCCTACCTAAATTAATCTATTTCTTTATCACCATATTAACAAACTTCCAAGAAATTATTTTACCAAACTAGAAAAAAACCAGTAAAGTACATGTGGAAGTACAAAAGATCAAGAATTTCAAGGGAATTAATGATAAAATACAAATGAATGTGGCCACATCTAAAATTATATTATAAAGCAGCAATTATCAAAACTATTTGTTACTGGCTAAGAAATAGAGCAGTTGATCAGTGGAATAGGTTAAGTTCACAAGACACAATAGTCGATCATTATAAGTAATCTGGTGTTTGATAAATCCAAGATCCCAGCTTCTGGGATAAGAACTCACTATTTGACAAAAATTGTTGGGAAAATTGGAAATTAATATGGCAGAAATTAGGCATTGACCCATACCTAACACCCCATACCAAAATAAAGTTGATATGGGTTTATCATTTAGGCATAAAGAGTGATACTATAAGCAAATTAGAACAACAAAGGTTAGTCTATCTCTCAGATCTATGTAGAAGGAAAGAATTTGTGACTGAAGAACTGGACTATATTATGGAATGCAAAATGTATAATTTTGATTATAATTAACGTAAACAAATTTTGTACAAATAAAACCAATGCAAACAAGATTAGATGGGAAGCAGTAAACTAGGGAGAACATTTTTTTTATATCCAAGGATTTTGATAAAGGCTTCATTTCTAAAATACATTGATAATTGATTCATATTTATGACTACAAATCATTCTCCAATTGATAAATGGTCAAAGGACATGAACAGACCATTTTCAGATGAAGAAATTAAAGCCATTTCTAGTCATATGAAAAAAAAAAATGCTTTAAATCAGTATTGATTTAGAGAAATGCAAATTAAGGTTACTCTTAGATACCACTATACACCTTTCAAATTGGCTAAAATGACAGGAAAATATAATTATCAATATTAGATGGTAATGTAGGAAAACTCGTATACTATGGTGAAGTTGTGAACTTATCCAATCATTCTAGAGAACAATATTGAAAGTATACACCTTTGTTCCAGCAATATCTCTACTGGGCCTGAATACCCAAGAAATCATAAAAAATGGAAAAGGATCCACATGTGCAAAAATGTTTGTAGCGAGCCTTTTTATATATTGGCAAAGAAGTGGAAACAGTGAATGTCCATAAGTTGGAGAATGGCTGAATAAGCTATGGCATAATGACTGTTATAGAATATTATTTTTCTATAAGAAACTATCAGCAGGATGATTTTAGAAAGGCCTGAGGAGATTTACATGAATTTATGTAAAGTGAAATGAGTAGAAACCAGAGCATATTATACACAATCATCATCAATAGAATATCATATTAATTTCAATTAAAAGATGGTATACCAATATTCCAGATAGAAAAACCTGAGTTTCAAGTGCATTAATTTATCTTTTTTATGTTTCCCCATTAGAGGGAAAAGAAAAGAAACAGAAATTTGTTTCTTAATAAGCATATACAGTTGAGAAAAACAAAATCCTTGAAAGGTTACATACAAATATGTATAAATATGTGTGTGTTTCCTTCTGCACTCTAAATCTATCACTTTTCTATAAGTGAATAAGCTATTAAAACTTTGCTCCTCAGAAATAATATATGTCCATCATATTGATTATAACTCTTAAAGCTTTCAAAGTAATTTATTTTACAGTGTTTTTTAATACAAATTGTTCTCTCAAAATTATCCTCAAAATATTTCATTTTTATAAAAACAAAATTTTTGTGTTCCCATTTCTTTTTTCTTATATTTTTACAAATTTTATTTTATTATAGCTTTTTATTTACAAACCTATGCCTGGGTAATCTTTCAACATTGAACCTTGAAAAACTTTCCATTCCAAATTTTCCCCTCCTTCCCCCCACCCCCTCCCCTAGATGACAAGTAGTCCAATATATGTTAAATATATTAAAATATATGTTAGATCCAATATATGCATACATATTTATACAGTTATCTTTCTGCACAAGAAAAATCTGATCGAGAAATTAAAAAAAAAAAAAAAAACCTGAGAAGGAAATCAAAATTCAAGCAAATAATGACAGAAAGAGTGAGAAACCTTTGTTGTGGCCCACACTCAGCTCCCATGGTCCTTTCTCTGGTTGTAGATGGTTCTCTTCATCACTGAACTATTAGAACTGGTTTGAATCATCTCATTGTTGAAGAGAATCACATCCATCAGAATTGATCATGGTATAATCTTGTTGTTGCCGTGTTGATGATCTCCTGGTTCTGCTCATTTCACTCAGCATCAATTCATGTAAGTCTCTCCAGTCCTCTCTGAAATTATCCTACCGGTCATTTCTTACAGAACAATAATATTCCATAACATTCATATACCACAATTTATTCAGCCATTTTTCAATTGATGGGCATCCATTCAATTTCCAGTTTCAAGCCACTACAAAAAAGACTGCCACAAACATTTGTGCACATGTGGGTCCTTTTCCCTCCTTTAATATCTCTTTGGGATATAAGCCTAGCAATAACACTTTTGGATCAAAGGGTATGCACAGTTTGATAACTTTTTGGGCATAGTTCCAAATTGCTCTCCAGAATGGTTAGATTCTTTCACAACTCCACCAACAATGCATCAGTGTCCCAGTTTTCCCACATCCCCTCCAGCATTCATCATTATCTTTTCCTGTCATCTTAGCCATTCTGACAGGAGTGTAGTGGTATTTCAGAGTTGTCTTAATTTGCATTTCTCTGATCCATAGTGATTTGGAACACTCTTTCATGTGAGTGGATATAGTTTCAATTTCTTTTTCTGAAAAATTTGAGTAAATTCTCTGTTTTAGAAATGAGGGTTTTATTAGAACCTTTGAATATAAAAATGTTTTCCCAGTTTATTGCTTCCTTTCTAATCTTATCTGCATTAGTTTTGTTTGAGCAAGAACTTCTTAACTTGATATAATCAAAATTATTTATTTTGTGATCAATAATGATCTCTGCTTCTTCTTTGGTCACAAATCTCTTCCTCCTCCACAAATCTGAGAGGTAAACCATCCTATGTTCTTCTAATTTGTTTATAATATCATACTTTATGCCTAGATAATGAACACATTTTGGCCTTATCTTGGTATAAGATGTTAGGTGTGGGTCAGTGCCTGGTTTCTGCCATACTAGTATTTAATTTCCCCAGCAGTTTTTGTCAAATAGTGAATTCTTATCCCAAAAGTTGGGGTCTTTGGGTTTGTCAAACACTAGATTATTAAAGTTATTGAATATTTTGTCCTGTGAACCTAACCTATTCCACTGATCAACTAGTCTGTTTCTTAGCCAATACCAAATGATTTTGGTGACTGCTGCTTAATAATATAGTTTCAGGTCTGATACAGCTAGGCAACCTTCATTTGATTTTTTTTTCATTAATTCCCTTGAATTCTTGGCTTTTTGTTCTTCCTATGAATTTTGTTGTTATTTTTTCTAGGTCAGTAAAATAATTTCTTGGAAGGTTGGTTGGTATAATACTAAATAAATAGATTAGTTTAGGTAGTATAGTCATCTTTATTATATTCACTTGACCTATCCAATAGCACTTGATATTTTTCCAATTGTTTAGAGCTTACTTTATTTGTGTGGAAAGTATTTTGTAGTTTTGCTCATAAGGTATTTGACTTTTCCTTGGTAGATAGATTTCCAAATAAAAAATATAAAAATTTCACTACCTTCTTTTCATAAGATGTATCCTCAAAATACTATAAAATGCTCCTAAATAATTTGAAATTATTACTGGAGCCAGAAAAGTAAATATAAAAGCTTCCAAAAGTCCCAGCTTCCTGATTGTTGATGTCATAAATTCATATAATAAAAAAGTGAAGCTTTTCTTGATGTCTAAAATAGCGATCTAAAAAAAACAACTACTGCATCACATACAAATTACTGTAATGAGTACTTTTGTTTTTTGATAGTGAAAACATATGCTTTTGTTATGTCTCATCCTAAAAATGTGCTTATTAAAAATAGAGAGACTCACTTATGAGAAAGGGGCATCCTGAGGTGCATTCTACTTGTTGCTTTATTTCAGTGTTCAGTAATACTTATGAATTAACAATCTACATGTATTGGAGCTATTATTTGTTTCTATTGTCAGTAAAAAGATGCAAATGGTGCATATATGCTCCATCTTGACTACAGGCTTCCCCTAAAGGAATGTACAAAGGAAACTCCATCTCAAAAGGTGGGTAGAATATACACATATCTCTGGTTCCAAATTCTTCCTCTTTTAAGAACTATAAGCATCAGAAGAAAATGTTTCAATTTAATTACTCTTTAAGACTTAAATATGGCATTAGAGTGTTAATTTCACTGCTAATGAATAATATCTTTTTAATGATGTGTTCTATAGATAGGCTTTTCTTCTATCAAAGCAAATTTCTACTTCTTCATTCAAAATGTTGTAATTATTGCAATCCTAACAGAATTTTCATGGCAAAATGATCTTTCACAATCTTGACATTCAAAAAAATTTATCAAAAATGATTTTGAGGAAAGTTAGCACAATGATTACTCCACTAATGTCACACTCAGTTATCTCATTACAAAATAGAGATCCCAAAAAATTATGCCCAATATAATTTTCAAAAGGTACCAAATCAAATCCGATAGATTATGATTGTAAAGATTATATATCCTACATGAGTTATGAACTGGCTTTGTTGGGAAATTACTGAAGGGGAAGATAATAAGAGAAAGGAAGGGAACAAACATTTATTAAGTCACTATACTATTTAATAAGCAATTTAAATGTTATCTCATTTTGGACTTAAAGTCAAGAAAAGTTGGGTTCATATCTTACATTGCATTCAAGAAATAACCCTTTTTGCCTCATTTATCTCATCTGCAAATTGGGGAATTTAAGTAAAGTGATATGTCATCTTGAAGTGCTATATAAGTAACCTGCTGTTCTTTATCTGGGATCTGAATAAGTAGATGGAATATACCAACACGTTTTAAAGTACTATCTCTCACATGCAAATAAAATCCATTGTCATTGACATTTCTGAGAACTATATTTCCAGGACTGCTGACTATCCACACTTTCTTGCCTATATAAGCATTTAAAAGTAAACAACTTAGCAAAGTCACTGTGTGAAAGCTTTGGTCATGTCTCTGCATTGAAATCAGTTTTTAGGTGTCAAAGCATAAATTAATTTTTAAACATATTAAATCCTTTAAGATTTGCTGATAGGATATATGTTTTATTAATGAATCCACAAAAGTAAGATTACCACTCACTAAAAAGAACTGAGAAGTTTTCAATGACTAAATACATTTTTTAAATAAGTTGAATTGATCACTTTGCCACCTAGTTGGAAGTCAATTATTTATAAACAGCTGGACATATGATATAGGATAAAGATTGCAATGAAATTTTCATTATTATTCTTTTATAATATCCTTTCTGGTTACTTTGGATCAGTAATTGGGAAGATACAAAGTCTCATAGAATATTTCTTCCTTTTTCCCCCTTGTCTTGAACTCACATATACTCAGAATATTAATTAAATCTATCATTTTAAATGCCTAATGTTATTATTAAATTATTAAATGAATTTCTATCTTACTTTTTTGTTGAATTTATTCACAATGAAAATTGCAAGCTGAATTGTGTTTAGTTTTAGGTTTATATAATGTCAAAAAAAATTCAATGATTTCAATAATTTCTAGTGTATGACACACCTAGATGGCTGACTCTTAATTTTTGCCATAGACCCAAGACCATTTTCCACCTCTTTTAGCTTATTCCTTTCCATTCCTTCCACCATTTCCTTTTTCCAAATTTCCCATGCTTCTCAGAAGCCATGCATGATGTTATTTAATGTCTATCAATAAATTCTCTCCCCTATCTCTCTTATGTCTCTTTCCTCTTTCTCTCTCTTTCCCACTCATTATGACTGAAAATGTAGTCTAATTATTAACACGTTATTTTAAAATCAAGTTTTTTGTTTGTTTTTTTTGTTTGTTTTTTTTGTTTTTTGTTGTTTTTTTTTTACCGAAGAATTAATAAGTAGGTCTGGTTATCTTTATGTACTGCTTTCTGCTGGAAGCTGTCAAGTTAGACAACAAGCATTGACTTTGGTCAAGGTAACAAATAGTACCATTACAGTTCTGAGCCTTAGGGCTCTCTTGAGGAGAGCCCAAATATGTGGTATAATATGGGAAACAAGGTTGTTAATAAAGCTTATGTTACTGTTCAAATCTGGGAATGACTGTTTTCTAGAGAAATTAGAAATAAATTGGGGTGAGGATTTTTTTTAAGTTCTTAAAAATCAAATTGCTCAATTTTAAACAGTCATATTGATGCTGGTTAGATCTTTTTAACTGTTTGTTTCTTACTGTTTTAAATAAAATAAAGAACACTGGACCAGAAGACCTGAGTTCTTAGTTCTAAGGAAGTTACATTGGGTGAGTCATATAATCTATATGCACATATGCATAGATTTATAGTAGATATATACATATCAACACACATTTATACATGCAAATGGATTTGTGCATATACACATTTATACATGGCTATATAAATATATGCATGTATATAGAGACAAAAGAGAACCAAATTATCTTCCTATCTGATATATCCACTTGTATCTCTAAATCAAGCTCAATTTTCCATAAATTTGTTACTCTTCCTCACTATTGTTTGTTTGTTTGTTTTTGTTTGGTATCAGTATTCAAGTAACTTTGCTAATTTTCTCTGTGACTTTCTTATCAAGCTCTTTTTCTCCATCTTGTCCCCTGCCATTATCTTCAAGTATTTTATTGTTTGTGTTAATAATCCCTCTAACACTCTGAATATACTGGATTTTGGCTTAGTACAGTGTTTGATGTTCAGAACAGTTATAAGGACATTATTAGTGAGTTCAAAGTTTTTTCATAGACTTAAAACATACAAATTCCCATAACTAGTAAGAATATATTTTATAAGATCATATAAGGTTGTACATGGTTCCTTTACAGTAAAAATGAAGTACTGTTGTAACAGCTCAAATGCAAAACTAATTATGACCAAAAGGAATTTGAATGTGAGCCAAAAATACTATCATACTAAAGATGTGAAGTATTTTCAATAATTTGGGAAGTTATCAATCATTCCAAACCTGTGAACCCTCTTCAATTCATAGTTATCAATGGTATTTCTTCAGTAGCTGGAATACAGGATAAACATAATAAATACTTTTATTGAGTTTGCATATATTTTGTACATAGTTATTTAAATACATTGTTTTGCTGCACTTATGAGATAAGTTCTACTCCTTCCCTATAGAATTATAAGGTATATTAAATTAGAGATAATATCTTATCTGAAAAGTTTTATCTACCTCAACATTCAGTAAACTGCTTGGCTCACCCTAGAAGAATAATAATCATTTATTGAATTAACTCCTCCCTCTCCCTTACTTACCACCTATAAATTCAGTCATTAGACCATATTGATTTTGCTTTCACATCTCTTGCATCTGTCCTTCCTTTTTCTTCCCACTTCCACTTCCCTAAAGCAGTCCCTTTTTATTAGTATGCATGAATTATTGTAATAGGCTTCTAATTAGTTTTACTTCTAATTATCTATGCTTATTGTTGGCAAAAGAATGAGTCTATTAAGTTGTTCTGATGATTTCATTCTCCTGGAAAATTTTCACTGAGTCCTCATTGCCAAGTAAATAATATACATACTTCTCAAACAAACAAACAAACAAACAATATATATATATATATATATATATATATATATATATATGTATATGTACATATATATTCATATAAATGAGTTAATATTTATAAAACATTTGACAAAGAACTACATAGATGCTATTCTTATTATTATATTATCAAATTTAAATTAATCAGCTCCGGAAATACCTGAGTGAAAATCAAATAATGCAGATTTTTATCCTGATTCTAAGATGAATTTACTGTGTGTCCTTGATTAAGTTACATCACCTTTATCAGTTTCAGTTTCTTTATTTAGTTAAAAAAAAATGAGGGAGATAAACTAGATCTCTAAGGTTTGGTTTTACTTCAGTTTCTATGGTAAAAAAATTTCTTCCTGAACTCTCTTAAACAAGCACTTGTATTAGACTCAGAGATACACATTTAAGTCCCAGCTCTTTCATTTGCCTATATGTTTCAAGCACTGTTTAAGAGCTAAGGATATTAAGAAAAGAAAAACAAAGGAGAAATAAAGGCAATTCAAAAGTCTAATGAGGGAAATGGTACACAAATATTATGTTGCAAACAAGTTATAAACAAGATAAAATGGGACTAATCAATAGAAGGAAGGATTTAAGCATTAAGGAAGGCTCAAGAAAGGTGTTCAATAGAATATGGGATTTTTCTGCATTTGAAGGAATTCTGATTAGCCAGAAGATAAAGATGGAGAGAAGGAACTAGTATTTACTGGGAAGGAAGTCAAGCTTCAGATAAAACTTGATTCCTTCTTTTCCTATTAATGAAGTGTCATTAGAAGTTTAGCTTGAACTTGAAACTACATCCCTTAAACTGAGAATCCTTAAAGGAATAAAGAAATAAAAGTCTAGCTTTGTACCCCTTCTCTCTAAAAAGAGCAAATTAGTTAAGCTTTTAGTCCTAGCCTCTTGCCTCCCCATCTGGCAGGAAATTAAAGCCTCCCTTGTAATAAATAAAGCTTTTTATTTTCAAAAGACATGCATAGATAGTCTTCAATATTCACCCTTGCAAAGCCTTATGTTCCAATTTTTTTTTGCTCTCTCCTTTGCCCCCACCCCCTCTCCTAATCAGCAAACAATTCAATATATGTTAAACATGTGCAATTCTTCTATTCATATTTCCACAATTATCATGCTGCACAAGAAAAATAAAAGAAAGAAAAAAAAAAGAGAAAAAAGCAAAGTGCAAGCAAATAACAGGAAAAATTGTGATCCATATTCAGTTCCCACAGTCCTCTCTCTTCATGTAGATGGTGCTCTCTCTCTCCATCCCAAGACCATTGGAACTTGTTGTATCCTTCTTTCTAGAGCCTCCAAGTTAGGGTGACAAAATGCACCATTGCTTTCTAGAGCTTCCATGCTGGAGTGATTCAAATATATGTTCCTAGAGAAGTGATGAGGCAGATTCCTGAGAACGGGGAAAATGGATTCCTTATTACAAGGTCTTTTCCCCTTTTATACCCTCATACTCTTAAGTAACAAAAACACTGGGCATGCCCAAGTACATACTGCACATGATGGACCATATAATCAACTTGTTTTGTACATAGTCTGCCACCTGGTATCACTCTGTTTAAATCACAACATAGGTTGTCACCGCCCCCTGACTTCTCAGGAAGACAGAGAGCCCTTAGGGGAGACGGGGAGCTGAACCAGACATTGTTAGCAGATTCCCTCTGAGCTGAAGGGTCTTATATCTTACCCAGAGTTTCCCCACTGTCTATGATCCTCTACATCTCATCCTTTGTTTTTTTTCTTTTTCTCTTTTTTTTTTTTTTTTAAATTGAAGCAGGTATATACCAGTAGTTAAATCCATCACCATGGGAGGAATCACACAGGCAAGTTGTAATATCATGCAAGAAAGTATTAACATAACAAATAATATGACTAAACAAAATACTATAAAGATTTCCATGAGTCCCAGAAAGAAGGTTTAAAAAATAATTACCAATTCACAACCACACATACACCTTCTTCAGCAGCCAAGAGGTTATCCAAAATCAATCTATTGTCTATCACTTCATGTTTCAGGGAATCCAATGATTCCTGCAGATTTTGAAGTCCTGCATCAATCTCATTGAGAATTATTTTTGATGTTCATGACTCAATTGTCTCAATGACTCATGACTTAATGACTCAAGACAAAGGGTTAACTGCCACTTTCTTTCAGTGGTGGGCAAAGTCAGCACTGGAAGTATCTGATGTTTCTTGGGTCTTCTCTTTTTCCTTTCCTTTCTTTTCTTTTCTTTTTTCTTTCTTGGATGGACAAGACTGATACAGCTCATTGGTACCCATTGGGTTCCTTCTCCATCTGTTGAGATACAAGCAAACCCTCTCTCCCAAGCAGTTAACCTATCTGGTCCCTCCCATTCACCACTTTCTGGATCTCTGCACATCACCCTGCTATTATCTAAAGATACTGGAGCTGCTCACATTGGACACTGCTCTTCCAGTGGGTTATAAAACAAACTTGTTTTCTGGAGCCAGTGTATATCAAAAATCAAAATTGTTTTACTACATAAAGTTAAATTTAGAAATTCTCTAGAGTTACCTATGGCTTCCCCTCTCTTATTTTTGATAGAGCATCTTGATGTCTTCAAATTTCCATCTCAAAGGGGTAGCACTAAATTCAGCTGCTATTGATCCTCCTATGCCAGACACTTGGGTGTTTGCCATAATCTTTGGCCAGTGACTGGAATATTAGCTACACATTCTCCTGTTTCCCAAATCAGGGTATGGACAGACACTGTTTTATAAGCACACTCTCAGGAGGTGAAAAGGTCAGGCCAACTGTGTTTGGGGGCAAGGGGTCTATAGGTGGGAGAGAGGGACAGGTTTCAACTCTCCAGGGGATATCTCAGTAGTTCCGGTAGCATACAGCTCTATTCTCCTTAATTGCAATCCCCTTCACCCACTAGCTTGCTTAAAGACTCTCTGGGTATAATAGCAGTTGCCATCACACCCTAAGTGTTTTTTGCCTGGGGCCCTGGAGCTGAGCCCATCTCTTGTAATGAGAACATAGGGGATAAGCAAAACTGCTGCATGGGTGGTGCTGATGAATGTCATTGTCCCTTCCACTCCTCTTTCTCCTGCCCAGGAAAGTGGAGTTGAGGGAGGAGGATCAGGAGATGGGGAATATCCTAAGGATCATACTCAGCTGTAGGCAGAATTGAAAATGAGCTTTGAAGGTGAAAAGCAAGCTCCTCAACAAAGTAGTTAAGATACTTAACTCTCTTCTCACCCAACTGGCTGTGATCTACAAATCAACTTGGGCAGTAACAAGCCAAATAAATCAGTAAAACACTAAAAACAAAAAAACAAAACTTCCTTCACTCCTTCTCAAGTGCTGTACCCTCCACAGCTATGTACCAACCCTCTGCTTGTTTTTCTCCTTATATTTCCTTGTCTGGCTGCCCACTTTAAAATCTTTCCTCTTTTTAAAACTTGTGGGGTTCCTTAATCCATTGTATTCAGTTCGTTGTTCTCCCTCTAACTTCTATATCTCTAGCTCCAAAGTTTCCTTCTTACAAAGCCACAGAGAGGTGCACTCCCAAAGCATCTGAGAACTCATTGATCTGCTTCTGAGTTATCAACAAAACTTGCTTCTCTGTTAACCTAGCTACACATGCTTCATACTTCCCTGGGGGGAGGCTCTTTTCTTAGTATTTACCTCATTTCAGTTGAAAAAGGAAAGTGATTAGATTAGTCCTTACCAATTCTTCCCACTTTCCTATTTTACTAACCCTAGACTGGGTCAAGGGGACTTCTCCACTGAACTCTGCCAATCATGTCAACTGAGCTGATGTGTATAGGACCTCATCTAGAGGCCCAAGTTTGGGCACCAAATGTTGTGTCCTGCTTTCTAGAAGTCCCCAAATTGGGGTGACAAAACATACCATTGCTTTCTGGAGCCCTTATGCTGGGGTGCTTAAAATATATCATCCTAGTGGAGCAGTGATGAGGTGGGACTCCTGAGGATGATGGGAAAATGGAGTCCATTTATTACAAGGTCTTTCCCTTTTATACCCTCATACCCTTAAGTAACAAAAACACTGGACATGCGCTAAGCACATACTGCACACAAGGGACCACATAAACAACTTGCTATTGTAAGTAGTGTGTCACCTGCTATCACTCTGCTTCAATCACAACACCGATTATCACTACCCCCAAACTTCTCAGGAAGGCAGAGAGCCCTTAGTGAAGATGGGGAGATGAACCAGATATTGTTAGCAAGTTCACTCAGGGCTAAATGGTCTTATACTTCATCCAAAGTTTCTCCACTGTCTGTGATCCTCTGCCTGAACTGGTCTGAATTTCACACACTTTCTAACTAGATGACCCTGGGCAAATCAATTCACCCTATTTCCCTTAATTCTTCAACAATAAAATGAATTGAAGAAGGACATCTTTACCAAGGGATCATGAAGTCAGTTTTGACTGAAAACAATTTAAAAATAAAAATATACTAATGGTCTTATGAACAAAGAAGGAACATCTCTTAGCTTCACCACCAAATAAAATATTTGCCAGTGCATAACAACAGTCTAATTCATGGCTTTTACAATGGGATAAATGGTACTGAAGAGTGTCATCAGTGCCATTTTGATGGCAGTAAACATTTTTGTTTACTTTTCTTTACACAATTTTTTACAATTTTTGATTGGATATAAAAAATTTCCTCATTCTTTATCCTTAGTATGTCAATCACTATGATCTAGGCTACAGAAGTATGTATATGTAGAAGTATGAAACTTTTAGAAAGAAAATCTCTGTTATGAAGATTCTGGGAAGATGGCTGAACAGGTCAGAAAATGTCTAGCTCTCCAGATTTCTCCCACAAACAATACAAAATAATGCCTCAGTACAAATATAGAGTGGCAAAAATGAACAGTGGTCCTCCTGGGACAACCAAAGAAGGTTCAAAGAAAAATCCCAGAATGAAGATTTGGCCTAAATAACATATAAACAACTGCAGGCTAACTCCACTGAAACAGCAAGACTGAACCTTGCAGCTGGCAGGATTGAGGAGTGACCTTAGCCCCAGCTATAGAATCATTCACCTTTTGGACAGTTTAGGGAGTCTAGCTTCTGCGCAGAAGAAAAAATGAGGGAGTTTTTGCTAATGAAGTACATCAGACCATGCTGGGCCTGAGAAGGAACCAACACAAGTCCTATGAGTGCAGAAACAGTGAGACAGGGATACTGCTGGTTGTAGACATTTAGAGAAGACTGGACTTCTTGACTTCACTTTCAGGCCAGAGAGCAGAATTGAAGGAGACCTGACACCAGAGGCATCACCTGCCATCCTCCAGGACCAGACAATAGAAAATTACCATGGGAATAGAGAAAACTGGGGCTGATCTTCAGAGGTGCATGTTGAAGTAAAAAGAAAGTTCTCTCTTACCCCAGAGAATAATATTAAATGATTACCTGACCAAAAAGAATTCAAAAGTAAACTTTAAAAAGACTTTAAAAATCAAATAAGAGAGATTAAGGATTTTTTAAAATAAGAACAAACCAATAAAAAAAGAAGATTATGAAAAGAAAGTCAGCCAACTGAAAAAGGAGAAGCAGAATTTTAATAAAGAAAATTAGTCCTTGAAAAATAGAATTAGACAAGGGGAAGGCAATAAAGTTATAAGAGACCAAGAAATAGTAAAACAGAATATAAAAGAATGAAAAAAATAGAAGAGAATGTGAGACAGCTTATTAAAAAAAAACAACTAATCTGGAGAATAGATCAAGAACAAAAAAAAAAAAATAAGATTAATTTTGTCTACCTGAAAATTACAACCAAAAAAAGAATCTTGATATAATAAAAGAAATAATTAAAGAAAATTGTCTTGAAATGTTAAAATAAGAGGGGAAAATAGAAATAAAAAATCCACTAAATATTACCTACAAGATATCTTATCAGGAAAACCAACAAGAATATCATCACCAAATTCCTAAACTCCCAGCTCAAGGAGAAAATATTATGAGCAAAAAGAAAAAAATTGAAATATTTTGAAGTTATAACTAGAATCACACCAGACCTAGCTATAACTACATTAAAAGATTGCAGGTTTTGGAACATAATATATCAAAGAAATAAAAGGACTGGGATTGTAGCCAAAAATATCATACCCAGCAAAGTTAAACATAATCCAAAATGGGGAAAGAAGACATTCAATGAATTGTCAGACTCTTGGAATTTTGTTGTAAAAAGACCTGAACTTAATAGAATATTTGATATATAAGATCTAAGAGAAAGGTAAGGCAAATATCAATGACTAATTGCAAGGGACTCAATAAAGACAAATTATGTTTTATCTGTGTTATTATAAAGTGTATGTGTGGAATTGTCATCAGTAATTGGATAGTTGAAAAGAAAGATTGAATATGATTATAAACCAACGTTAAGAAAGAGTAAAAAAAAAGTTTATCTCATACAAAAAAGATACAAGAGGAAAAATTTTAATTTCATTACAGGAGATAGATACAGGGGAATTAGATGGAGGAGAAAAGCTGGTACCTTTCATTGTGAATGTGTTAAAAAGATATATATATATATATATATATATATCTTCTAAATTCAGAGAGAAGAGAGCAAGCAGAAAAGGAGGGAGTGAGGATAAAGGAGGCATCCTTAAAGGAAACATAGTTTAAGGGGGAGGCGAGTTAGAGGAATCAGAAGGAATAGGGAAAAAAAGCATAATAATATAAATCAAGAGTAGAATTTATTAGGTTTTAGCAGGTATGTTAATGATGAACTCATACAAAATTAAAATTGGTGTACTTAAGAAAATATGGAAAGATATGGATTTAGGAGGGAAGATATTATCTACCTTCAGAAAAATATAGAACAAAAATCATGGAATGGTGTTATATAGCTACATATGAATATGTATGTGTATGTTTATGTATTATCTATGTGAATGTGTATATGTACGTGTTCATGTAAAAATATATACCTGCTTATTTGCAACCTTCTTGGGGGAGGGACAAAAGAAAGGGGAAAAGGAATAAACTAAAAAGTGCATAATAGAGAAGAAAAGAAAATCTACAAGCAAGCACAGAAAGGAGACAATTCTAAACACAATGTTCAGTATTTATTATACAGGCTTTGTTGAATTGAAAATTTATTGCTTTTATTTTGAATCCTCTCTTAAATTCTGCTATGCATATGGCAATGCTTTTTTGCTTTTTTGTCTTTTTTTTTTTTTGATCTTGTATTTGTTTTAAATTAATTAATTAATTAAAAATTAAAATTGAAAATTGAAAAGCTGTTTTTGGGTGGTCTTAGTTATCCTCATTCTCAAACAGTGAGGGAATCATCAATAAGTGAGTACAACAGAGGGCTAAAGTCCCAACCTTAGGGCACAGAACATCAAAAGAGGAATATATAGGCCAATGAAAAGATTTCAGTGCATTTAAAATATTCTATAGTAAATAGTCAAAGGGAAACAAACTAATCACCTCCAGAGAATCTCAAAGGCATGGAGAGTATCAACTGGAACAATTTATGCTGAAGTTGCAAATCCAGGCAAAGAAAGCCTCATATTCAAGGTTAATACCCAATATTATTTGATAATGGGAAAAAGATCTGCAGTTTTTTTTTAATCACATTAGAAAATGAAAAACAAAAATAGCAAAGTAGAGCAAAGAGTTAGTCTCTCACACAAAAAGCCATCTAACAATATCTTTGTTCCTGGATTCAAAGATGAAACAAAAACATTTTTTCCTGTAAGTAATGATGAGGTATTAGTGGGAGTGTCTTATTGCTGCTCCCTTTCGAGACTTCAAATACCCGGCTAAGATGATTCAACTTTATTTTAGTATTTCTTTCTTTCTTTCTTTTCTTTCTTTCTTTCTTTCTTTCTTTTCTTTCTTTCTTTCTTTCTTTCTTTCTTTCTTTTCTTTCTTTCTTTCTTTCTTTCTTTCTTTCTTTCTTTCTTTCTTTCTTTCTTTTCTTTCTTTCCTTTCTTTCTTTCTTTCTTTCTTTCTTTTTTTCTTTCTTTCTTTCTTTCTTTCTTTTTTTCTTTCTTTCTTTCTTTCTTTCTTTCTTTCTTTCTTTCTTTCTTTCTTTCTTTCTTTTTTTTTTTTTTTTTGTATTTGGTGTACACACAAAAAACACAGAACTTTTTTCTAAGGACCTCCATCTTTACCCCAAAACTTGATGAATTTAGTTACAATGCACAAAGGCTGGAAGCCTGTTAACCTGTCTTAATTATTTAACTCTCACAAAGTGAAATATTTCTCAGTGGTTTGGGGAATGGATATTCATTTTCCAGATAACTGGTCTTTTGTTTCTATTTTTCCCTTATTCTTTATTGTTATTAGGTCCCTCATCAAAAGATAGGTAAAGAGGCAGGCAGGCACATTTATCCTATTGGTAAAAACATGTGATTCAAAGAAATTATGGAAGTAAATGATAGAAGAATTTGATTGGGAAAGAACCCTAATTTTTTCCCCTTTATAAAGTTCTAATTTTCCCTCAAAAGATATTGAGAATATTCTAAAGACTTGACTGGCTCATGAAACTCAGGTTATTGACATCATTTCTTGATAGAAATGATAGAAAAATGTCATAAGAAGCCCCAGAAGTTCTCTCAAAGACTTGACCATGCTGGGTGATAAAGGAATCACTCAGTTGAATTAGCTAAAGAGATTTTCAATACTTTCTATAGCTAAATAAATATAATTTTATTAAGTGTGAACGGCCTACAACTACCCAATTTATTGTAATATTACTTAATTGCATTAATAATTTATTAATAACTTAATAATAATTTATGATTAATTAATAATTAATTGATAAATTATTATTATTTACCAGAGGTCTAACCTGAATCAGGTCTACCCCAAAGTAAAAAGTTTTCTGTGAGTTCTGTTCATCAACCTGCTCTATGGGTCCAACACTGAGTGCTTGCCTTAAGGGTCTTATAATTCTATTGTAAATAGAACTCAGTAAGGCACAAAACTAGAGACTTGTGCAAAGTGACCTTAAATTAGGTGCATTACAGGCAATACACTGTTGATTAGGTATGAAAAGAATTTAGAAAAGTTTCATAGATGAGACCTTTATTAGGTTTTAATGATTCAAAATCACAGAATTTCTGAGTTTGAAGGTTAATTTAGATAATTTAATCTAGAAGAGTTTAAATATATTCTCAAATAAAAATCATTTCTAATATGAAATAAATGAATAAAGCAAATTTAATCCATTTTCTATGCAAAGTTCTTTAAATATTTGAGTAAAATTATCATGTTCATGCTATGTCTTTTCCAGGCCAAATATATGGAATTCATTTAACTAATATTCAAATGGCACCAATGTGAAGCCTGGAACAATCCTGGTGATTTTCCCATAAATACTTTTAGTTGATCAATGTATCACTAAAATGTTATGTTTGAAACAGAATATAATCCTCCAAATGTGAGTTGACTAGGGCAAAGTACAATGACACCATTATTTCTTCAGTGCTTCTTTTAATACAAACTAAGGTCGAATTACCTTTCTTAGCTGCCATTTTGCATGGACTCAAGTTGCACTTAAAACTTGCCAAACTTTTTTTTTCCTTTCAGATGAAATGCTTCCTAGACATGCCTTATTCATCTTATACCTGTGGAGTCTTTATTTCTTTTTTTTTTTTTTAGCCTTATATTTGGCTTCATTTTAGCACTGTTAAATCCTACACTCAATGTCCAATGTTATCAGAATGTTGTCTTTGTGCTTTGTAATATAGAAAACGATATCCTTGTCTTTTTAGCATGGGAAATCACTCTATGTAGAAAAAAATCATGCAAATTAAAGGCACAAAAAGAACTAAATCTTTTGTGGAAACTATTGGAAGAAGGCAGATAATCAAGATTCACCAGCTATTTTCAGATTCCGCTATTCATTAAAAAGGACTAGGCTATAATTCTTAAGATTCTCCTGGCTTCTTTGCTCCTTACCCTATAGTTTGACTTCATCTTGCCTTTAGGGAACAGCAAGTAGCCTGGCCAAGACAAGATATGAAAAGATCTATCAGAGGAAGCTGTTAACTTGTCATATTAATGATTATCCTTCTTGTTTATTTTTTGATTTGTCAGCTTCTGGTGGTATTCTTTCCTCATCTTAACTCTATCATTAATTAGACCTTTGGTCTCAGTTTCCAAATCCTTTCAGTTTGACCAACCTGAATACAATCTTGATGTCCTCATTCCTATGGAGTAACAATGTAGTATAATGCAACAGAATACTGGCTTTGGGGTGTATGTGGGAAAAGTGAAGCTAGGTGTCACAATGAGTAGTTCTGGAGCAAGGGAGACTCATCTTCCTAAATTCAAATCTGACCTCAAACATTATTAACTGTATAACTCTGATTGAGAGACTTAACCATTTGCCTTAATTTTCTCATCTGGAAAATGAGCTAGAGAAGGAAATGGCAAACCACTCCAGTATCTTTGCTAAGAAAACTCCAAATGTGGTTACAAAGTGTTGGACATGACTAAAAGAACTGAACAATAACAACTGAATTTGGGGAAAAATGAAAGCCGTGACATCTTTGATGATAAACTATGTGACCTTCAGCAACTCACCTAACTCTCCAGGCTACTGTTTCCTTATTTGTAAATCGGGGATACAGTAGTTTTCCTGCTGGGCAAATACTAGATATTTGATAAATGTTTTTGATTAATTGATGGATTTCCCTCAGTGATGCAGCTACTTTTTTCCCTACTTGAAGAAAAAGTATTCTCATGTTATTAAATGATTCTCCAAGTAACAGACTACTCTAAGCAAAAATATGGACTTTTTTTTTTGCCTTGGGGTAATAATATTATCTTCTACAAAAACTAGGATCCAAGAAGAAACTTAGCAAGGTCAGGAATAATAATACTCATATTATTGTGGTAACTAAAATTTTGAAACTTACAAGAAAGGAGAAAAGTAAGACTTGAGGAGTGGGAGGAAGCATATTAGCCTCTCTCATTTGAAATAATCTTGCTAGTTTAAGTATCTTCAGCAATTTTTTCATATAATTTGGAGACAGAGCAGAGGGTAGAAATACAATAAAAGTCCCCAATGGACTACAGAAATGCCAACTTAACAAGCATAACCTCAAAATGAAATTAACCAAGCACAGTAAACTTGTTATTGGGATGATGCAGATTTTATTTCACAAATATTGGAGAAGGGATGAGTAGGACTAAGTCAGAATATTTCAGTGATATCATAATTAAGATGAATAAAAATAGACACAATTCTCCTGATTATGTAAATGGCATTTGGCAAGTAAGAGAGGAAAAATATATTCAATGATCACAGGAAAAGAGGAGAAAGGAAAAAACAAAAAGAAACAAACAAACAAAAAACTAGTGAACATGAAGCTTATATGCTTTGATATAAGGGAAAGAGGGAAAATATTTTAATTATTAGTGCAATCTATTATCAGTGAGAGTTAAGTGGATTAATCAAAAACTTAGATAAATCCAGATTTTTTCGATTATTTCTACCTTTTCAATCCCATAATAGAGGTTAGGGCAGGAGTAAAATAACTTCTCAGAATGTCTTAAAAGTTTTAGTTAAATTAAAGTTTAATAGTTTCAAAGACTATTATTTCCATTTTGCAATTCAAAGTATGTTGGTTTTGAATGGTACCAAATGTGTTTGCTTTTTTATTTGTTCAGTATTATTGCTTCCTAACTTCTTAGATAGGTTGGAGTAACCAATCAATAAATAGGTGGTCTATGGAGTGTTTAATAGTATTTGTTTGCTTTTTTTTTTTTACAAAAATCTCAAAATATGATAGAGAATATGTTCAGTGCCCTTAGATTGACATAAAGGGCTTTGCAAAATTAGAAAACAGGATTTTAAATGGTGAAGCTGCCAACAGTTAAACAACAGGATTGGCTCCCTCTGTAATGGGTTTTTTCCTAGAGACTATTAGAGATAGAAAATGTCAACTCCAGTCATAAAAAGAATAGATACTTGCTAAATGAGTTATCACACAGGTTAATTTGGCCCCAAAATACAACCAATGATTTTCCATAATACTGGTATCTCTCTTTGTGCAGAAAATTTAAGAGTTCCCACTACTGAATCTGTATTTTGTATTAGTCAGATTTCCTTAAATTTAACTCAATTTTTAGAAAGACATTTGCTATGCATTTTTCATACATCCTTGTAGTCAAGATAAAGAAAGTTAGGCTAGATCCACAAGGATTCTGACCCTTTGTATATATGTGGGTAAATATCATGGATCCTTTGGGAAGTTTGTTTAAGTCTCTAGACCAAATCTCAAAAGAAAAAAAATTATAAAATAGAATATATGGGGCTACAAAGAAGTAGTTTGCAAACTCTCTGAAAACTATCTGAAGATACATTAGGAGTTTACAGATCTTAGGTTAAAATTCCCTGGGCTAATAAGATCAAATATTAATTTAATTTAAAATTTATTAGCAATAAGGGCCTGTTGCAAATGCTGGGATATAAAAGATAAAATAAAAATATTCTCCTCCCTTAAAGAGCTTATGGTTCACGGATTATAAAATATTTATATGGATAAGTAAATGTGTAAAGGGAAGGAAGAAGGGACTAACAACCAAGGTAATATAGAAAAATTTTCTTAGAAGGTGGCACTTAAGATAAGCCTTGAAGGAAATTCTAAGAGGTAAAGGTAAGGATGGTAATTCCAGTGTATAGAGGGTAGCCAATGATAAGAAACAAATGGAAGAGATAAAATGTCATGGATGGAGAGCAATATATAAGTCAATTTGACTGGAACACAGAATGTAAAATTGGGAACAATATAGAGTATTCTTACAAAAGGTAAGGTGAAGCTCAATCAAAGGTCTTGAAATCCCAAGTATTTATTTGCATATTATTCAAAATACAATGATACACAATTGAAGATTTTGGAACAGGTAAGTGACATAGTTATTAATTTGGCACCTTTATATAGGGTATATAGGGATTGAAAATACTAGAAACAAGATAATGCCATTAAGAGTTTCAAGATATTGTCCAAATGAGTTGTGATGAGTACCATGCAGATATGCATGAAAAGGAAATGTAGGTGGGCAGTTCTGTGGAGGTAAAATTGATAAAGTCTTGGCACCCAATTGGATATAGGGGCTTAGAGAAAAGTCATTTGTGGATTAAAACTCAACAAGGAGAACTTTTGGAATATTTCAAGGATTTTACTCTGGCCCCATGCTATCGTATATTTTTGCTAATTATTTAGAGCAAGACATATGACATACTTATAACTGTAACGTGCTCTCCTGGCAGTTACAATTACTAGTCTGTCCTAGACCCACCAGAGTACCTTTGACCACTGTCCTTTGCAGTGTGAGCTCTACCCGGCTCGCCTCCTCTGAGGCCTTCTAAGGTCTCTGGCCACAATCTCTTGAATCTATAGCTTAGTAACCGGTAGCGCACTCAAGAACAACCACGTGTAATCTTAAAAGCCTTTATTATACCTACTCACATAATGCCTTAACTGATGCCCTGACTTGTTGGTTCCCTAGTGAACACCTGGTCAGAAGACCCATGTGTTCACTACCAAAACCCTTACCTCTTTCGGCTACCCATCTTGGCTTGGCCACCCAGGCTGGTGAGCCAGGGTGAACAGCAGGAGGTTAAAGAGGGCGGTTGCTGCCTGCAGTGGGCTTATATAGGGCCTGTGAGGTCACACACACAGCCAATCAGCGAGAGAGTCACCCATTACGAAGCTATCTCAATATGGCCAGGATCCCGCCCAAGGGCAGTCCTAATATCCACAGAAATTATTTCTGGGCCTCAATCCCGATGCACTGTGTCCGCCCATTTAAAGGGCCCTTACATATAACCCTTACTAACTGATCAGAATTAGGAAGGATAACTAACATTGGATGACAAGACTCAAAAATATCTCAAGATGCTAGAATATCTAAAATTAACAAGATTAAATTAAATAGAAAAAACTCTTTAAAATTTTTTACTTTTATATAAATTTCAAACCACAAATGGAAGTAAAATAGGTAGACGAACATTTCCTGGGGAGAAAAAAGCATGACGAACCACAATTGGAGCATTGGATTTCTCTCTGGACATCATATTTTAGGAAACAATAATAATCTGGAGAATGTCTAGAAAAAGGCAAAAAACAAAACAAAAAAACAAAAAAACAAAAAAAAAACAGAATGGTAACACTTTTAAAACCATGCCATACAGAATTGATTAAAGGAATTAGGAATTAGAAATGTTTAAACTTAAGGAGAGAGACATGATAGACAAAATAAAATATTTGATAACTTGTCTTCCAGAAGATTTTTAGTATGTATATATATATATATATATATATATATATGTGTGTGTGTGTGTGTGTGTATACATGGATAGAGACATAGATACATAGATATTCTACTTAGCTTCAAAATTAGAAACAATGAAGTAATGAGGGAGAACTGTAGAGAGGCAGATTTACAGACAGTGGGAAAAAATAATTCCTTAATGCATTATGTTGTTTAAAGGTAAAATTATCTGTCTTTTAAATAATGGGTTGTTCCTCATTTGAAGTCTCAAAATAAATGTTGAATAACTACTTATCTGCTATGCTTTGGGAGTTGAAACTTAGTTGTTAATTAGATTAGATGGCCTTTGATGTGTAATTTATGATTTTGAAACACAAAGATTAACACATTTTTGGGAAAAATGGTAAACCTTATATTTCATTGAACTTATTAATTTCAGGACTTAATAATCACAAGGCATTGTGTCAGTTTTTAGGTATGTAAAGATACATATAACATTGTCCAGAGACAACTAAATCTTCATTTCCCAACTTTCTTTTCCTTTTTCCTTTTTTCTGTTTCTCTATCTTGGTAGCTTTCTCTCTCTATCTCTGTCTCTGTCTTTCTCTCTCTCTCCTTTCCCCCCTTCTTCCTTACATTTTACTCCATTATATAGATATAGATATATTTTTATATAAAATGCCCTCTTTAATTATTTCCAGAATTTCCTATTGCATGGCAGTTCCTGCTTCCTCACGATTACAGAAGAATATTTTCTCTCTCCCTTCCCTTTACTTCCTATTACTACTGATTTTATTATGGCATCTTCCCTTCTAGATCCTTACCTATCCCACAGAAATACTATATGGTAATCTTTGAAAAATTCAAATCACCATATAAATGTGAATGTTTATAATTGTCATAATTACTACATGATTACTTTTAGTTTACAATTCTTGGCCAATCAGAAAGCATGTGGATTACATAATGAATTATAGGAGTTTCAAAGTATACTGCAATTCTATTACCCCTCTTCCTTACCAAAATGAAGATGGGATAAACTAGTATATCTGAGAAAAGACAAAAGGAAATTACATAGAAGTAAACATTTTTCCCATTATCTCAAAAATTAAAACATGCTTTCAAAAGTACACAAAGATGAGGAGTTCTTCTAAAAACCTTGATGAAGTTTCTTGAAATTAGCAAACAACTATGGAAAATTTTAAAAGAAATATGTATAGTATTTACAACTGTGATTTGCTTGATACATTAATCCTTATCCCTTAATTTGTTTAGCATATGGCATGTTGAATGCATAATTAATCGGCCAGGTAATAAATCCAGTAAAAAAATAACTTTAATTTTAATCTCTCACCATAAAATAATAACTGTGTTCATAAATCGTGATTAGTCATTATCCTCTTTAAATAAGCACTTCCCTTATCCTTTACCTCCTGACCCCTCCACTTCCCCCAAGATTTTCATGATCACCTAAAGACTTCAAACCCTTATCTATAAGAGATAAAATTTAAAGGGAAAAGTTCTTGGAGGTTCCAAATGCCTCTATTCTGGCTACTAGTGCTACTTTCTGGCTTATCAATGCCATTCATGTTTCAGGAGAGGCTTTTAGCTCCTGCCCTTAAGTGGCAAGAGAGAAAATACAAGAAAAACAAACACCAGAAGATGATATTAATGAAAATTAAGGCCTTTACTGCAAGAGAACAAGACAGGGAGCAAGATTAATTGGGATTAAGGGAAACAGAAAGTGGGAATAGACTTGAATTTTCCACCTAAGAAAAGAACTAATAAGAATACAAAACAGAAGAGTACTTAATCTGATTTTGAAATCAGTTTTTCTTTTTTTAAAAAAATTGCATAGAAGCCTTTTTTATTAGGAATTGAATATAAATAATGGTTCTAAACTATAATTCTGCTACAGCTTTGTGGTTTTAATCAAAATTTGAACTATGAAATTTTATACATGAGAGAGTATTATTATTGTCCCATAATTTAAAGGTAATCATTATTATTGATCTTCCCAAGCTGAGGAACTGAAGAACAAATAATGCTTCACTAAAAAGGGTTTGAAAATAATCTGCATAGATCTACATAGATTAATATCTTAATCTATTTGTGCCTTGAGTTTTTAGTACTGAGGACTTATTTCTCTTTAGAGTCCTCATATCTTATAGCAATCAATGCCAGCTATACCTTTATACTTAGCTCTAAAAACATAATGTATGTGAAATTATATTGTAGTCATCTATGACATGAAATAACCTGAATGTGTACACTTGATTTTCATAAATTTAATCACAGACACAGCTGCTAACAGTGTTTGAGAATAAGCAGTAATCGAAATCTTAGAGATTTTCTTTTAGTTTCCAACATCACAAGATTACAAGAAGCAAAGCAAGAAGAAATCTTAAAAGCCACCTAGTCAGTCCTGTCATTTAATTGATGTAGAAACTATTACTAAGTGAAACTAAATAACCTGCCCCAAACATGAAGAAGGTAACAAAGTATTATTCTACATATTGGAGATAAAGAGAATTCCAAGATCATGGTCTTTGCCTTCAAGCAACTTTTCTTCTAATAGAAAAGGCAAAACACAAACAGCTATGAAAAGCAAGATATACAGAGTAAAATGCCCTTTCTAAGGACAGGTATTTGCAGTGGGGTTGGTGGAGTGAGCATAAGGGGCGGGGCAGTAGATTGGGTGGGGGAGGACAAGGAAAAGCTTGCTCTAGGTGGAATTTAAGGTGGATCTTGAGGTAAATATATGATTTTTGTGATTCTTCTGTCTTCGTGGAGACTTTGCTGAAGTTCACTCTGTATGTAAAATGGTCATGTAACAGACTGCACTTTGATGAGTCATAAAATAAAAATTTATTAAGTACATACTGCACACCAGACACTGAGATTTCAGAAAGTGCCAAAACATGAAATAATTTTTGACATCACGACGTAATTTGAACTTTCATTTCGGCCTTCCCACTAAAGATTTTCTTCCTGCCAAGTTAGTGGTTATTCTCTTTCAGTTCTCACCAAGGCAGTTGCTTAGTTGGTGAGCTGTGCGCGCCTCTGAGTGCTGGGACCGAGAGGTCAGCCGACTGTGGCCACTGCGGTACCCCTCTGTTCTCCCCTCCCCCTTACCCCCTTCCCCCGCAGCCCCTTTCCGGACCTCCGCGCCCCAGCCCATGGGGAAGGACTCAGGCAGGCTCCCCTGGTGGGATTGGAAGGGCTGGGCGGTTCCCCCTTCGCAGCTGAATGCCCCACCCTCCTTCCTTCAGCAAAAGTGGAGCTGAGTTTCAAGACTGGCTTGGACTCCAACAGTAGCTGTGCTTTAGCACCTACCATCTTGTTGATGTATGATTTAATGCAAAGGTTTATAGGAGCAAAGATGATGCTGTCAAACTAGGTAAGAAATAGATTGTGCTCGAAGCAAAACTTGATGTGAACCTAAAAAGAAGAAAAAATGACAACTCTGGTCTGGAATTCCCAGGATGAAATGAATTTGAGAATTAGACTTGCGGCAAATTCTGGTTGTGACTCTTATTACTTCTGCAACCTTGGGAAAGTCACTTAAATAATGATATTAGCTAGAACTGATACAGTACCTTAAAGATTTGAAAAGTGTTTTATATATATCATAAGAAATGAGGGTTGACATGAACTTCATTCAAATATCACAACAGCTCTGTGAGAAAAGAACCACTGGAATTATAAAATCTGTTACAGATGAGGAGGTTATCACACAGTTATTAAGTGCTAAAGGTAGAATTCTAAAAAGTTCTCTCCTGATTCCTGCAACTCTTCCGATTTTTCCACACCATGCTATATGTCCAAGCCTCAATTTGCTTATCTACAAAATAAGGTGTTTGTATCAGTTGGTTTCTGTGGAGATCCCAAATATTAGAAACGTGGAACTTTAGAAACACACATTTGATTATCTGTCAAATGGTCAGTTGTTCCATCTAATCAAATGAAGCCACAAGTCATCAATAATATGGGCAAAGGGCAATCTCAATCTTTAACAGTTAATTGAAGACAGGTTTGCAGAATACAGGAACTCTGCAGCAGTAATTTAGTACCAGTCGATTCATCTAGTGACACGTTAAAAAAAAAAAAAAAGTTATCCAAAGACATTGAAGAATATGTTGTCAGGTGTACCCTTTCTTGTTCCATAAATGGATGATCAAAAAATTCTTTAGGCTCTGCAGTGTTATCCTCACTTAGAGGAGAAAAAAAAAGAAAAAGAAAAAGAAAAAGAAAGTTAGTAAAAAAGAAAATCATTGACATAAGAAAAATACTTTAGAGTATAAAGTATTTGGGAATCCATCTACCAAAGAATAGTCAGGATTTATATGAGAAAAATTACAAAACACTTGCCACAAAAATAAAGTCAGATTTAAATAATTGGAAAGACATTCAGTGCTCTTGGATAGGCCGAGCGAATATAATAAAGATGACAATACTCCCTAAACTAATCTCTTTATTTAGTGCTATACCAATCAGACTCCCAAGAAACTATTTTAATGACCTAGAAAAAATAACAACAAAATTCATATGGAAGAATAAAAGGTCGAGAATTGCAAGGGAACTAATGAAAAAAAAAGTCAGAGGAAGGTGGTCTAAGTGTACCTGATCTAAAGCTATATTATATAGCAGCAGTCACCAAAACCATTTGGTACTGGCTAAGAAATAGAACGGTAGATCAGTGGAACAGATTAGATACAAAGCACAAAAAAGGGTACA
The DNA here is from genome assembly GCF_048593235.1 of Sminthopsis crassicaudata. Lineage (NCBI taxonomy): Eukaryota > Metazoa > Chordata > Mammalia > Dasyuromorphia > Dasyuridae > Sminthopsis > Sminthopsis crassicaudata. Next base: position 208,944,656 of record NC_133617.1, on the reverse strand, counting down.
TCTATAGCAATCTAATCATTGACAAACCCAAAGATACCAACATTAGGGACAAAAATTCATTATTTGGAAAAAACTGTTGGGAAAACTGGAAATTAGTATGGCAGAAATTAGATATGGACCCACACTTAACACCATATACCAAGATAAGATCAGAATGGGTCCATGATTTAGGCATAAAGAATGAGATCATAAATAGATTAGTGGAACAGAGAATAATCTACCTCTCAGACCTGTGGAGGAGGAAGGAATTTATGACCAGAGGAGAACTAGAGATCATTATTGATCACAAAATAGAAGATTTTGATTACATCAAACTAAAAAGTTTCTGTACAAACAATACTAATGCAAACAAGATTAGAAGGGAAGTAACAAATTGGGAAAATATTTTTAAAAGTAAAGGTTCTGACAAAGGTCTCATTTCCAAAATATGTAGAGAACTGACCCTGATTTATAGGAAACCAAACCATATTCTCCAATTGATAAATGGTCAAGGGATATAAACAGACAATTCTCAGATGATGAAATTGAAACCATTTCCACTCATATGAAAGAGTGTTCCAAATCACTACTGATCAGAGAAATGCAAATTAAGACAACTCTGAGATACCACTATACACCTGTCAGATTGGCTAAAATGACAGGAACAAATAATGATGAATGTTGGAGGGGATGTGGGAAAACTGGGACACTGATACATTGTTGGTGGAGTTGTGAAAGAATCTAGCCATTCTGGAGAGCAATTTGGAACTATGCCCAAAAAGTTGTCAAACTGTGCATACCCTTTGACCCAGCATTGCTGTTATTGGGATTATATCCCAAAGAAATACTAAAGAGTGGAAAGGGACCTGTATGTGCCAAAATGTTTGTGGCAGCTCTTTTTGTTGTAGCTAGAAACTGGAAGTTGAATGGATGTCCATCAATTGGAGAATGGTTGGGTAAATTGTGGTATATGAAGGTTATGGAATATTATTGCTCTGTAAGAAATGACCAGCAGGAGGAATACAGAGAGGCTTGGAGAGACTTAAATCAACTGTTGCTGAGTGAGATGAGCAGAACCAAAAGATCACTATACACTTCAACAACAATACTGTATGAGGATGTATTCCGATGGAAGTGGAAATCTTCAACATAAAGAAGATCCAACTCACTTCCAGCTGATCAATGATGGACAGAAAAAACTATACCCAGAGAAGGAACACTGGGAAGTGAATGTAAATTGTTAGCACTACTGTCTATCTACCCAGGTTACTTATACCTTCGGAAGCTAATAATTAATGTGCAACAAGAAAATGGTATTTACATACATATATTGTATCTAGGTTATATTGTAACACATGTAAAATGTATGGGATTACCTGCCATTAGGGGGAGGGAGTGGAGGGAGGGAGGGGATAATTTGGAAAAATGAATAAAAAAAAAATTTGGTTCTACACACATATATTGTTTCTAGAATATATTGTAATATATTTAACATGTATAAGACTGCCTGCCATCTGGGGGAGGGGGTTGGGGGAGGAAGGGAAAAAATCTGAACAGAAGTAAGTGCAAGGGATATGTTGTGAAAAAATTACCCATGTATATGTACTGTCAAAAAAAAAAAGTTATAATTATAAAATAAATTTAAAATTAAATTAAAAAAAAGAAAAGAAAAAGAAAGAAAAATACTTTAGTAAGATTCTATGTTTTAAAAATATTCAGGTCTTATTGTGATGAATCTTCAACCTTTGCTAAAAGACTGTTCAATAAAAGATTTTCATGTCCAGAGAAAGCTGAGGGAATTGCATTTCCTGATATCCTATTATGTTAAATTTGGCATATTAGAATCATATTTTCCTTTTAAAAATTAAGTCTTTTGGGTTTCTTCATTATAGTTCTATTCAGAGGAATAGAAATGAGCAAATAATAATACCGAGAAAACTTAACAATATAATAAGTGATATAGAGAAAAATTCAATAATAACCTCTAAACAATTACCAATTTTCTACTTCTTTTAAATGTGTAATATACAAAGATAGAATATCAAACTGAGCAATCTGAGTATGAAATAAAAGGCTTCTTAGCCTAACATCAAACCAGATAAGAAACTAAACTGCCAATTATCCATATGCAACTAGCATATTGAGTAAAACTTTTCCAAGTTCCATAGGGAGAAAGAATATCTGCTTACAACATATTTAATAAGTAATTTGGCTTACTTGGAGATGGAGGGGTAGAGGAAGGACCAATCAAGGAAAAACTTAATAATGTTGTTAATGTTTTAATTTTAACAATGTAATCTATTATCTTGCCTCGATTTATTCCTAAAGGAAACAAAAGAAATACTATTTTTTGGTTAAAAAAACAAAAATTGCCAATAGGACCTGATTGTCCATGGTACTTGAAGCTGCTCTTTGCTCTTTAGGAACAATAGATCTGGTGATGTGACTAAATGAGTACCATTATTGCTGAAAAAGTAATGTACTGATGAAAGATTTAGCTCTAGATAACTTCCGGGATCAAATGCAGGCATTTTTTCTTAGTTTATAAAATTTCACAATATGTCCAAACTTAACTTTCCAACTTTATATATTAGTCCCTTTTGAATTCTATAATCCAGTCACATTAGTCTTCTTGCTCACAAATGACAATTCGTTTCCTATTAGCTTTATATTCACTTACCCCATTATCTCCAATTAATTCCAAGTTAACCTCTATCTTTTATAAAAAAAATGCCTCATTTTTTCCAAAATTCTGTTTACTCTTTCTACATAATGCTTATGCGATTTTTTCAGTAAATCACCAGAACTCTAAACATAATAGGTGCTTTAAGATAGATATTGATTGATATATTAATGTACATATATATTATATATGTACAATATATATACATATATATTATATATGTACAATATATATACATATATATGTATATATATATATATATATGTATATATATATATATATATATATATATATATATATATATATATATATATATATATATATGGTACAGATGAGAGAAGCAGAATGAGGACTACATTTGGAATAGAGGAATAATATGGTTTTCATCACAAAAACCCCTATATTACATCCAGACTGTGAAAAAAACAAAAAACAAAACCAAAGTTAGATTTCTTGGCCATTATTTTTAAGAGCATATTCCTAATAAAGAAAATTCAAGAGGTACACACATAAAATTCTAAGTATCCACCACTGTGACTATAAATTCTGAAGATGCTATATGCTCTTCCTATTCTAACAAACTGGAAGAATTGAAGGTGAAATCAATTACAATTCTATTAGAGGTATAAATGATTTTACCCCTTTAGGCACAAATTTACAAATTTGTGCTTTGTAAATACTCAAATGGATCTGAGATCTCATGAATTCAGAAGTTCTCTCTCTCTCTCTCTCTCTAAACAATCATTCCATGACAGCCTATTCTATGCAACTATTGTCTATGTTATAGTTTTTTACCATTATCTTATCCTGTTATCTTAACCAATCTGAGAGCTATGAGGTTGTAACTTTGAGTTATTTTAATTTACATTTCTCTAATCAATAGTGATTTACAGCATTTTTTCAGATGGCTATAACACGCTTAAGTTCTTTGTATGAAAGTTGTTTGTTGATATACTTTGACCATTTATCAATTGGGAAATGACTTATATTCTTATAAATTTGACTCAATTCTCTATTTTACAACTGAGCCATTTATCAGAAACACATGGTATAAAGATTATTTCCCAGCTTAATGTTTTTGTTTTTTTTTTTTTTTTTTAATTTTCTAGTGTTGGTCACATTGCTTTTGCTTGTGCAAAACCTTTTTTTTTTTTTTTTTTTTTTAAGTGTAATGTAAATAAAATAATAGATTTTGGATTTTGTAATGTTCACTATTTCTTCTTTGGTCACAAATTGCTTTCTTATTCAAAGATCTGGCAATTAACTTATGCCTTGCTTTCCTAATTTACTTATGGTACTCTTTATGTCTACATCATGGACCCATTTTGACCTTATGTTGGTATAGGATGTGAGATGTTAGTCTATGCTTAGTTTCTGACATTATTTTTTCAGGTTTTCCAGCAGTTTTCATCAAATAGTGAGTTCTCATCCCACAAACTGGAGGCTTTGGGTTTATCAAATAGCAGATTACTGGTCATTTACAACTGTGTACCTAACATATTTCATTAATTTACCAATCCTTTTACTAGCCAATACCAAAATTGTTTTGATGATTGACACCTTTCTTTGCATTATTGCTTAATAATTGCCTTTAATTTTATTACTTTTTTTAGGTCTATAAAGTAATTTTTGGCAGTTTGATATGGAATTGAGTAAATAGATTAATCTAGGTACAATTGTCATTTTTATTATATTAACTAAGCTTGCCCGTGAGCAATTATATTTTTCTAATTGTTTAGATATGACTATTTGAATGAAAAGTGTTTTGTAATTGTGTTCATATAGTTCTTGAATTTGGCTTGGTTAGGTAGATTTCAAAATATTTTATATTACCTATGGTTATTTTAAACATAGATATTTTCTTTCTCTTGTAGCTGTACTGTTAGCAATATATAGACATACTCATGATTTATATGGGTTCATTATATATCCTACAACTTTGCTAAAAAGTATTGTTTCAAGTAGTTTTTAATTGATTCTCTAGGATTCTGAATATAATATTTTATCATCTGCAAAAAGTGATAGTTTTGTTTCCTCATTGTTTGATCTATTTCTTCAATTATTGTTTTCTTTTCTTATTGTTAGAACTAATTAGTACAATATAGAATAATAGTGGCATTAACATGGATCCTTCATTTATTTCTGGACTTATGAGAATAGTTCTTGCTTATCTTTATTAAATATAATATTTACTGATAATTTCAGATCGATGTTGCTTATCACTTTAAGGAAAACTCCATTTACCCCTATGCTTTTTAGTGTTTTTAATATGAACAGGTGCTGTAGTTTGTCCAAAGCTTTCTCTGCATTTATTGAGATAATAACATGATTTTTATTGATTTTTTTCATTGATATGGACCATTATGCTGACAATTTCCTTAATATTAAAGTATCCCTGATCCTAACTGGTCATATTGTATTATCCTAGTGATATATAAATGTAACTTCTTTGCTATGCTTTTATTTATAATTTTTGCATCAATATTCATTAGGAAAAGTAATTTATAATTTTTTTTCCTGTTTTGATTCTTTCTACATTATGTCACTCATGGATCTCTTTTCTAAATCAATTTTTATATTTTTTATTCTTTTGTTTGAATGATTCTGAAAAATATTTCATAGTCATTAGCTTACATTTGCTCAATTTTAATTTTAAGGGATTATTTTTTAGTTAGAATTGTTATTTTTTTAAACTTTCTATTTGACCAATTCTACTTTTAAGATGTTACTCTCTGGATTTTTTAATTGTCCAAATTTAATTTTTAAACTTGTTCATTTCTTTGTGTTTTCTTTTCCAAACTTGCTTTTTGTCATAATTTTTGAGTATAACTTGAATTTCTTTTCCCCTTTTCTCTTCCACTTCTCTGACTTGATTTTTAAAATCCTTTTTAAGCTCTTCCAAGGGTACTTTTTGAGCATGAGACTAAAACTCCTATTCCCTTTTGAAGCTTCACAGGAAGGCATTTTCTCATGGCTGTCCTTTGCTGAATTTGCGTTTTTATCGTTCCTATTGCCCAGTAGCTTTCTATGGTCAGGTCTCTTCATTTTTTTTTAGCTAATTTTTTAAAATTGAGGTCTTTCTCCTAAGGTACAGGAGACACTGTCACAAGCTTCATGTGCTGAGGAATGGGAGTCAGGTCACTGACCAGAGGTGTCCTATTCTAGTTTAGGCTGTATTGCTGGGATTCCAGAGCTCACAATTTGCCTACTTTGCTGAGGCTGGAGTCCTCCCAGATGGCCTGTTTTGCCACTAGTCTGCTGAGTCAGTATAGAGGGACTTTAACTTCTGATCTGTACTGTGACTATCAATCTCCTACCAATCTTGCCTGTACTGCACCTACACTGGTCTGGGCTACCCTTTCATCCAAATGAGACAAACCTTTCCTGAAGCTCTTGTAAGTTACCTTAAGCTAGAAAGTTGTTTCATTTCATCTTTTTGTGGGTTCTTTCACTCCAGAATCAGTTTAGAGGCTTGATTTAACATTGTTTCTGAGGAAAACTAGAGAAAGCTCAAAAAGCTTCCTGGATTTTATCTGACATTTTCTATTTTATTTTTTATGATGGTATTTGATGCTCACCATTTCCTGCATTTTCCAGTTACTTTGTTCTAAAGAAAATATTCATGATATTGAAATGGGGGCTTCTGTATAATCAACAAATCAACAAGCCTTTAAACTTTCCTGAAATATGCTTTCCTGGACATTTTTCTCTACCCTTACAGTTGCATCAGAGAATTAAATATCAGAATATAGGTTGACGAGATTTAGAGGATCTTATTAATTTATTTGTGGTGCAACTAGGTGGCAAACTGAGAAAAAATGATAGATCTACTGCCAGCAAGATTTGAAATAACACTTGGTTTCAATCAATTTTAATAAGTGGGTAACCCCGAGCAAGTCAATTACCCTGGTTGCCTCTATTTCCTCATCTATAAAATGAATTATAGAAGGATTTGGGAAACCATTTTACTATATTTTGCTATGAAAACCCAGGATGGAGTTACAAACAGTTAGATATGATGGAAGCAATTCAGCAACAACAACAAAATTTATTTATATGATTTCACTATTACTTTATCCTTAGCAAATAGTGTTGATGCAGAGATTGATAGTATTTTAATATATTTCTGTAAAAAGCTATCATTAATACTACAATATTAAAATCTAAACATTTCATGAAATCAAGTTTCTTCTTGCTTTTGAATATATAATAAAACCTACACTGTCAACTCCTTTTGTATGCCTTCCCCAGGAGTAGCTGTGAGACATCTTTCTATTTAAACACAATTTTCTTCACTGTTCTCATTTTATTTATAAAATGGGGTTAATTTGAATTCTCCAGCTATATATCCATTCATTAGTCATTGTATAAGGCTCTCAAATAGAGGGATCAAAGTCCAATTTTTCTGTTCATGGTTTAAAATTATGTATTCTTAGCACCCTCAACTATCCTCCTATTGTTCTTTCATCACCACTGAAGAAATGGAAGAAGGTCAACCAAGGCTACTGGCCATTTCTTTTCCTTTTGCTTCAGAGACAAAAAAAAAAAAAAAAAAAAAAAAAATCAATACCTGCTGGCAAGTCAGTGTTCCTTAATTATCTCGTTTGTTCCTCACAAAACTAACTCAGTCAAATCTTTTAAAAGTATGGTAAGATTTTCCAAATTTTATGTCCTATTGGCATTGCCTTTGATTACCAACAGTCACCTCCAAATGCAGATAAAGTGCGAGCCCCGGTTTTTGTAGAAGATCTTATATCATGTTTTAATTGCTTTGACTGCTGGTTTTATGAATCTTATATTTGGATTAAGACTCCTGTTTGAATAGTTACTCCCTTCAAACAGTCACACTGAACTCAGAAGTAGTTAATATCTGATGCTTTATAAATTACTTCATTTGATCCTCACAATAATGATGACAGGTAGTTACTATTATTATTCCTATTTTATATTTCATAAAAAGAAGAAGTCTGAGGCCAAGGTACTTGTGTCAGATCTGTGTTGTGGTCTTCCTGATTCTAAGTCTGGCACATTAACCACTATGCCACCTAGTTGCTTCTCTACTACATGGAAGAGACTTATTTAATATCTTACCATGACAACTCTCTTGATCTCACAGTGAAAATGCTGTTTTTTCAAACTTCTAAATGATAAGTGGAGAAAATATGTAAAGATATTAGAATTTTTTGCAGTTATGCACATCATTTTCCATTTTGTTTTAGTATGTAATAAATGAAGCATGATAATCTAGAGCCTTCATATTGAGATTTGCTATTTTGAAACTCTTGGAAAAAAGAGTGGTATGTGTGAGAGCAGGTCAGGTGTATTGCTTGCTATTTACTATTGTTGAACATTAAAGGCTGCCGCATGTCTAGGTAGCCACAGGTGACATATGAGTCATCAACCTCATTGTGATTTCTTTCTGAAAATACTCACAACTATCCTCTGAAAGGCATTTTATCCTATTAGATGCCACAATGTATTTAAATACTGAAATACGTGAAAAGTATTTAGCTGACTCTTTTGAAGTCATTGGTCTCTGTTTTGAGTCCTGTTTGAACTTGTGGAAATCATTTTACTTCTTTATAATAGAGTTCCCCTATCCATAAACGGAGAAGAGCAGGGTTGTGTGATATTCTCCAGCATTAAATTCTGCAAACCTGTGATGTCTACTATCCTTCCCTTAACATAAATTTATTAAACATTATTGCTCACTAGGAAGCAAGGGATGCCTTAGGAGTAGTTGGTCTCATAGAGGGTGTAAATCAAGAGGCTTTAAAAAGATGGTCTTGCACTGAAATACCTTTCTTTACCTTATGACTCCACATCCTGGGGAAATTATCATGTTGAGTGAATTGTCTTAGATTTATAAATCTGGGAACCCTTTGATCAATTGCTCCAGATATTAAATATTTTTTTAAATTATTATTAAAATTTAATACAAAGTTATTTAACTCATGAAACACAGGGCAGTATAATATTGACATGAAGTATGTGGAATAATGCTTCTATATAGCCCATGGCATTACAGAGAAGGGGGCAGAGAGAGCAATCAGTCTGCATATCTTGGGGAGATGGGCACAAGTAGAAAAAAAGGAAATACTTTTCATATACTGCATTATATTGGAATAATAATAACTCACAATATATTGGTTTAGTATTTACAAAGTATTTCCTTTACAACCACCTTCTAAATACTCAAAGTAGTACTCAAGCCTACTATAACTCCCCTACTCCAAATATCTGACCATGATACTCTTTATCATGTTGTCCTACTACACTGCTTCTGTTGCTCCCATTGGACCAATAAGATTGATGAAACTTAACTCTCAGAGGATTATTCAGTGCTCAGGGTTGAGTCATGTCAATACATAAAAATAATAATACTACCAAAATTAATTTATTCTTTTAATGCTATGTCAATAAAATTACCAAATTATTTGGTAACAAATAATATTAATAACAAAATTAATTTGGTTGGGAAGTCAGTTCTTGGCCCACATCAGTGCTTTACTTTTGTCATTTCCTGAACAGATTATATAATAAATGTTTATTAAAAGATTTTCAGTTATTTATCACCATTTGACAAATGGGTAACTTTAGGTTCAAGGAATTTAAATGACTTGCCCAAAACTATTAAGTTGTTACTATAAAATAATGGGCTCTGGACTGACAGATGTTAAATCATTTAATAAACATTCATTAAGTTCATAGCAAAGTGCTGTACCCTAAATTTGATGCTGAACATGTTATGGAGAATAATGATGAGAGAAGGAATTAATACATTTCAGAAGTATAGAATGGGATAGACATGTAAAGAAAATTGAGAAGGAGGGGTAAGAGAAGAAGGAAGATAAGGTGAAAGAAGAGGAAGAAGAGAACAATAACAACACAAAACAATAAAAAAAGAGGAGGAGGAGGAAAAGTGAAAAAGAATAAGACAAGAGAAAAAAGAAAAAGAAAGAGAGAGAGAGGAGGAAGGGAGAGAGGGAGGAATGGGGGAGGAAGGAAGCAAGAAAAGAAGGATGAAAAGAAGGAAGGCAGGAAGGCAGGAAGGCAGGAAGGAAGGAAGGAAGGAAGGAAGGAAGGAAGGAAGGAAGGAAGGAAGGAAGGAAGGAAGGAAGGAAGGAAGGAAGGAAGGAAGGAAGGAAGGAAGGAAGGAAAGAAGGAAGGAAGGAAGGAAGGAAGGAAGGAAGGAAGGAAGGAAGGAAGGAAGAAAGGAAGGAAGGAAGGAAGGAAGGAGGGAAGGAAGGAAGGAAGGAAGGAAGGAAGGAAGGAAGGAAGGAAGGAAGGAAGGAAGGAAGGGAAGGAAGGAAGGAAGGAAGGAGGGAAGGAGGGAAGGAAGGAGGGAAGGAAGGAAGGAGGGAAGGAAGGAAGGAAGGAAGGAAGGAAGGAAGGAAGGAAGGAAGGAAGGAAGGAAGGAGGGAAGGAGGGAGGGAAGGAGGGAAGGAAGGAGGGAAGGAGGGAAGGAAAGAAGGAAGGAAGGAAGGAGGGAAAGAGGGAAGGAAGGAGGGAAGGAAGGAAGGAAGGAAGGAAGGAAGGAAGGAAGGAAGGAAGGAAGGAAGGAAGGAAGGAAGGAAGGAAGGAAAGAAGGAAGGAAAGAAGGAAGGAAGGAAGGAGGAAAGAAGGGGTAAGGAGGAAAGAAGGGGTAAGGAGGAAAGAAGGGGAGGGAGGAAAGAGGGGAGGGAGGAAGAAGAAAGAAAGACAAAGGAAAGGAAAGGCAAAGAAAGGAAAGGAAGAGAGGAATGAGAGCAGAGGGATATAATCAGACCTTCAATTTAGGAAAAATTTGTTGGCAGAGAAGTGAAAGATGCATTGAAGAAGGAAGAGACAAGGAAACCATTAGAAGTTTATTGTGATAGCCAAGATTACAGAGGATGAAGGCCTCAACTAGGCTAGTAGTTGTGTGATTAGAGAGGAAAACATATATGAAAAAGTTATGAAGACAGAATGGCAAGATTTGCCAGTGGCTTACATATGAAATAATAGATATGTGTAAGAGTGAGGATTTTATGGTGACAGTGAGATTGTAAACCTGAGTATTGTAAACCATGATTATCTCTTCAGCAATTGTAGGAAAATTGAGAATAGGCAAGATTTTTTGGGGGGGCGAAAGGGATAATGACTTTGTTTTGAACATATTGAATTTGAGATGCCTATGAAAATCTTACTCGATATATCCAGAAGATATTTGATAATATGGGACCAGAAATCAGGAAATAAACTGGAACTGAATATGTAGATCTCAGCATAATCTACATAAAGGTGATCATTAGACTTTTGAGAGCTGATTAAATTTTCTGGTGAAATAGTATAGATGGAGAAGAGAGCCTAAAGATTGATAAAGGTCTAGGAAAAGAAATTTGATAAGGAGGTACCAGATAGATATGAGAGTAACTAAGAGAAAAAGTGTCAGAAAAAAACAAACAAACAAACAAACAAACAAACTAGAGAAAAGAAAATAAACAGGAGCTATTGATCAAGAGTGTCAAAGCCTTCAGAAAGGTCAATTAGAATGAGGATTGGAAAAAAGTCATTAGTCATAACTGTTAAAAGATCACTGATATCTTTGAGGGGGTAGTTTCAGTTTCTACTATAAAGGAAGAAAGGCATTGTAGTTGGAAGCCCAAAAGACCTAGATTCAAATACTGCCTCTTATACAAACTGGCTACAATAACACTGGGCATAACATTTACCTATCAGTATATACCAGGTAGCTTTCTTGCACTATGGGTCACAGGTGGGAGGTCAATTTGCCTTGGAAAAGGAAACAATAAGTAATAGCAGAGAGTTTTCTCATTCAGGAGTTTCCTATTCAATGAAACAATGATTCCAATCTATAAGAATATGAAAGAATTAATATGTTATAAGAAATCATAGGTGTATAGACATATGGGGAGACCTATATAAATTAATAGAGAGTGAACCAAGAGTACAATGCTTATAATGATTGTAATAATGCAAACAAAAACATGCATAATCTTATTTTAAATTGAACAATATCAATCTTAGGAAATAAAAGTTAAAAGTCACTTGAGTCCTTTTAGTGAAAAGATAGGTAACTATTATGAGCAATATTACACAAATTGCCAAACAATATTAATGTACTAGTTGACTGTTTAAAATTGTCATGCCTTGTTTTAAGGGAAGAATTCCAAAAGATAATGGAAATATACCAGAAAATAACTAACATAAAGACTAAAAGCATCAGTACTATTTTCTCTTTAAAATAATAATAAAATAAAAAAATAAACCAAACTGTCTACATTGTGAGTGCCAAAAAGTTAATACAATCATAAGCAGAAAGCAGTCTCACCTAAAATTGGCATTTATTTTTATTATTAGTTATTATCCCTAGGACTGATGTTTCTGGGTTATTTTCTATCTTTCGACAATGAGCCACACTCCTCCAGACACTCCTTTTCATGTCCACTTTTTCTTTCACCTCAGTGTGGAAAATTAAGTGCAGAATAAAAGTCCAATGGACTTATTAAAGTAGAGAAAAAAATTCTGCATCAAATACCTCAAATTCAATGTACTCTTCACATAGGAAAGACCAAGCTCAGTTCTTTACAAGAAACAAAACTAGACGTCTAGCAAGAAGGAACTTGGAACGTGTAGTCTTGGGGTAAAAAATTTTGGCTTGCTCACAAGGGAGCAAAGTAAGAGTAGTGTTATTGAAACCAGGGGAACAAAGTCAGACATGGACAGGAAAGGATCTGTGTTGTCTACTGTTGTTTCTTATAGTCTTTTACAATTTTTTACAATCCCTTGTAATAGTATTAGTCACGTCATCTTAAAGTGGGCTTGAACTTCTTACTAAGTATCCAACTTGAAAGCTAAGATAATTTTGCAAAATGGAGCTACAGATTATTCAAAGAAAAAAAATAGTGGGAGAATTTTTACTTCATCCTAATCCATTTAAAATAGTATTTTTATTGACAAGATGAACATTATCTAATTAATATTTTTCATGTAAAAATAGAAAATTACTTAGATTAAAAACTTCCTTGTTCATAAAAATAGTCTTTAGTATTCCATATATTCTTTTATATTGTTATATAAATATAACATTTAATTTCTCTATATGTATCATTTATATATATATATTTATATATATATATATATATATATATATATATATATATATATATATAAAATTTCCATTGAGGCTTGAATAACACAAAATTAAATCCTTACTTATTCTAAAAAAATTAACTTAACCATTCAAATTTGAAAATACATAAAAAACCCATAATTTTAGAAAAATTTAAATTGAACTTTTCCTGAAGAAATACATAAAGACACATAATGGCTGTTAGCAGCATAAAAACCTTCAGTAAGAACAGTGAGAGATAACAGATAGTCTAACTAGTTATGTTCTGAGATAGTATAAGAACCATGGAAAGGAAAGAATTTTCTGGATGGATCCTCTACAAAGATTTTGGTGAAAAATATGAGCAGGGAGTGCATATAATGGTGATTAAAGGGGTTTTAATATGCACTGGTATAGGCAGTAGCCAAAACAATGAGTGTTCAGATACCACAAGCACTGAAATAGATGTTACATGAGGTGACTGGATGAAGCAGTGAATAAAACCCAAGAATGGGAGTCAGGAAGCTATGAATTCAAATCCATGCTAGCTCTGTGTCATTTAACTTCTGTCTGCTTTAGTTTCTTCCAGTATAAAATGGGGTTAATAATAGCATCTACTTCTAAAGTTGTTGTGAGAATAAAATGAAAAGAAAAGCACTTGGCAAATCCCTAAATGCTATACAAATAGCTATTATTTATTAGATTAAAACTATTGGCTCTTTCCTTACAATTAGTTTTCTGTAAACATTTCTTACACTTCATTTAGTCATCTTCACATGACAAAGCTTACAAAAACCTTAATATGAAAATAATTAGAAATATCTTCAACACCAAACACATTAGAAATTAATCATCCTGTCTACTAACTTTTTCCCCCCTCTCATCCTATTTATACTTTATTTCCTCCATGTGATCTAGAATTATGGTAGAAAAGTTTCAGAATCCTTCAGAGTTATTTGAGTAGCACCTCCTGATAGCAAAATCTGTACTTACATCTAATAGAGGAAAAAAAAAAAACACTCTTTAATTGGACCTTCTGGGTGAAGCTCACATTTCTGGAAATGATACATGTTTGTAACCACAGATCTATAAATGAACTGTGTGCATTTATCCAGAAAAGGAAAACGATATGACAGTGGTTGGTAGCATAACTTCAGCTGAAAATATATATATTGTGCCAGCTACAAGAGAAGAAATGAAGATCAACCCTTTTTTCCCTTTATAGTTACTTTCTGCATACAAATGTTCTTAGACTTTCCACATTTTCAAAAAAAAGCGAATGAAAAGATCTTTATCTTCATCATACATTTTGACTCTATTTCCTCCTTTGTGAGCTGTGACCTTTCAAACCTACTCAAAATTCAGAACTTAAAAGGATTACCAAGTTGAAAGATATCATAGTTCTGTCATTGTTCCCCTGGGAGGAGAGCTAACAATGTAATAACGATTTTTAAAAATGACTTCTAAGCAAAGGTCCCAAAGATCTATTTTAATTTCAATGTGAAGAAATCTCTTTATAAATATATCTAATTCTCACTCTACAGGCACTATTGCTCACTTTTTAGATATAGTCCCATATCTTATACCTGAAAATCCCTCACAATCAGTTTACATAAGAATTAGGCATGATATTTACCCATGTTGGAATTTGCAAAAAACGGTCATTGGCTTTGAGGAGTTCTCACTTTTAAGTTGACCCTTGGGTCTGCTTCGATGTTCCAGAGAGATAGCAGTTACCTGTTGTGACAATAGCCAAAAAAAAAAAAAAAAAAAAAAAAAAAAAAAGAAGATGCTTTCAGTCAAGCTAGTGATTTCTGTAACCATTGCATGTACAGAGTAGAGCAGAGGTCTGATTATATACTAGCCATTTGACAATATAGAAGTCTTTTCAAATAAGTTCATTCATACTCACCAGTCATTTAAATTCCCTCACTTTGAAATAAGATTGTCCCAACTACAAAGAACCATCTAGAGGTTCTTTTCCTTCCAGGAGTCAGAATGTGTTTTGCAGTACCAATACAGTAATATAATACTATTCATTCAAGGATTTTTTTGTTTGTTTGTTTGTTTGTTTATAGGTCAATTTATATAAGACTCAAAAGGTTTTAAAATGTTTTGATTAACTTATCTCATATACAGCTCTTTCACTGTAGCTATGAGTAGCTTAATTTTACAGATGAGGAAACAGTTTAGTGATTTTTCTAAGGTCATATAAGAATTACAGGAAGGATTTGAATCCAAATATTTCTGATTCCAGATCTTGTGGCCTTTCCATGTTTCTCATTTTGTTTTGTTTTAATTAATTAATTAGTTTATTTTTAAATACATTGCTTTATGAGTCATGTAGGGAGAGAAAAATTAGAACAAAAGGAAAAGACATGGAAGAGGAAAAAAACAGAAAAATAAATTAAGGTAGCATATGTTAATTTATATTCATTGGATGCAGATGGGATTTTCTATACAAAGTCTATTGGGAGTGCTTTGGATCACTCAACCACTGTGGAAGAACTAAGTCTTTCATAGTTGATCATTACACATTCTTGCTATTACTGTGCATATGTATTACTGGTTCTGTTTCTTTAGCTCAGTATCAGTTAGTGTAAATCTTTTCAAGTCTTTCTAAAATCATCTTGTTCATTAATTTTTATACAACAATAATATTCTATTACATTCATTTACCACAACTTATATAACCATTCCTCCATTTGATAGTGACCTACTCATTTTCTAATTCTTTGCTACCACACAAAGACTTGCTACAAACATTTTTGCATTTGTGGGTCTTTTTCCCTCCTTTATGATTTCCTTAGGATTCAGACCCAGTAATGGCACTGTTGCATCAAAGGTTATGTGTAGTTTAACACCTTTTTGGATGTAGTTCCAAATTGCTCTCCAGAATGGTTGGATCATTTCAGAACTTGCATTAGTATCCAAGTTTTCCCACATCCATCCAACATTTATCATTATATTTTCCTATAATTTTAGCCAGTCTGAGAGGTGTGAGGTGGTACATCAGAGTTGTTTTAATTTTCATTTCTCTAATCAATAGTGATTTAGAACATTTTTTTCATATAACTATAGATGACTTAAATTTCATCATCTGAAAATTGTCTATTCATATCCTTTGACCATTTCTTGACTGGGAATGACTTGTTTCTTATAAATTTGACAAAGTTCTTCATGTATTTTAGAAATGAGACTTTTGTCAGAAACACTGGGTGTAAAAAATTTCCCCAGTTTTTTACTTTCCTTTTAATCTTGTTTCTGTTGGTTTTGTTTGTGTAAAAACTTTTTAATTTAATGTAATCAAAATTGTTCAGTTTACTTTTCATAATGTTCTCCAGTTCCTTTTGATCATAAGTTCTTCCCTTCTTCAAAAATCTAATAGGCAAATTATCCTCTGCTCTCATAATTTGCTTATGGTATCATTCTCTATGCCCAAATCATGTATCCATTTTGACCTTATGGGATGTGAGAGATAGGTCTATACCAAGTTTCAAACATATTATTTTCCAGTTCTCCCAACAATTTTTGTCAAATAGTGAGTTCCAAAAGCTGGAATTTGGGGGTTATCAAATACTAAATTACTATAGACTTTGATTATTGTATCATATGTATCTAATCTCTTTCATTGATCTACCACTCCT
Source organism: Sminthopsis crassicaudata (assembly GCF_048593235.1). Lineage (NCBI taxonomy): Eukaryota > Metazoa > Chordata > Mammalia > Dasyuromorphia > Dasyuridae > Sminthopsis > Sminthopsis crassicaudata. The sequence continues at coordinate 208,928,254 of NC_133617.1, read as the reverse complement.
ATTTCTTAGTCAGTACCAAATAATTTTTTATGACTGATGCTTCATAATATAGTTTTAGATCTGGTAGTGCTAAGTCACCATCCTTTGTATTTTTTTTTTAAATTAATTCCCTTCATATTCTTGATCTTTTGCTCTTCCAAATGAATTTTGGTTTTATTTTTTCTAGTTTTCTAAAATAATTTTTGGCAGTTTGATTGCTATGGCACTGAACAAATAGAGCAATTTAGGCAGAATATTCATTTTTATTATCTTAACTTGGCCTACTCATGAGCAATTGATATTTTTCCAGTTGTTTAGTTCTGACTTTATTTGTGAGAAGTGTTTTTAAATTGTGTTTATTTCTCATTTTGAAAGAAAAAAATCAGTTTCATTAGTGAATTTTAATGGCCAAAGATGAGTGCATCATTTCAATTCAATCCAATCTAACAAGTATTTGTTAAATATTTACTACATCCAAAGTATAGTGGTAGGCAATCAGGATAGGAAGATAAAATGGCAAATACGTCTTGATATTTAGGATCTTAAAATCTACTAAAAAGGAAGGTAATGGGATATATCATGTAAACAGACAAACATATACATGATTATTTTAGGCTAACATTAATAATGAGGAAGATGAGGAAAGGAGTCTTCTAGAAAAGTAAAACATTAGCTAAGTCTTAAAGGAAGCTCATAATGATGATGTTGATATCTCATTATCTTTGCCTTTTATTTTTTTAGTAGTAGTAATAATAGTCATAGTAGTTGAAATAGTCATAATAGTAATCATAATCATAGTCATAATAGTATTAGGGTTATGTTAAATGGTAAATTGAATTGCTTGTATTGTACTGAATAAATTGTATTGCTATTACTGTTAACTTGTTCTTATATTTTTAATAACATTAAGGTCAAAATGATCCGAATATGAGAAGATTTGAGGAAGATGACAAAGTAGGACAGGAAATTCCAAGTTCTCCAAATTTCCCCTATAACCAAGAGAAAATAGTTCCTCCTGGCAAATGGATGGTGAAAACAAGAGTTGGGACAAAACAGCAGTCCTGGAATAACTGGAGAAGATCTAAAGAATCCCAAGACAGAAGTTTGCCTCTTAAGAAATTTTTAAAAACTCCAAGCTAGCTCCACTGAAATAGTGGGTATCCCCTGGGGCTAGCTGGATAGGGAGGTAGCCTCTATCCCAATCATAAGATTTTTCATCTTTCAGACACCGTGGGAAGTCACACATCTGAGTGGGGGAAGGTTGAGGGAACTTCTGCTAATAAGGAGTGCCAGGGCCAAATGTGCTTCTGTGAAATGGCCCTGACTAAGAAGGAAGCAGCACAGGTCCAGGGAGAGAAGCTATGGGGCAAGGACTCTTCTGGCTTTGGGCACTTGCAAAAGTTTGGAGTTCTATATTTCAAATTCTGGGCCAAAGGGAAAAAAACTAAAGGAGGGCATGGGTCCAGGATACCATCCCCCATCACTCAGGATTAGAGGTGATTACACTAATAATCTTGGGTATGTATGCATGTATGAATGAGCAAGCAAAGGAGAAAAAAACCACAATCATGGAAAGTTACTATAGGACTAGACAAAAATGAGGTTCTGAAGCCAAAAAAAAAAAAAAAAGCCTCTTCTACCTGGGTAATGTCAAATGGTCACCTGACTAAAAAGAATTCTTTGAAGAATTCAAAAAAGACTACAAATCAAATGAGGCAGATTGAGGAAAAACTTTTTTTAAAAAATCCAAGAAAAATAAGAAGGTTGTAAAAAGGAAATAATAATTTTAAGGAAGAAAATGACTCCTTGAAAACTAGAATTGGACAAGGAAAAGTCAATGAAATTATGAGACCAAAAAATAATTTTTAAAAATATAAAGAATGAAAAGAATAGAAGAGAATATGAGAAATCTCATAAGAAAACAACTGATATGGAGAACAGATTAAGAAGAGAAAACCTAAGAATAAGCAAACTACCTGAAATATGAATAAAAAAATAAAAGAGTCTTGATACAATTATACCAGAAATAATTCAAGAACATTTTCTTGAAGTATTAGAGCAAGAGGAGGAAGTAGAAATAGAAAAAAAAAATTACTGGTCACCTGAAAGAGAAATCTACAGGCATATCCTAGGCAAATTCAAAAAGCCCAGAACAAGGAGAAAATATCATGAGCAACAAGGGAAAAAATCAATTATGGCAGAGCCACAATTAGAGTCACATAAAACCTAGCAGCAGCTATATAAAAAACTGCAGGTCTTGAAATACCATATATAGAAAAGCAAAATAACTAGGGTTATGGCTGAAAATATACCCAGCAACATTAAGCATAGTCCTGAACAACAACAATAACAAAATGAATTGCCAGATTTTCAGCATTTTTTTGCAAAAAGACTTGTACTTACCAGAAAATTTGACATGGAAGATCCAAGATAAATATAAGGTAAACATTAAAATCTAATTACAAGGGTGTCAGTAAAGACAACCTGTTTATGTTTTTAATTTTGTGGAAATGTAAACTATGTCTGAAATCTTTAAAAATAATAATAATAATAATAATTGTTGTTGGAAAGAAAGACTGGGGTAGAACCGAGTATGATGTGAGTCTAGAAAGCAAAACCATATAGGGAAAGGTAAAAAAAGTAATTGTGTTGTGTAAATGAATTGTGAAAGGAAGCACTAACCCAGAGGAATTAGATGAGAGAAAAAGGCTGATAGCTATGGAACCCTATTCTTATTGGGAATCTGTGAAAAGGGGAACAACATACATATATATCTAGAAGAGTATAAAAGAAAATAAAATGATCTGAAGATAAATCACCATCTTGCCACAATTCAATTATATTTAATATTCTACTATTAAATACATATCTAAAATGATGTCCAAGAGATCATGAGCAATAATTTTGTCTGTGATAATGTTTTGACTCCAATAGTTAATGTGTTAAATTAATAGGAATGCATGGAGAATCTGTATTTTGCATATGGAGATTTGTTTTCTATTAGCTTATAAAGCAGTAAATTTCTGACAAATAATTCTAACCCCTTGATCATATCTTTCTAGGTTTTTAATAGATAATAATTTTTACAACCTTCAGTGATGATATGTTGTATGTTTCCCACTATTCCATGGAATAATGTGTAGTTGACATGTTTAGCTCTTTATCAATGACCTTTCTTCTAGTAGTAATAATGGGATTCTTGTACTGCTATCTAAACTCCAAACATTTCTATTAATAAATCAGTATAGACTAGCTATTTGCTTGTTTCTTCTGATCATGAAGTGCTGTGTCCAAGATGCTAACATTTCAGTATATCCCATAGAATATGTCCAATAGGCAGTTGATGAAATCAGATGGGAAGTGAAGAAAGACATCAGAACTGGACCGCGTCTATAGTTGAATGAATGAGCAAGTGAGTGAGTGAGTGAATGAATGAATGGATCTATTGCAAGCACTCTTCTAAATGGTGAAGATACAGATAGAAAGGCATGACAGATGCTTTCAAAGAGCTCGTTTTTCTGTAAATCATCTTTATAAGGACAGTATTTAAGTCCATGGAAGCTAAAGAGAGATAACCATGAGAGAAGATTTTGAGAACAAAAAGAAAAAGGCCAGAACAGAATGTACTTTTGTGGGACACATATCATTAAAAGATGACAGGTGAATGATAATCACACAGGGAGTGGAAAGGAGTGGTCATAAAAATAAGTAGAACTAAGAGGGAGAAATATCACAGAAATCTCAAGATGGGGAGAGAGAGAGAGAGAGAGAGAGAGAGAGAGAGAGAGAGAGAGAGAGAGAGAGAGAGAGAGAGGGAGGGAGAGAGAGAGAGAGAGAGAGAAAGAGGGAGAGAAAGAGGGAGAGAAAGAGGGAGAGAAAGAAAGAAAAGAAAAGAAGAATAGAGAGATACAGAGAGGGAGAAAGAGAGAAAAATACAGGAGAGAGACAGCATAGTTGGGGAAAGAAGTCAATTTTCTGTAACTAGATATAGCACCAAGAGGAAATTTTGTTAGATGATAGATTTTTAGATTCTTCTTTATTATAGTTAATTCAAGTCCTAAGGATCAAATGTGGAAATAAGTAAAAGACGTGTGACACACTTTTGTTTTTCAATTGTTTTAATCATATATTATTCTTTGTAGTCCCTTTTGGGGTTTTCTTGGCAAAGATATCAGAATAGTTTGCTATATCCTCTAACTAATTTTACAAATGAAGATGTGAAGCAAACAGTATTAAATGACTTGCCCAGGATGGCACAGGTAGTAAACATCTGAGACTGGACTTGAACTTGAATCTTCCTGACTTCAGACCTAGCATTCTATTTACCATACAATTGAAGACTGAAAAAAATATGATACACTAAATCAGGCAATTAAGCTATAATTAAAATAGGCAATTCTCAGAGACTAATTATTTTTCCTCCATTGGTTAAAATGATTAGTGCAAATTTTCTGCCTTTTCTTTTTCTATTCCTTTTTCTTTTAAAACACTACATTACTTTTCATTGCCTTTTGAGTTTTCAATATTTTTTATTCTTCTATGGAGTTTCAGGGTAGGCTAATGAGAAAAGAACAAATTCTAAATCTTAAAGTGATAAAGAAATGTCCAACATTACTAGCATGAGATTTTTTTCAACTATATTTCATCAAGAAAATAATATTTTGATAGTGCTTTGGGACATTCTAAATGACAATTGAGGTGCTCTAAGCAGCAGCACTACACAACCACTGTATGCACTGTTTTCTGAAAGGCTACAGGAAAATATCTTGTCATTTAAAAACTGATAAACTAACCAGCAAGAGAAGTTGCTATGTTATCTGTTCCACAGGTAGAACTCAACTCCAGACATGTTCCAAGGTAGAAAAAAGAAGGTTCTGACAAAGTTATTACTGATGTTGCAATAATGTAAGGGATCTCATTTTTCCACTTTCTTGTGGTAAAATATTAATTTGTCCATATTATCCAAATACAAATTTTATTCTAATACAAAAGAAAATTAAATATCATTTAAAATAGAATTATAAAAATTTCTATATAATCACACATACACACATACAAAATAAGAAATTTTCATTCAATCGTCTGACCTTTTTGTATTTGGACATATGATTTATCAGAAAAGCAAGATTTCCAAATAAAGCAACAATGCTCTGCTCTCATTACCAAATCACTCCAACTGTAGAGAGCAGAGGTGGCATGTGAACTTTAGTCTAGCAGAACTTCGGGAAAGCCTGTACCTAGAAGAACATGTTCATTCATCATCTAAACACAGCTCTCCATGACCCTAACAATTTGATGTATGTACAGACCTCATGAATGAGAAAAAGAAATTGGCTAAAAGTATGTGTTCAGCCAGAAGGAACAAGGAACATAATTTGCACAGCTGTTTATACACTATTGTGATTTTGCTCTATAAAAGCTTTTACCTCCAATGAATAAATGGATTGCCCATTTCTATCCCTTCTGAAACATCTCTTTTTTGTCAGCTCTATACTAAGCCTGGGTTGGGTCTTGCTGAATGAACTTGACATCCAAATATAATCTTTTTCTATTTTTTAGATCATGTAAATGATTCAAGGAAGGAATTTCATGCTTTAATCAGATTATATTCTCTCTGAAAGTAATAAAGAAATAGAAGAAGCTTTGGCTTCTGGGATTAGTCTTCCAGTTCAGTCCCATTCTATATTAAAGTTTCATGGCAAATTCAGATCCAGTCTTGTGCTATCTCTGGCTCTACTTGCCATCTTCAGTTCTTCTCTGTCCTAAAGTGCCTTCTTCCTCTTCCATATGAATCCCTCCAGGATCTGTCCCAGTTCTGTTTTCACTGATCTCAGGTCTTATGGAAAACACTCAACAGCAGGGCAGTCTCAGCAAGCAGTGAAATAGATTTCACTACCAGCTTTCTTGCTTCCTGCCAAACAGACAGAATGAATAATAAACCAAAAATCTTTTTAGAGGACTGAAAAATCATTGAAAAACAAATAGTAAAGGGCCATGTATGTGTAGACACAAAATTTTCAGTTTTCACAATTTCTCCTGTATCTTTATTTCAACTATGATCCTCTTGTAGAAGTTCTGTTTTCAATATCCTAGCAAGGTCCACTTCTAATCCCCTCAGAAATTACATATATTGCAGATTCATTTGCAGTGATGTTATATAATTTTCACATCATTAAAATCATTGACATCTCCAAGTGAACTTCAGCTGAATATCTTCACCTTATTTAAATCTAGATCCTGCTTATTTTCTATCTGTTGCACTACTCCAATATATGTGTACTCAAAGACTAATTTAATGGGCTCCCCACGCAACTGCCTGTTCTAATCTAGGCAATATATATTTTTCACTCACTTTAACAGTTTTTAATATGGATAATTAAGCTAATCTTTTGTGCATTATTTGGCTTCTATACTTAGATTCTATAAACACCTTTTTCCAGGCATAATAGCAGCCTAATGTGTATCTGGTTCCATTCTTGAGCCAATCAGCATCAATGGTCAGTTCTTCCACATGTCTAGATTATATCTAGATTTTTAACTCTCATCTTTTGGTATTTCACTATAAAAACAAAATCTTTAGTTCTTTTATGGCAACCCAACTGCTACATATTAAGCAATTCTTAGCATACATAATCACAAAATTATTAATTAGGTACTACATATATTATTATTCCCATTTTACTTTTTAGGAAGCTAATATTTATAACAATTGCATGCATTGCCGATGTTCATATACCTAGGGACAACTAGTTAGTAAGTACAGTATATAAAATGCTGAGCCTGGAATAAGGAAGACCCAAATTCAAATTTTCCCTCAAAGACTTACTAGCTGTGTGTTCCTGAGCAAGTTGCTTAACTCTGTTTGCCTCAGTTTTCTGATCTGTAAAATGAGGATAGTAACTTCTACTTACCAGAGTTTTGTGAGGAACAAAGGAAATAAGCATTGTGAAGCATTTAGCATAGTACCTGTCATATTGTAGGTTCTGTATAGATTATAAATGTTAGCTATTATTATTAGAAATATCAGAAGTGAGATTGAATCTAGGTTTTCCTTGATCTCAATTTAGTACTCTTTAAATTCAATCCAACAAATTTTTATTAGGCTCCTACTACATAAGAGGTACTCTCTTAAGTATTGAGGATATAAAGAAGTCAAATACCTTGACTTCAAGGAAATTATATTCCACAGGGATTTGTCAGTTGGTATATACAAGTCAAAGCCATGCTATCTCTGAAAAAGTTACCATAATTCAATGTCTATTAGCATTCCTGTGTATTCCTATCTAGATCATACTTGCCCAATCTGCTCCTAAGGGTCTGTAAAAAATCTTTTATAAGTTTTTAAGTTTTTATATTTGCTATCTCAATATAAGTTTTTTATGGTCTTTATACAATTCAATCACATTTATGGCACTGATATGAAAGTAATTGCTTTGATATGGTTTCACCTAAAATTATATATTTTATGGAACCAATTAATGATGTTATATATAGTATGATAATGAAATCTAGAGTTATAACCTGGTCTGTTTTAGTTAGAAAAAGCAATGAATTTTGATTTGGAAGGACTGTGTTCAAGTCCCAAATATGCTATTTACTGTGTGATTTTTTTTAACATCAATTTAAGTTTGTGAGCTTGTTCCTGAATCTATAAAATGGGGATAGATTTGGGGTTTGACTATATCACAATGTAAGTCCATTTAGTTCTAAAAATCTCTGCTTTATTATTGTTTATCTTTACACACACAAAGCTACCAATTTGCTTTAGATTTTAAGGTTTTTTTCACTTTTTTCCTATGACAACAAAATATTGATCATTCTTCCATTTAGAAAAATGCCCAAGGCTGCATCTCACATGAGAAAAATGTAAACAAAACCAGACAAACCTTTTAAGATCAATGTTTTCTATGAACTTTAGATTACATGATCTTTTCTTAATTCTCCTTCAATAAAGCAATAAAAGTTATACAAACATTAAATGAATGTTTAAATAAAAACCTACATTACAAAAACTGAAATGAAATTAACAGAAAATTGCTAAGCACCATTGTGCAAATCTTGTTTGAATCCATTGTCTCTACATACAAATTCTCAGTTTATTAGAGCAGAAATCAACATCAATATCGAACTAGACAGAATTATTGAGATGTGGAGAATAATGTACAACTAAAATATTGCCAACTTTCTATACTCAAAAAAGCTAGAAAAACAGGAAATGAAAAAATAACAGGTTTCTGTGCATCTATTATATCCTATGGAAGTTTAATTTACATAAACCAATCTCCATAACAAATAGGTCAAAAGATCTTTAAATTGGCTAAATGGAATTATATCACTGTTAAGGGTAATGCATTATAAATATAAAATTAATGACAAAACCTTATTAAGTTGGATGTTAGAAAATTTTGAGCAGTCTCACTTTATAAAATAGTGAGACACAGTGAAGGGAAACATGAATTTCCAGAAATCTCAAATGAAAACCAAATCAATCAAATCATCTCAAGGGCATTTGCAGATAATATTGAAAGAAGGAAAGGAAATAGCCTAATATTGAGGCTTCCAAAATGAAATTTATAACTACTTGAAAGATTTTGATCTTACATTTCACATAGTGGAGACTGGGTAAGAATGCCTATTGCCCCAACTACAATATACATTTATATGAACAAGCTATTAGAATGACTCAACAGTATGTATATATGAACATAAACACACATGTATCATGCATACATATGTGTATTCATGTATGTACCTGTTACATTTGTGTACAGATTGATGATGGATAGATAATCATGTGTGTATATATATATACACATATATATGTACATATATATGTGTATATATATATATATATATATATGGATATAAACTGGGATACTGATGTTGTTATTTGTTTTTGTTTTTTTGTTTTTTTTGTTTTCAAAGACAAACATGGCATTAGGGAGGTGATGCCAGGAAATTGAAGTGAATTGGATTTTGAGTGAAGAAGGCCTGTGAAGGTCACCAACCTTTTATACATTTGTATACATACATTTACACATATGGACCATCCATTCATGGAGTTTTCTTAGCAAAGATACTAAAGTGTTTTGTTTACCATTTTCTTCTTCCATTTTAGCCAGGGGTTAAGTGACTTCCCAGGGTCACACAGCTAGTAAGTATTTGAGGTCAACTTTAAATCCCCAGGCTCAGTAGTCACTGTACCTCCCCTATCCCCACAGCTTTTTAATATATTTTTATATAGTACATTTTATCAGAGGTTTTTGTTGTTATTGTGTTACAATAAACATTAGCACTGTTTGGACATCTTTGGATGAGTTGAATAATGTATTTCATGTTAGAAAGAAAAAGAAAATAAAATCTTTCACCCAGAATATGCAGAATTTTATAGTACAACCTTCTAATTGTTATAGTTTTACTTCAGAAAACACATGTACATATTATTTGATTTTTGTTGTTATATATGTTCTTATTATTATTGTTATAACCAGAAAGTTAAATCAACCCTTACCTTCAGTGATAATAAATTAGTTTAAAAAGAAAAATCTTCTAAGTGAAGTGTGAAGCTGGTCTCTGATGGGAAGGTGACTTCAGAATTGAGCTACCTATCAATATTTTGCCCCAGAAGTTTTCCAAAGATTCCTGAAATTTGTATAACTTAAGATAATGCTTGGGTGCCTTCCAAAGGCTCTTAAAGGTGTGGTGCTACCTGAGAAAGATAGATAGAATATCATCAGGAATTACCTTACCTGATTAACTCCTGAAACACTTTAACAGAGATCTGAGCTTCAGTAATAGGACAGAGATTCAGCAAATTTTACTGAGGGTGTAATAAAGATCAGAGGATGATCTCAAGAGGATCAAGATTGAGATAAGGATCCTTGCAATCAACTAGTGAGAACAGAAGACAAGAGGGTAGAGAAGAAAACTGTCATCTCCATCTCCATTCTGCCTTGACATAGCCATTACAACGAATTAATTTTAGATTTCTTTGCTGTTGTAACAACAATTAAAGGCCCCTAAAATTAGAACATATCACTTTCTGCATGGGTTGGGGGTAAATATATTCAGTTTCAAACATACTGAAAGTAGAACAGAAGGCTATCTCACACTGAGAGTTGAATGTGTGCTAAAAGTTCTACATCTAGTATATGTGTTTGGCTGCAATGAAAACTTCAAAGGTTACAAACATGATACGAGTTCAATTTCAATATGCCTAGGGGTTCCACTGGAAAACACCATTATTAGATACTAAGAGCACAACTGATTTTTTTTTAAAAAAGAACTTCAGGCAAATATGAGTAAAAATAATCCCCTCTTGTGTCATCAATTCTTTTGCTAAGGGGTTGTCATGGTCCAGTTCATGTAATTAATTTTTGTTCATTTGCTCCCAAAAATATGGATACATGCATTAACACACAAGTTTCTTTCATTAAAACTAGAAAACTTTTGTTTATACCACAAACAGCTATAGTATTTAAAGGATGTTGTTCCCAACTGCTACCAGTTTGAGACAATCCCTTTCCATGTTATCATTTGTTCAAGAAGACATAAGGAAAATTACACAAAACAGAATTTAAATATGCCATCCTTGGCTGTGACAAGCACTACTGATAGTCGCACCTGTTTAGCTCTCTTGCACACTAACACATTTCTATGGTAACTGCACCAAATTTAAAGGTAAATTACCCAAAGGAAATTGATTAAGCAAGAAGAAATTGAATAGGAAGGCACATGGAAAAACACACCTGGTTATCAAGTGTTTGTTGCTAAACAAAGACATTGGGATTTTTCATGTTCTTATGAATTGTTCTGAGAGGAAAGAAGCAAGCAGAGAAGGAAGCAGGATGGGAAGAAAGATAAAGGATAATCAATGACAATTTTTAAATGTTGGTTTAGTTTAAATTATAAAGACCCCATAAGGACCTTTTTTTTTGTAAACTGATTTTTCTACTTGCCTTGATAACTTATTCACATGGGGACATGATATAAAGTTTGTGGAAATTTATCTACATCATTTGAAATCATTTGGTCAACAGGAATGGACTATTTCATGGAGAATTCATAGAAATCCAGACATGTTAACTAGCTTGTCTGATGTTACACAGATAAGTGATAGAGAATGAAACCCTGTTTTTCTGACTTTAGTATTGATTCCAATGCATCACTTTCTTTCCAGCAGGTTCAATATGTGTGTGTGTGTGTGTGTGTGTGTGTGTGTGTGTGTGTGTGAGTGCGTTTAATAACTTAAATCCTTAAGTTAACAAAAGAAACATCAGATGAAAGATAGATACTTCTTGCATTATTATCCTAATTGTAGAGCTGATGGGAAAAAGAAAGAGAGAGGGAGGGAGAGAGAGAGAGACAGAAAGACAGACAGACAGAAACAAAGAGAGAAAGAGAGAGAGGGAGACACTATGCTAAATCCTGGAAATATAAGTTAAATCATAAATTCAGGATAAAATACATAAAAGAGAACTGAAAATAACGATTAAAGTGGGAAATGATTCAAATTTTGAACAAACAGTATTCTGGAGATAGTTATAAATTCCTAATAAAAATAACATTTATACAATCTATGCATGTATACATATTTTATACTGGTTCACATCCATATTTTACATTGTTTAAATGATATCTATGGAAAAGCTAGATTATGTTATATAACCCTGAGAAAATGGACCTATCACAGTTCCCGCAGAACTCTACAGAATTTCAACTCTAAGTTGAAGAGAAAGTACAGATATGCATTAGAAGAGAAAATTCTTCTCAAAATACCTATCTATATTGAGGGGAGGAGGGGCAGTGAGTGTGTGTGCATTATGAGAAGAGTCCCATAGATTTCACCAGACTGCTGAATGTGTCCATGACAAGCAAATTTAAGAAGCTCTGGATGAAATGAAACAGAATCATTGCCTTTATGAACGTAGATTCATAGAACAAGTTGTTATTTTTAGAAAATATTTAGTCCATTGCTCACCCCATAATCCTAGATCACTGCTTTGTTATGGCAAAAATAGGTATGATAAAAGACAAAAAAAAATTGATATAGCTTTATCAGAAGGTGAAAAGATTAATAAGTAGCATATTGAAAATAGAAATATAGAATTCAGAATACAGAAAATATAGAAAGATAAAATATAGAAGAATATAGAATATAGAAAAGAGCTATACAAGAAAAATCTTAATATCACTGATAACAGGATGTTGTGATTACTAATCTAGAGTTAGACATGCTGAAGAATGAAGTCAAGTGGGTCTTAGGAAGGCAATTAGCCTAGTGGAGGTGATAAAATTTCAGTGACCTATATAAAATCCTAAGAGACTATATGGCTAAAGTGTTATATTTACTTTAAGCAAATTTAAAAACAAACAAACAAACAAAAAAACCTTGAAAGGCAGAACAGTGGTGCCTAGATTGGAAAAGTTTATTTTGTGTCCCAATCCAAAGAACATCAATGTCAAAGAATGTTTAAATTATTGAACAAATGCACTTGCTTCATATGCCAGCATGGTTTTGCTTAGGATTCTACAAGCTAAACTTCAGCAATATGTGAGCCAAGACTTGGCAGGAAAGAGGGTGTTAGTTATTTTATCTGTGAATGTGAATGGGATGAAAGTCTCCCATAAAATGGAAGTGGATAGCAGCCTGGATTAAAAATCAGAATCCTACAATTTGTTGTTTATAAGAAACTCATTTAAAGCTGAATAATACATTTAGAATAAAAGTAACAGTCTGTCTGAAGAGAATCTATTATGCTTCAGCTGAGATAAAAAAAAAAAGGGTTAGCAATCCTGATCTTAGATCAAGCAAAAGCAAAAATAGATCTAATTAAAAGAGATAAGGAAGGAAACTATATCCTAGATAAAAGTACCATATATATTGAAGTATTATCAATACTAAACATATACACAACAAGTAGTAGAGCACCCAAATTCTTGAGGGAGAAGTTGAGAGAGCTGCAAGAAGAATTAGATAGCAAAACTATAATAGTGGGGGACCTTAACTTTGCCCTCTCAGAACTAGATAAATCAAATAATAAAATAAATAAAAAGTTAAGGAGGTAAATAGAATCCTAGAAAAGTTAGGGATGATAGACTTTTGGAAAAAATGGAATGTAGACAGAAAAGAATATATGTTTTTCTCAGCAATACATGGAACCTATATAAAAATGGAGCATATATTAGGGCATAAAATCCAAAAAATAAAATGCAGAAAGGCAGAAATAGTAAATACATTTTTCTCAGATCATTATGCAATAAAAATTACATGTAATAAAAGGCTAAGAGAAAGTAAACTAAAAATTAATTGGAAACTAAATAATCTAATCCTAAATAATGCAAGGGTGAAACAACAAATAAAAGATACAATCAATAATTTTTGCCAAGACAATGTTCTTATCCCCAGGATAATAGCTATGACCAACCAAGTATGATTTATACCAGGAATGCAGGGCTGATTCAATATTAGTAAAACTATTAGCATAATTGAGTATTATCAATAACCAAATTAATTAAATCCTATGATTGTCTCAATATGCAGAAATGGCATTTGATAAAACTCAACACCCATTCCTATTAAAAACACTAGAGAGCATAGGAACAAATGGAGTTTTCCTTAAAATGATCAGTAACATCTATTTAAAACCATCAGCAAGAATCATATATAATAGTGACAAAGTAGAACCATTCCCATTAAGATCAGGGGTGAAATAAGATTGCTCATTCTCACCATTACTATTCACTATTATATTAGAAATTTTAGCTTTGGCAATAAGAGAAGAAAAACAGATTAAAAGAATGAGAGTAGGTAATGAGAAAACCAAATTATCATTCTTTGCAAATGATATGATGAGTACCCTAGAGAATCAACTGAAAAACTATGAGAAACAATTCACAAATTTAACAAATTGCAGGAAACAAAATAAATCCACATAAATCATTAGTTTTTTTTTTTTTTTTTTTTTTTTTATATATTAACAACAAAATCCACCAGCAAGAAATACAAAGAGAAATTCCATTCAAAATAATTGTCCATAATATAAAATATTTGTGAATCTATCTGCCATGGCAAAGTCAAGAACTATATGAACACAGCTACAAAACACTTTTCCACACAAATAAAATCAGATCTAATCAATTGAGAAAATGTAAAGAGCTCATTCATGGATAAGCAGAGCAAATATAATAAAAATGAAAATACTACCTATATCAATCTACTTATTCACTGCAATATCAATCAAACTCCCAAGAAATTATTTTACAGATCTAGAAAAAATAATAACAAAGTTCATCTGGAAGAACAAAAGATCAAGAATTTCAAGGGAATTAATGAAAAAAAAAATGCAAACAAAGGTAGCCTAGCTATGCCAGACCTAAAACTATATTACAAAAGCAGTGGTCATCAAGATCATTTGGTACTGGCTTAGAAATAGAGTAGTCAATCAGTGAAACAGGTTAGGTTCAGAGGACAAAATAGTCAATGACTATAGTAATCTAGTGTTTGACAAATGCAAAGATTCCAGCTTTTGTGGTAAAAACTCATTATTTGACAAAAACTGATGAGAAAATTCAAAACAAGTATGGCAGAAAGTAGGCATTGACCCACATCTAACACCAAATACCAAGGTAAAGTTGAAATGGGTTCATGATTTAGATATAAAGAGTGATATTATAAGCAAATTAGAAGTACAAAGGCTTGTTTACCTCTCAGAACTGTGAAGGAATGAATCTACAGCCAAACAAGAACTGAAGTTCATACTGAACACAAAATAAATAATTTTGATTATATTAAGTTTAAAAAGTTTTATACAAACAAAACTAATACAGACGAGATTAAAAGGAAAGCAATAAGCTGGAAAAACATTTTTACATTCAAAGATTCTGTTAAAGGCCTCTTTTCTGAAATACATAGAGATTTGATTCAAATTTATAAGAATTCAAGCCATTTTCCAATTGATAAATGGTCAAAGGATATGAACAAATAATTTTCAGATGAAAAAAATTAAAATAATTTCTAATCATATGACAAGGTGTTATAAATTACTATTGATCAGAGAAATGCAAATGAAGATTACTCTGAGGTATCATTCTACACTTCTCAGATTAGCTAAAGTGACAAGAAAGGATAAGGATTAATGTTGGAGGGGATGTAGGAAAACTGGGACACTAATACATTTTTGGCAGAGTTGTAAACTGATCCAAAGGTCTATCAACCCATGCATATCCTTTGGTCCAGCAGTTTTTCTACTGGTTTTAAATCCCAAAGAGTTCTTAAAGAAGGAAAAGGCACCCTCATGTGTAAAAATGTTTGTGGCAGCCCTTAATGTAATGGCAAGAAACTGGAAAATGAGTAGATGCTCAACAGTTGGAAAATGTCTGAATATGTTATGGTATATGAATATTATGGCATATTATTGTTCTATAAGAAGCAATCAGCAGCATGATTTCAGAGAGGCCTGGAGAGACTTACATGAACTGATGCTGAGTGAAATGAGTAGAATCAGGAGATCATTGTACATAGCAACAACAAGATTATACAATGATCAATTTTGATGGACATGGCTGTTTCCAACAGTGAGACAATTCAGACCAGTTCCAATGATCTTGTGATGAAGAGAGCCATCTACACCCAGAGAGAGGACGCTGGGAACTGAGAGTAGATCACAATATAGCATTCTTACACTTTTTATTATTGTTTGCTTGCATTTAATTCTCTTTCTCAATTTTTCCTTTTTGATTTGATTTTTCTTATGAAGCAAGATAACATATGTATGCATATATTGGATTTAACATTTATTTTTACCATGTTTAACATGTATTGGATTATTTGTCAACTAAGAGAGGGTGTGGGGGAAAGGATGGAAAATTGGAACACAAGGTTTTGCAACGGTCAATGTTGAAAATTATCCAAGCATATGTTTTAAAAATAAAAAGCTTTAATAAAAATTTTAAAAATTAAGATTTCTCAGACTCTACTCAGATTCTACCAGTGAAATATTTTATGAGATGAGGAATAAAAGAAAGGAAGAATAACACTGAGAAACTTGAGAGGGGAAGAAAGGAAACTAGTAGATAAAGTATTTATTAAGCAATGTGCTAAGCACTTGGGATACAAAGAAAGAAGAATCTCCTAGCTTCAAGGAACCCAAAATTTATTTACTAATATGACATGCAAATACAAGATAAATTGGAAATGATCAACAGAAAAAGGCAGAATTAAAAGAGATTAGAAAAGACATGCTATTAAAAGGTAATATTTTAGTGAAGACTTAAAGGAAATCAAGGAATCTGGGAGGCAGAGATGAGGGAGAACCTTCTATGCATGGAGAATGATTAGTGAAAATGCCAGAATTCTGAGATGGATTTTCTTGTTCCAGAAACAACATGGGAGCTAACGCCATTGGATCAAAAAAAAAAAAAAAAAGAAAGAAAGAAAACAGGGATAAGAAGTATATAAGTTCTAAGAAAACTGCTAAAGTCAAGATAGGGAGGGTATTGGAGAAAGTAAACTTTAAATGTCAAATAGGATGAAGGTTATTGAATAGAGGTACCCAGCCATGTGATCATAAATCATGTGATTTACCCTGTATGTTAGAAGGATCACTTTGATAGCTGAGGGAAGAAGTAGACTGGGCAGAGACTTGTGTTAAGGATACCAACCAGTAGCATCTTGCAGTAATTCAAAAATGGAATGATGAGAGCCTTACTACAATGGTGGAGATATCAGTAGAGAGAATGAAAGATGTATATAAGAAATGTGACTGTAAATTTGATGTTTTTGAAACAGATTAGATGGGGGAGAGTGCTAGTGAAGCATCAAGGACAACATTTAGGTTACAAGACTGAAGGACTGGGAAAATGATGTCACCATTAACATTATAAGGAAGTTTTGGAGAAAGGAAGGTTTTGAGGGGAAGAAAATCAATTCAATTTTTGGAAATAGTGAGTTTAAAGATGTCTTATAAGACATCCAATTTGAGATGTCTAATAGGTACTTGGAGATGTCAGAGAGGAAGTCAGCAGAGAAGTTATAACTAAATAAGTAGATCTGAGAATTATCATCTTAAGAAATGATCACTGAATTCATGGAAGCTGCTGGCATTACCAAGAAAATGGCACGGAGGGAGGAGAAAAAAGGGCCAGAAAAGTAATAGGGAATAACTATAGTTAGTAGGTATGATCTAGATAAAGATCCAGCAAGGAGGATTAAAAAATAGTGATCACATAAGGAGAAGGAAAAGCACAACAGAGCAGCATCTCTAAAACCTAGAGGAAAAAAAATATCAAGGAGGAGAGGGTGATTGATAATGTCAAAGACTTCAGAGAGGTTAAAAAAGGTTGAAGATTGAGAAAAAGCCATTAGATTTAGCAACTTGTTAAGAAGAGTGTTAGAGTAAGAAAAGGGGAAACAACTGTTGTCAGTGGACCTTCTCAGAAAGTATAATTACAAAAGAAAAGAGAGATATAGAATAATGCTGGAGTTGGGTGAATCAAGTAAGGATTTTTTGAGGATGGTAAAGATATTTTGTAAGCAGTTGTAAAGCAGTCAATGGATAAGAAGAAAATGAAGGCAAGTGAGAGGGTGATAGAAGAGGTAAGGTGAGTTGGAATGGGATTAATCGTCCATAGAATGTGTTTAGTCTTGGGAGAGTGCTACCTCTTCATGGGAGACAAAGGATAAATTAATGATAAAAAGCTTTGTAAATATCACAGTCCTGAGAGGTATATGATAATATTCTTTTCATTTTATAGTTGAGGAAACAGAACAAATAGAGATTAAGTGACTTGCCCAGAACACATACCTAGAAAATATCTGAATCATGATTTGAACTCAGGTCTTCTTGGTTCCAGTCCTGGTGCTGCTTCCATTGTGTTACTCTACTGCCTCTAGAGATGAAAAGAGATTAGATTTTCCAAATAATTAAGATAGAAGTCAAGTTCTTGCTTCTGGGAAGAAGAAAAAAAAAAAAAAGAATGGAAGTACTCTGAAATACTAAATCTTAGAAAGCTTCATGGATAAAAACTGCCAACGGGTTGGGGATGAGGTTATGGGAAGGAGAAAAAAGGAGGAAAAAACATATATCACAATTTGCAAAAGGAAAAAAAAACTACAAATCATAAAAACTAGCATTTTTATTTGAAAAGCAAAACAAAAGTAATTTAATATCATACCTATGTGGGAAGCTAATTTAGCTCTATATAGTATCATAGCAAACAATACATACTGAAGAATTTAGGGTATATTTCTAGACAATAATGTGATTAAAATACATTCACTATCTCCATACTGTCTCATTTTAAACATTCTTTCTATTCTATTAAATCTCTTGAATATGTAACAAACAGCAATTTATCATAATTAATTGAGTGGGGCCTCTAGTGATTTTACTAAACCAAAAATCTAAGTGAACTTAGTGTTTTCTAATTCTTTTAGAGAAATTTCAACAAATAAGATCAGGTTAGGTGCTAACAGAAAAAAAAATTGTTTATCTCATGAAATGTTCCCTTAATTAGATAATATGCATTACTAGCCCAGTTATAGATAACCTACAGTCTAAGACTTTTTAAAGAAATTGATATCTAAATAAAATCAATTTCCTTTGTAATCTTTTGTATTTTATTTTACATGTTTAAAAACATCATTCTGAGAAGAGGTTCAAAGACTTCATCTGAAAAGTTGGGAGCCATTTTATAACCCCCACACACATACACACACAAAATAGTTGGAGGGTTTTTAAATTTAATTTATAAAATTCTTAAATTATATCTTTTGACCAAATCCATATTTTCCTGTCTTTAATTAACCCAAATTAATCATTTTTAGTATATTTATTCCAGGTAGGGCTTTCAATTGATTTTGTGCTATACACACAAGAAACTACTTATCAACTCCTAATAAACAAAGATACCAGAGACAGACAATAAATGAAAAAACACTAAGGATTTTGTATCTTGTTTGAGATGCCCATTAGGAATCTTGCAAATATTCTCTTTTTCTGTTCATGAATGAAAAATAAAGCAATCTCTTTTCACCACAGGAATATCTACCTACATTCAATTTAGTTTGTTAGCTCAGATACTGGGCCAAAATGAGACAGGGTAATAGGCATGTTGTTTTACATGAAGGATCAAGAAGAACTAATATCAGGCTTTTTTAGAAAATCTGAGGTTATATTCATTGGCTTTCCACCTAAAATCTCCTTTACAACAAAGGCTTAACAGCAATTGCTTACTTGAAAGGCACTAGAGAAGCATTATGTGGACTTGTCAATTGTCTTGTTATTAATTTATTAAGTATTTAATGAGCATGTTTTATTATGTACAAGGCCCTGTGTTTCAGAATATTATAGACACCAAAATGAATAAGACATGCTCCTCACTCTCACAGAACATTTAGGTTAGTCATTTCAGATTTAATCAACCTATTTCCAAATATCTCTAAAAACTCATTTATGTTGGAAGATGAAAAGCAATGCTATTGCTGTAGAAAACTGTATTGTTATTGTTTTAAATGGTGTTGAATAAGCTTCAAAATAGGCAGGAAATAGTCAAAAGGAGTTTTAGCCCCTTTAAAATTAACCTGTAAACTATCAGATTAGAATAATAGTCAGTACTTCTTAGCAAGAACATAAGGGAGTAAATCATTGTCATTGTGTGCTAAATGGATTTATGTAGTAGAAAAGGGAAAGAGATACAAAGCACTCTTCTAATATAACAAGACAGGGTAACCAGAGCTAAAAGATACATAAGAGATGTAATAATACCTGACATTTAAATGAAGTTTTAAGATTTGCAAAATGTTTCACATGGCTTTTCATTTGAAGTGCAGTGCATCCTGAGAGATAAGTTACAGGCATCACTATCTCTATTTTGTGGATGAGGAAAATGAGACTCAGAAAATTTCTATGACTTCCTCAGGGATATATAACTGGAAAATGTCATAGCTGGGATTAAAACTCAAGTCTCACCTGAATAAGGTCCATTGTTCTTTTCACCATATCACACTTTCACAAATTTAAGGGCAACATATTTCCAATTCATGCTTAGTTCACTTTTGCCAAGATAGTTATAGGATTTGATAGACAGGGATACTACAGTGTTCATATGAATAATTTTAATGTAGTTTAATTTGAGCTAATGCATATCAGGTATGGCAATGACACTTGCTCCTGCTTTGGCAATAGCAAATATTACTTAAAGAAATACATTCATAGTATGATAATCAATCATTGAAAAGCGTCAACACCAAAGTGTCTTCACCTCTCAGATGCTTCTCTCAAAGAACAACAATAACAACAAAAATACTCAGGCCAAAAAAGCCTACATGGGAATATTTCCAGGAGGTTTAATATAGGAGGAGAAGGAGAAAAGCAAACAAGCAATTCAAGATTGAGATTCATAGAAGCTGAGTTAAAGCATCTCAGAAAGCTTTGGATTTTCAATTGGTATCTTATTTCTATATGAAACTTTATACAGATTATGTCATAAACATTAATATTATTTAACAGCCAAATTATCTAGATTAACATATTCAAAATGATTGTGGTACAGGAAGGATCCTTACAACTAAATAATCATATGATTCTATGTGCAGTACAAGTTTGTAGAAATATTGCTGCCCTTATGTTTTTTAACATATGCTTTAGATAGAAGCATTGAAGTTTTCATTATCAAATGTTCTGTTACTAAATCTACTGAAAATCTCCATCTGTGTTATAGAAAACCTCAACAGATATAAATGTGTATTAAATGAATGGGAAAAACTCAATAAAGACATCTCATAAGAACGTGGCTTTGACCTATGCTCTAATTGTGACTTGAGACTTTGCAATAACAATCTGATCTGTAGCTAAAAATTTCAGATATACATTTCCCTCTTGTCTTCCCCCTCCCATGTTTTCATTAGCGTTTAAGAATTTACTTTGGATAAAGTACTTCCAGGGTTCCATATTTAATCTCTGGCTAAAAGGCTATGGGAGAAAAGGTCAGAAGGGGGAGAGGGGGCTTCTGTGTTAGGGTCTATGTTTGCAGTTTGTGCTTTGCACTCCTTTACTTACACCTTGTCTGTTGCAAGTTGCCTTTCTTGAGAGATCATAATAAATCCTTTTTCTGCTGTTTACCTTGAGAGTTTCTGTATCCCAGAAAGGAAAAATGTCATCATAAACTATCAGAATCTAAAAGGGCTGGTAATGAAGAGGTTAAAGGAGATAGCCCAAGACACAAATGATTAATAGAATCTTACATCCTCAAGAGAAATTCCTGTATTATACAAACTTCAAAGTATTTACAAGCCTCCTGAGGAAGTTCTTTGATTTACAAACTTCTCTATATCCAAAGGAAGCAGAAAAGTCCTTTGCAAATACAAACTCTGTTTTATGATTCTGTTTGTGTATAAAATGAACCTCCAAAATCCTATTCTTTGCAAATTGGCTTTCTATCTTGAAACCTTTTGCCCACAGACTCTGCAGTGTCCCTTTCTTGGCAATTTGGCTTTTCTCACTGGAGGTCAATTGCCTGCCTACCCCTTTTCTAAACAATAAAGATTTTGTTTTTTAACACAGAAATTGAGTAGCCGAATTCATTTGCTAAGAATCAGGCCTTGGTACTTTGGAGGGAGAAGGAGAGAGATAGAGAGACAGACAGCCAGAAAAGAACCACTGACCCATCTCTGCCCAGAGTTTATCACGTTCTTTATTCACCCTCTTCAGTAAGATTAAGATCATTCCTGTATCATTTTTTATTGATTATTTATTTTGCCCTATAACTGCTCTTGTTCTGCAATTGTGTAAAATATGACTCTTTGTCACAATCTAATCTTGAAGAGTATGTGTAAAAGAAATAATACCTTTTTTTTGATAATTATTTTTTTATTTAGAATTTTTTCCGCAGTATATCTGCATGAGTATTTTTTATAATATTATCCCTTGTATTCATTTTTCCAAATTATCCCCCCCTCCCTTCACACCCTCCCCCCATGACAGGTAATCCCATACATTTTACATATGTTACAATATAACCCAGATACAATATATGTGTGTAAATACCATTTAAAAGAAATAATATCCTAATTCCACCAAAATATTTTTCTTTTTTTTTTTTTTTTTTTTTTTTTTTTTTTTTTTTAATTTATTTTTATTTTATTTTATAATTATAACATTTTTTGACAGTACATATGCATGGGTAATTTTTTACAACATTATCCCTTGCACTTACTTCTATTCAGATTTTTTCCCTTCCTCCCCCAAACCCCTCCCCCAGATGGCAAGCAGTCTTATATATGTTAAATATATTACAGTATAATTTAGATACAATATATGTGTGTAGAACCGAATTTTTTGTTGCACAGGAAGAATTGGATTCAGAAGGTAAAAATAACAGTTTACATTCATTTCCCATTGTTCCTTTTCTGGATGTAGCTGGTTCTTTCCATCATTAATCAATTGGAATTGGATTAGCTCTTCTCTATGTTGAAGAAATCCACTTCCATCAGCATACATCCTCGTACAGTATCATTGTTGAAGTGTATAATGATCTTCTGGTTCTGCTCGTTTCACTCAGCATCAGTTGATGTAAGTCTCTCCAAGCCTCTCTATATTTCTCCTGTTGGTCATTTCTTATAGAACAATAATATTCCATAACATTCATATACCATAGTTTACCCAACCATTCTCCAATTGATGGACATCCATTCATCTTCCAGCTTCTAGCCACTATGAAAAGGGCTGCCACAAACATTTTGGCACATACAGGACCCTTTCCCTTCTCTAGTAGTTCCTTGGGGTATAAGCCCAGTAGTAGTATGGCTGGGTCAAAGGGTATGCACATTTTGATAACTTTTTGGGCATAATTCCAGATTGCTCTCCAGAATGGTTGGATTCTTTCACAACTCCACCAACAATGCATCAGTGTCCCAGTTTTCCCACAGCCCCTCCAACATTCATCGTTATTTGTTCCTGTCATCTTAGCCAATCTGACAGGTGTGTAATGATACCTCAGAGTTGTCTTAATTTGCATTTCTCTGATCAATAGTGATTTGGAACATTCTTTCATATGAGTGGAAATAGTTTTAATTTCATCATCTGAAAATTGTCTGTTCATATCCTTTGACCATTTATCAATTGGAGAATGGCTTGATTTCTTATAGATTAAAGTCAATTCTCTGTATATTTTGGAGATGAGGCCTTTATCAGAACCTTTAACTGTAAAAATTTTTTCCCAATTTGTTACTTCCCTTCTAATCTTGTTTGCATTAGTTTTGTTTGTGCAGAAACTTTTTAATTCACCAAAATATTTTTCAAGGATTTTGGCTTTGCTGTTCAAAAATCTAAACTTCTATCTTATAACCATATTCAAATGTAGTCTCAACAGATGTGTGTGTTGGGCAGGATGGTGGGGAATCTTTGCTAGTCCCCTATAACCAGACTTTCAATGAATCATATTGTTTCCCAAACAATATGTAATCTATCAAGTTGCCCTTAATCCAATGATGTCATCTACTCTTGTTCTGTTCTTTGTTTTGTATTCCCCAAAAACCTTAAAAGTATATTTTTTCATGAATGGAGGCAACCATTGACAAGTAACATGTACCAGCTAGTAGGTTATCTTGCTGAGAAACCTCCCTCACTTTATTCTTTTAATAAATCTCAAATGTAACAGAGCCTTATGGAATCACATAATCCAAATGTAAAACAGAATTAGAGAAAATAATTTTGTTTGGTTTGGTTGGTTTATTTTTCCTAAAGTACATTGCTAATTATGAGTAGTGTCATGATGAAAATCCAGGTCTTCTTGATTCCAAGTTCAGGGCTTTTTCTTCTACAAGTTACGTAAATCATTTTCCTATTTGGAAAAAAAAAAAAAAAAAAAAAAAAAAAAAAAAGCTAAAGGCTTTTATATATTATTTTATATTTTATAAGAACATGTGAAATTTAGTGGGACTATTAAAAAATGCTTAAATTGTGTCCTTCTGGTTTCTCTTTCCTTTAACACAAATCTCTCATTTTATAACACTTTCAGGGAATTTTCTTTACTAAAAAGAAAGGAAAATCTTGGGAGAGATAGCTGTCAATGGGGTCCGATGATTATGGGTCATACATAGGAGCCCAAATTGAAAGCAAAAAAAAAAAAAAAAAAAAAAAAAGATATATATATGTAAAATTAGCATTCTAAGTAAGAAAACTGCTACCTCCTAGGCAACCTCCTTGGCAACAGATTGTTTTTATAGCTTTATGGACCTGCTAAAGTATACAACCAATTAGCAATATTTTGTGGCAATTTAAGATAGATAAGTAATACCTGTCACAAGAGAGTGGGATTTAGAGAAAGAGAGAAATCATTCAAGGGGATGGGGTGGTGCATTCCAGGGGAATATTTGCCATGCAGCAGATAGGGCTTTAATCAGAATGAAAAGACATGCATGTTCAAGAGCAGGAGACAAAAGAAAATGATCAAATAAGGTAACTTCAGACAAAAGTGCGCAGTTGAAGTTACTATTTAGACCAGACTGAAGAAATGTCTTATCTAAGTGTAATAAAATACTTGGTCCAATAAGGGAAGAGATTATTTCTTGATTTACTAAGTCCTAACATAGTTTATGATGTTATATTCCTTCTTCAATAATGGTTAGAAATTTTCTATTATTAAACCACAAGATGATTGTGGGAAGGTCCTTATTTTATTAGTCCATCAAAATGTTGTAAAATTATTACGGTTCCAATTTTTCCCCCACAGGAAAAGGATAAAGTCTAATAAGAGATTTGAAAGAATCTTTCTTAACTAACACTTCTCATCAAGATCTTTAAGCAATAGAGTGCTTTTCTTATACTTTTGCTCTTTCAGATTTTCTTTAAATCCACTTTAAGTCCAAGGATGCTTTTGACACTGAGCATGATTTCTTCTACCCTGCCATATTCAATGTCTATTCTTAAAGCAAGTGATAAGAGAGAGAGAAAAAGAAAAAAAAAACTTAAATAAAAAAAATCTACAGATCAGGAGCAGATTTTTTGTTGGGATATTTTTAGGTATGGAATTAATAATTTATCACCATGGCTTCAATATTTGAAGGCATCATTTTGGCATCTCTATCCCATGTATAAATTTAGGTGCATAGGTATTCCCAAAACGGAGCTTTAAAATTACCATCTCAACACTATTATTCAAGGTAGAAGTTTATTTTGAAAACATAATCCTAATTAATAGGTCAGTACAAATAAAACTTTCCAGCCTTAATCAACTAATTCATGAAAACATATATCCCATTTTTAATACATTAGTATTAATTCACTTTTTGGTTATATACTATATTCTGAACTTCCAGGAGCATGAATTGTCATTTAATAATTATATTTTAATTATATTAAAGCAAATCAAATTATGATTAACAAAGAAAGATGAATCATATTAAAATGCTTTAATCTAAACTTATACTTTCATGGACTTACCAAACTGTTAAACAACATTTTTTTTTAACCAAATGTTTCTGGATTGTTGTTTCCTAAATCCAATAAGTAAACTTCCTATTTAATGGAATTCTTCAGATTACCTCTTTAGAGACAAAGACTCGATGAGTACTTTGAGGCAGCTGTACAGGGTATTCCCATTTTAATATAGAATAAACAAGTTACTATTCAAATCCTTTATAACAGTTCTTATAATTTTGTTTATTATTTCCTAAATATATACTGGGTTTTACACCTTAGTATTAAAGGATCTTTGGAAAAACATATTATTGCTTATTAATATCATCTTTATTTTGAAACCAAACTCTACTTAACACTCAAGAAAAGTGTTATATATGTAAATTTAGATTTACATTAACACTCCAAGAATCTATTGTTTTATTGGTATAGGTATTTGCCTCATCAATGAAAATCTCAACCTTTCTAACTTACCATTATAGTTTTCAACTTTTTGGTCCCAGGACCCTTTTTCATTCTTAAATATTATAGGAGACTCCCCCCAAAAACAAATTCCCTTTTTAACTTTTTAAATACATGTACAATCAATTTTAACATATTTCCATATTAGTCATGTTGGGAAAGAAAATCAGAACAAGAGGGAGGAGCCTCAATAAAGAAAACCAAAAAAGTGAAAATAGATTACTTCAATCTACATTTAGTACCCATACTTCTTTCTGTGGGTGCAGATAGTGATTTTCACCCCAAGTATACTGAAATTGTATTACTGTATTGCTGATAAGAGCTAATCTATCATAGTTCATCAACACAGAAACTTGTTACTATGTACAATGTTCTCCTGGTTCTGCTCAAAAAGTTTCATTTTATGTGTTATATTTTTCAAAATTTAAAATGAAAAAATATACATCTTAGAATTATTATAATAGTTTTGACCTAATAGACTGCTACTATCACTGCTACCACAAAAGGGATTCTGGGACTACATTTTGAGAATTGTTACCTTAGCAAATGGTCTTCAAATAAAATAATATTTGTAAAATTTAGGCTTTTTTAGCACAGTGGCTGTCATATACAAGGTAATTAACAAATGTTAATTTCCCCCAGGTCCACTTCATGAGTTTCTGTAACTGACATTTTTTTTTTAATTTTGACATTGTTTTTATTTAATAGCTAACTGATGAGACTCTCTGAACTTCAATAATGTATCTTCACAAAATTTTATTCAACACAATAGTCATCAGACTTGTAATGCTTTCTTCTGTGTGGTTTTAATGTCTTATTAATACTTTATTTGTCTTTATTTTTTTTGTTATTTCTATTGCTACCAGATAATTCTGGCCTTTCCAAATAGAAAATTTCCCTTGTAACAGACTAGTCAATTCCGTTAACATTTTCAAGGAAGATCAATTGTTTTTTGTAGTTTTGTAAAATTATGTTTTAATATTGTCTTTTAGAAAAAGAGGCAAAGGGACAGAAAAAATCCCATCAACACTTCAATGAAGCATTCATTTAGGAACCATCTTTATAATTGGCTACTTTAAAGCTTATTTTATATATTCATATCTTTTGATAGCAGTCCCAAGCAAGGAAGCAGTGACTAGAGGACTCCAAATGCTAATTAATGCTCTTCCTCAATGCCAGCTCTGGAGCTTAAAATATTGCTCTTTGAAAGCTAAATATAATGAATATTTGAAGAAACCACACACAAAAAAATCAACATCTACTAAGAAATAACAATTACAATTATTCAAAGTTCCTGTGGACTCCTTTTGAAACTATTTATTGAGAAAGTTTACCACAGTGCAAAGTTCTGGCCCTTAGTCCCACCAAGTTTGTTTTAGGATAGTTGTTGAAACATTTGCCTCATTTGAATGAATACAGAAACATGGAGTTTTCACTAATTAGAATTCAAAATGTTTTGTAACACTGCATACAGATTCTTCTGCACTCAAGATAATTGAAGCTGAATAAAAAAATACTTTCAGACATGCAGATCAGTGTACTTGAAATCACCTTATTTATGTACTGGGTAAGCACAATTGAGACTTTTTTGTAAATATTTAAATCTAGTTAATCAGATCAGATCAAATTATAACTAAAGTAGTGAGCTAAGATAAATGGTGACTATGCTCATTACAGTTAGTATAATGTCTCTTTAGCAGTACTATGAGTTAATCTAGAGTGTTTTGTTTGTTTTTAGAGGCAGATCTAGTTAAAATATTCCCTCCTTATAAAATCCAATACCTTGGTTGCCCCACACCTCCATACTACTCGATATGCTTTATTTTTAGATGATGTTAGAGAATTACATTACATAGTAAAGTTATATATGTTGTCTTTCCCAATTTTTTAAAGTAAAAAGAAGTATTAGTTATTCACAGGATTTTTACCATAGATACTATTAGCAGTGACTCTACTTTGAAGAATCCAAAGCCTTTCACAATTTGGCCAACTCTTGTATTTCCAAATTTATATATCCTTTACTCATCCACACTCCTTTACCCCTGCTCCAACCATGTACTATGATTCAGTGACACTGGCTTCCTTATTGTTTCTTGAACAAGATACTCCATCTATATATTTGGACATTTTCAAGTACTATGTCCCCCATGATTGAAGTCTCTGCCTATAGAAAAAAATATTCTGGTTTTTAATATTCAGGTGATGTATTCATTTTGATATGATGTTACTGTGATATCTTTTAAAATGATGGTTTTCTATAGGCAAAATAGAAGCAGATAAAACAATTCCCACAATTATAATTAGGAGAAATTTTTTTATTCCCCTGACTTAATATTGAATTAATTAGATTTCTGAAGTATTTCAAAATTAGTTTTTACAGTTTATTGTCATATATATTGTTCTATTTTTGCTAATATCATACTACCTCAATTCTTGGAAATCTTCCCAACTTTTCTTGGAATTGTTCATGTCACCATTTATTATGACAATAATATTTCTTCATTTATTATGACAATAATATAAAGTGCAGTTTGTTTAGCCATCATGAAGTAAATAGACTGGAATAGACAATGTACCAATACTGCCCAGTATAGACTGCTTTTCCTGACATAATCTTTAAATATATTATGGAGAGGATAATTAATTAATGGAATGATAATCATAATATCAATCAATAATTGATAAAATATCAATTGATAATTATCAACATCAAAGGATGTTCTAGTGAACATCTAGACAAGAAGCTGTGAAGACAGAGACATTAATTTTTTTTTTTCAGGACAGCTCATATCAAATTATTTTCATTTCCTTTTTTTGGTTTTTAATACTTTTCCCCAGTTACATTCAAAACAATTTTTTTCTTTTCTTTTCTTATTTTTTTTTTTAGATTCTTGAGTTCCAGGTTCTCTCCCCATCATTAACCCACAATTAAGAAACCACATGTGAAGTTATGCAAAACATTTCCATAAAAGACAGATTGTGAAAGAAAAATAGATCTTCCATCCTAAGGAAAATATAACTCAACAAAAATTAAGTTAAAAATAAAGAGAGAAACAGGAAGTACTTCAATCTATATTCAGATCTGATCAGTTCTTTCTCTGGGTATAGATAAGATTCCTCATCAAAAGTCTTTCAGAGTAATTGTGGATGATTGTACTACTGAGAATAAAAAAAGTAATTTATATCTGGTCATCCCAGAATATTGCTATGACTTTGTAGGACTTTCCAAGGTTTGTGTTTGTTTGTTTTTGTTTTGTTTTGTTTTTTTTCCTGAGAGTGTCCTGCTCATCATTTTTCAAAGAACAATAATATTCCATCAGAGAAACACTTCAATTTTATTTTACACTCACTATTGCTAATTGTATTTTCCCTCATTTATTCTCTCTTTTCACTCTGTATCTCCTCAAAAGTGTTCTGCCACTGACCAACTCCTCCTCCAATATGTCCTCTCCTCCATTGCCCAACCCCCTTTCCCATATCCCAGCCCTCTTTTCCCATATCCCATCCCTCTCCTACTTTCCTACAGGGTAAGATATATTTCTATATCCCTATTAAGTATGTAATGTTATTTCTTACTTGAGTCAGTCCCTATGAGAATAAGGTCCATTCACTCACCCTGTCCTCTCCCTCTTCCCTTTCACTGTGAAAGCATTTTCTTAACTTTTTTTTTTTCTTTTAATGGCAGATATTTTGCACCATTCCATTTCTCCGTCTTTTCTCCCAATATATTCCTTTCTCACCCCTAAATTTCATCATTTTTTTAAAAATCCCTTCATATTCAACTCACACCCATGCACTCTGTCTAGATATATATATACTCTAACTGACAGTGTGTGTGTGTGTGTGTGTGTGTGTGTGTGCGCGCGCGTGTGTGTGCATGTGTGTGTGTGTGTGTATAATGCCATTTGTGAATTTCAAAACTTTTTTTGGTGGCATCCACTCACCTTTTCATTTTTTCTGTAGCTTCCATAAACTCTCAAAATTCCCATTACATTTCTTAGGCTGGCCCATTACGTATCAAAATTGAAACAGAGAAGTCACAATGTGGAAGGGTCTATTGTATGCCTCATAATATTATACTTAACACTTAAAACTCTCTAGTTGCTTGCAAGAGAAGGGGAAGTATACCAGTACAAGCATGCTCTTCAAATGAGTAATGGTATTGAGGAGGCAGGGTTTTTTAAATTTAATTAATTAATTTTTTTTCTCCCTCCCAACTTTTTTCACCTATCAACCCTAATGAAAAAGGAAAAAAGAAAAGAAAACCAAAAATGTTGTATCAAATTTGTAAGATCAAAAGCAAAATATATTTAGACATTGGACAAAAATGTGTCTTTCATCCTGCATATTGAATCCATCACTTTTCTGACAGTTTTTCTAACATTTTGCTGATTCTTCTTTGTCATCTCTCTTGAACCCTGATTGTTCATTGTGCTAATCAGAGTTCTTAAGTCTTCCAAAGCTATTTGCATTTAAAATATTCTTGCCATTGAATATTTTGTTCTGTTGCTGTTTAATCCATTTTACATCATTTCACAAAATTTTCTCTGAAATTCTGAAAATATTATTTCTTATTTTACAGCAGTATTCTATTACATTCATAGACCACAATTTGATAAAGTATAGTAAAATTGGTTTGCATTTTTTTAATTTGAAGTTTTTTGGCCATCACAAAAAGGGCTACTATTTTACTATTTTTTTTTTCACTATTTTACTAATTTTTACTATTTTTGGTGTTCCTTTGTTTTCTAAGAGATATTACAAGAGTGATTTTTTGCCTTCCATTTAAATTGGATTTAAGGGAGGTAAAGCTATGCAAATTTGTCACTCTCTCTGTTCTCAAGAATCATCAGAATCAAGGAACAAGACAAAGGAATCAAAGTGAAGACAAAGGAATTGAATTGAATGAATTGGTAGGTGACCTTGACCTTTCTAAATTCAGATCCTTCCAGGTTTCAGACTGTCTGAATCAACACCCTTCAAAAAAACTAAGGGACAGGTAAACATTGAAACAAAATATGGCCTAATTTACCATGGCACAAATTCAATTTCAGAGGGAAATATTTCAAAGTATTAGACTAGAGCAAAAAAACAATTGATATTTATACTCATTCTAACCACAAGAGGCTTGGACTAGGGAATACTGTCAAAAATACTTTTTATATGTAGATTTTTTTTCTTCTTCCTTTGATTTATTTGGTGCGCAGACCTTATAATGGCATTGATAGGTCAAAGGGAATATACAGTTCAGTGACTGGGATTCTTTCCAAAAAGCCAAGAGAAATTTACAGCTCCATCAGTAGTTGGACAAACGAACCTGATTTTTGAGAAGACAACTTTCATTTGTCAAATGTGGTGGGACTGAATTGATTAAGCATAGCTAAGGCTTCCTAGAAGAAATATCACTAGTTGAGATATAAGACCTAGTTCGATGAAAGCAGTAGGCAATATTTCTGAAAGCCAATCCTTACATTTTCCTATTCCGTCTTTTTCCTTTAAAATGGAGAAAGGAGCAGTCATATCTTTGTATTGCTCATTTTCATCCCCATTAAATGTTGAGGAAATTAGGAGCCTTTCCTGTCATCTCTTATTTTCTTATTCTTCTTCATATTCTTATTTCTTTCCCCTCCTTTTTCCCCCTTCTGTCCTCCTCTTTCTTTTTTTTTCCTCTTTCCCTTTCATCCTCTTTGTTAGAAATTTATTAATCTATTTGCTTTATTTCCAAGTAACGAGGCTCATTTTACTAGAATAAATACTTTAATAATTTAATAGTATGTTTATAATTATTGGTAAGCACACTGTGTTCATTAGATGCCAATTATTATAGACTGATAAATCAGTTATTGAGCTGAAAGTTTTCAATAGACTATATTCTGATGATCTCTTTTAAACATTTATATCCTAAGGAAAGCCAAATGTGGTTACATTTAAAGATTCATTATGGCAGAAACACTATGATCAAAATCCAAAACAATTTCCAAGAAACAAACCACCAAAATTTGAGAATATAGTAAACTAACAAATAATATGAAGAATATGAAGAGGATGCCCCTCTGCCAGAAGATGGCCTAAAACAACAAACTGATGAGTAGGTCATTTAGTTTGACTGATGTGGAAAATTCCTATGGAGTATCAATAAGATGTATATTTAGATATAAATAGGGGATATACTGTGAGAGACTTTAAATGTCAGGTTAAAGACTGTGAACTTTCCCATCTTTTTAGTGGAGAAGATCAGGGAATAAACCACAAGTATATGACAGTCAGACTTTTATGCAGGGAATATCTTCAGAA
This sequence comes from Sminthopsis crassicaudata, assembly GCF_048593235.1. Lineage (NCBI taxonomy): Eukaryota > Metazoa > Chordata > Mammalia > Dasyuromorphia > Dasyuridae > Sminthopsis > Sminthopsis crassicaudata. The sequence continues at coordinate 208,896,101 of NC_133617.1, read as the reverse complement.
AGGAGGCAAGTCTAGTTAAGGCAATGCAATTTAATAAGAGCAAATGAGGATAGAGAGCAACAGGAAGTCAAGGTCTTTTAGTAGAAAGAGGGGTAGAAGGATAGTACCGAAAAGAGGAAGGAGTATATGGAAGGAATATTCAAAACAACATTATTTACTTGGAAGATTTTCCATACAAAATATTCTGTTTATAAAGATTTTGTAAGCAGAATAGAAAGAAGTCAAATAAAACTATAGTACTTAAAACAGGCAATTGTCTAGAATGAGTGCTTATGAGAATAACTTAAAAATGTCTATCAAGTTGACAATTGGATTCTGGCTCAATATTAGTGACCTGGAAGAAGGAAATTGCACTATACTATAATGTGAAATACATTTCCAGTATTTACACTCAGCTTAGAAACTCATGCATGGCAAATATAGAACCAATGGACTGAAGAGATATAATGATTATTTTTTAAATATATTGCTGAGTTTGCATGACTGCTTATGCTTTTTCATTATTTCATGAAGTCCATTGCATAATAACTGCAATATTAGAAGCACTCCAGGTCTCTTCAAAGTAATGGAGCCTGGAGTACTTAGAAGTCTATTCCCTAGCTGCTACAGTTAGTCATGAAAGCTTTCACTCTTTCAGACCCCTCTCTTCTATTTCACAATTTCATCTCATTATTCTTCCTTTTATCAGAATAATGAATACATTCTGAGTAGAAGCAGTGTTGGAAATAAAGGGAGATATGTTATTTAAAATGTATGCAAAATTAAAGGTTCTTTTGAGATTAAAAAATTATTCCCATTTTCATAAAGATTTTAAGATGGGATAATAACTAATTTAATCAGATTTCCTGTTTATAATATATTAGCTTAGGAAAATTAAATTTCACTTATTTCCTCTGCTTTATGAAGAGGAAGAGATAGAATATTCTAGCTGGTTAAGAGATTTTTAATAACTGAATCAATTATTACCTTGCAAGAATATAGGGGGGTGTATCATTATTAAATGAGTTTAAGTGAATACAAAACTAGGTTTCTTTAATTCTAACTTAAAGGGTCAAATGTAAAACATAATAATTATAGTAATGATAAAAAGCATTGCATTTAGGTTGTTATCCTTAAAAATCATAGAGTATATGAATGATAATTTCTAATTAATTGTTTTCTTGAGAGAATTCTAAAATCATATTCTTGCAAACCTGCAATAATCTCAAAACTTGAAAAAATTTTATTTTTGTTAGGTCATAATGGTCAATAAGTTACAAATAATTTGATAATAATTATTTCCATAGTGCCTCTCTTTTAAAAAAATTATCTAGTGATTTTACAAATAATCCTATGTAATTTTTCATCTAGAGATGAAAAATACCCACCTTTTTACAGATGAAGAAACTGAATTCCAAAAAGGTTAAGTAAATTACCCAATATTATATATGTCTTCACATAATCTTTATGACATAGGTAAGACAGGATCACCTCCTCCATTTTAGAGATTGAAAAACTAAGAAAAAAATGTTTGTTATCACAACATGATAAAAAAAAATTGGTTTTGCTAATCCAGACTATATTCCTCTAGACAGTAGAGCACATTTATTTTTATGAAAAAAAGAACTTACCATGATCAGATTCAGGAAAATTGACAATTCAAACATCTCTTCCTTTATCTGTTTTTTATCTTAATTTCTTTTAGAAGCTAATCTAGCATTCCTTATACCAAGACTCCTTATACTAAGTGTTTAATCTGCCATGGACCATCACCAGGTAGTGACTAATCTCTTAGTTATATCTGTCCTATTCCTAATTTTCAAGATTCTAGTCATTGATAGACATTTGAGTGGAAAGTGAAAATAGGTAAAATCAGCAGGTAGGTGGTGTAAAAGATTGAAAACACAGAAAGATTCAGGAAAACTTAAGATCAAAGCCTACTTCAGATATTTCTATAGCTAATCACTTAGACTTCCTCTCAATTTCCTCATATATAAAATGGGGATAGTGTTATCACTGAACCTATAGGACTTTTATGAAAATTAAATGAGATAACATTATGTAAAGCACTTTGTAAACTTTAAAGCACTAAATAAAATTTTATCACCATCATTTACTTAATTATTTACATTTTAACATTAGGGTTTCAAAAGACAATTTCTTTTCAAAGACCAGTAGCATAAAATCATCCTTACATCAAAAAGGAAGGCCTCCTTCACAAAGAGATCAATTTTTCTCATTAAAGAAATGTTCCCTAAACACTCCATGAACCATCGGTCTATATAGACAAAAGTTTAAACAATTCATGGGCACAGACATGGAGATATTCCAATTCAGAGGCTCAGGCTCTTCTGAAGTTTCTACTTTTTCATTAAAGAATAAGCTTAAGTAACTCATTACTATAATTCTGTTTAGAAATCATATGATCATTTGGTCAATTGTGTTTCCTGAAAGCCCACAGGCCTCAGGACATTATAACATACTGAGTATACTTCTTCAAAAAAAGGGTTATAACTTGTAAATCACAATGCTCACCATCTTAGTAACCAGAAACATTCAAAAATTATAATAAGTGGTGACAAAAGGAAGAGTTAGTCTCTGGATTTTAAATTCATGAAAAAAGAGAACATATAACACTGGAAAAATGTTTTGGTTTCACCTATATTGGTTAAGAAAAACTATTATTGATCTAATAAAAATAAATAAATCAAAATACTGTTATGTGGAAAGCAAACCTACAACTAAATTAATAACCAAGAAATTTTTCAATTAAAGCTTACATTATTTCAAAGTAATTGAAAGGAAAATGCTAAAGAGCATTTTAAATTAAGGTAGATGAGACATTATTTCATAAGAATCATTCCAAGATAATCATTTAATTACTGCAAAAAAAAATAAAAAATGAGAGGAATCAAATTACATGATAAAAATTATTTTCTTTTCTAAGGGGTAGATTTTTTTTTCTTTTTTTTTATTATATATTTTTTATAATATTATCCCTTGTATTCATTTTTCCAAATTATCCCCCCCTCCCTCTACTCCCTCTCCCCGATGACAGGCAATCCCATACATTTTACATGTGTTACAATATAACCTAGATACAATACATTTGGGTAAATACCATTTTCTTGTTGCACAATAAGCATTAGATTCCGAAGGTACATGTAACCTGGGCAGACAGATATTAGTGCTAACAATTTACATTCACTTCCCAGTGTTTCTTCTCTGGGTGTAGCTACCTCTGTCCATCATTGATCAACTGGAAGTAAATTGGCTCTTCTTTATGTTGAAGATTTCCACTACCATCAGAATATATCCTCATACAGTATTGTTGTTGAAGTGTACAGTGATCTTCTGGGTCTGCTCATTTCACTCAGCATCAGTTGATGTAAGTCTCTCCAAGCCTCTCTGTATTCCTCCTGCTGGTCATTTCTTACAGAGCAATAATATTCCATAACCTTCATATACCATAATTTACCCAACCATTCTCCAATTGATGGACATCCATTCATCTTCCAGTTTCTAGCTACAACAAAAATAGCTGCCACAAACATTTTGGCACATATAGGTCTCTTTCCGCTCTTTAGTATTTCTTTGGGATATAAGCCCAGTAATAGTACTGCTGGGTCAAAGGGCATGCACAGTTTGATAACTTTTTGGGCATAGTTCCAAATTGCTCTCCAGAATGGCTGGATTCTTTCACAACTCCACCAGCAATGTACCAGTGTCCCAGTTTTCCCACATCCCCTCCAACATTCATCATTATTTGTTCCTGTCATCTTAGCCAATCTGACAGGTGTGTAGTGGTATCTCAGAGTTGTCTTAATTTGCATTTCTCTGATCAGTAGTGATTTGGAACACTATTTCATATGAGTGGATATAGTTTCAATTTCTTTATCTGAGAATTGTCTGTTCATATCCTTTGACCATTTATCAATTGGAGAATGGTTCAGTTTCTTATAAATTAGGGCCAGTTCTCTATATATTTTGGAACTGAGACCTTTGTCAGAACCTTTGCTTTTAAAAATATTTTCCCAATTTGTTACTTCCCTTCTAATCTTGTTTGCATTAGTATTGTTTGTACAGAAACTTTTTAGTTTGAAGTAATCAAAATATTCTATTTTGTGATAAATAATGATCTCTAGTTCTCCTCTGGCCATAAATTCCTTCCTCCTCCACAAGTCTGAGAGGTAGACTATCCTCTGTTCCTCTAATCTTTTTATTATGTCACTCTTTATGCCTAAATCATGGACCCATTTTGATCTTATCTTGGTATATGGTGTTAAGTGTGGATCCATATCTAATTTCTGCCATATTAATTTCCAGTTTTCCCAACAGTTTTTTCCAAATAATGAATTTTTATTCCTAATGTTGGTATCTTTGAGTTTGTCAAAGATTAGATTGCTATAGATGTACCCTTTTTTGTCCTTTGTATCTAATCTGTTCCACTGATCTACCGGTCTATTTCTTAGCCAATACCAAATGGTTTTGGTGACTGCTGCTATATAATATAGCTTTAGATCAGGTACACTTAGACCACCTTCCTCTGAGTTTTTTTTTTCATTAGTTCCCTTGCAATTCTCGACCTTTTATTCTTCCATATGAATTTTTTTGTTATTTTTTTCTAGGTCATTGAAATAATTTCTTGGGAGTCTGATTGGTATAGCACTAAATAAATAGATTAGTACTGCTTTAGCTGCATCCCACAGATTTTTGTATGACGTCTCATCATTGCCAGTATCTTGGGTGAAATTATTAATTGTTTCTATAATTTGCTGTTTCACCCAGTCATTCTTTTTTTTTTTTTTTTTTAAATTTTTTTTTATTATATATATATATATTTTATAATATTATCCCTTGTATTCATTTTTCCAAATCACCCCCCCTCCCTTATTCCCTCCCCCCAACGACAGGCAATACCATACATTTTACATGTGTCACAATATAGTCTAAGTACAATACATGTGTGTGAATATCATTTTCTTGTTGCACAATAAACATTAGAATCCGAAGGTACATGCAACCTGGGCAGACAGATATTAGTGCTAACAATTTACATTCCCCTCCCAGTGTTTCTTCTCTGGGTGTATCTACCTCTGTCCATCATTGATCAACTGGAAGTGAGTTGGATCTTCTTTATGTTGAAGATTTCCACTTCCATCAGAATACATCCTCATACAGTATCGTTGTTGAAGTATACAGTGATCTTCTGGTTCTGCTCATTTCACTCAGCATCAGTTGATTTAAGTCTCTCCAACCCTCTCTGTATTCCTCCTGCTGGTCATTTCTTACTGAGCAATAATATTCCATAACTTTCATATACCACAATTTACCCAACCATTCTCCAACTGATGGACATCCATTCATTTTCCAGTTTCTAGCTACAACAAAAAGAGCTGCCACAAACATTTTGGCACATATATGTCTCTTTCTGCTCTTTAGTATTTCTTTGGGATATAATCCCAGTAGTAGCGCTGCTGGGTCAAAGGGTATGCACAGTTTGATAACTTTTTGGGCATAATTCCAGATTGCTCTCCAGAATGGCTGGATTCTTTCACAACTCCACCAGCAATGTATTAGTGTCCCAATTTCCCCACATCCCCTCCAACATTTGTCATTATTTGTTCCTGTCATCTCAGCCAATCTGACAGGTGTGTAGTGGTATCTCAGAGTGGTCTTAATTTGCATTTCTCTGATCAATAGTGATTTGGAACACTCTTTCATGTGAGTGGATATAGTTTCAATTTCTTTATCTGAGAATTGTCTGTTCATATCCTTTGACCATTTATCAATTGGAGAATGGTTTGGTTTCTTATAAATTATGGTCAGTTCTCTATATATTTTGGAAATGAGACCTTTGTCAGAACCTTTGTTTTTAAAAATATTTTCCCAATTTGTTACTTCCCTTCTAATCTTGTTTGCATTAGTATTATTTGTACAGAAACTTTTTAGTTTGGTGTAATCAAAATCTTCTATTTTGTGATCAATAATGATCTCTAGTTCTCCTCTGGTCATAAATTCCTTCCTCCTCCACAAGTCTGAGAGGTAGATTATCCTCTGTTCCTCTAATCTATTTATTATCTCCCTCTTTATGCCTAAATCATGGACCCATTTTGATCTTATCTTGGTATATGGTGTTAAGTGTGGATCCATATCTAATTTCTGCCATACTAATTTCCAGTTTTCCCAACAGTTTTTTCCGAATAATGAATTTTTATCCCTAATGTTGGAATCTTTGGGTTTGTCAAAGATTAGATTGCTATAGATGTACCCTTTTTTGTCCTTTGTATCTAATCTGTTCCACTGATCTACCGGTCTATTTCTTAGCCAATACCAAATGGTTTTGGTGACTGCTGCTATATAATATAGCTTTAGATCAGGTACACTTAGACCACCTTCCTCTGAGTTTTTTTTCATTAGTTCCCTTGCAATTCTTGACCTTTTATTCTTCCATATGAATTTTGTTGTTATTTTTTCTAGGTCATTAAAATAGTTTCTTGGGAGTCTGATTGGTATAGCACTAAATAAATAGATTAGTTTGGGGAGTATTGTCATCTTTATTATATTCGCTCGGCCTATCCAAGAGCACTGAATGTCTTTCCAATTATTTAAATCTGATTTTATTTTTGTGGCAAGTGTTTTCTAATTTTTCTCATATAATTCCTGACTTTTCTTTGGTAGATGGATTCCCAAATATTTTATACTCTCAACATTTGTTTGGAATGGAATTTCTCTTTGTATCTCTTGCTGTTGCATTTTGTTAGTGATATATAAAAATGCCGAGGATTTATGTGGATTTATTTTGTATCCTGCCACTTTGCTGAAATTTTGAATTATTTCTAGTAGCTTTTTAGCAGAGTCTTTGGGGTTCTTTAAGTATACCATCATGTCATCTGCAAAAAGTGATAGTTTAATTTCCTCATTTCCTACTCTAATTCCTTGAATCTCTTTCTCGGCTCTTATTGCTGAGGCTAGCGTTTCTAGTACTATATTGAATAGTAATGGTGATAGTGGGCAACCTTGTTTCACTCCTGATCTTATTGGGAAAGGTTGCAGTTTATTTCTATTGCATATTATGCTTACTGACGGTCTTAAATATATACTCCTGATTATTCTAAGGAATAATCCATTTATTCCTATACTCTCAAGAGTTTTTAGTAGGAATGGATGTTGGATTTTGTCAAATGCTTTTTCTGCATCTATTGAGATGATCATATGGTTCTTATTAATTTGATTATTAATATGGTCAATTATATTAATAGTTTTCCTAATATTAAACCAGCCCTGCATTCCTGGAATAAATCCTACTTGATCATAGTGTATTATCTTGGAGATGATTTTCTGAAGTCTTTTTGCTAATATCTTATTTAAGATTTTAGCATCAATATTCATTAAGGAGATTGGTCTATAATTTTCTTTCTCAGTTTTCGATCTACCAGGTTTAGGTATCAGTACCATGTCTGTGTCATAAAAGGAATTTGGTAGGACTCCTTCATCCCCTATTTTTTCAAATAATTTATATAACATTGGGGCTAATTGTTCTTTAAATGTTTGGTAGAATTCACATGTGAATCCATCTGGCCCTGGGGATTTTTTCCTGGGGAGTTGATTAATAGCTTGTTCTATTTCTTTTTCTGAAATGGGACTATTTAAGCAATTTATCTCCTCCTCTGTTAATCTAGGGAGCCTATATTTTTGGAGGAAGTCATCCATTTCACTTAAGTTATCAAATTTATTGGCATAAAGTTGGGCAAAGTAACTCCTTATTATTTCTCTAATTTCCTCTTCATTGGTGGAAAGATCCCCCTTTTCATTTGTAAGACTATCAATTTGATTTTCCTCTTTCTTTTTTTTGATCAAATTTACCAAAGGTTTATCTATTTTATTGGCTTTTTCATAAAACCAACTCTTGGTTTTATTTATTAATTCAATAGTTTTTTTACTTTCAATTTTATTGATTTCTCCTTTTAATTTTTGTATTTCGAGTTTAATTTTTGGTTGGGGGTTTATAATTTGGTCTTTTTCTAGCCTTTTAAGTTGTAAGCCCAATTCGTTAATCTTCTCTTTCTCAATTTTCTTCAAATAAGCCTCTAAAGATATAAAATTTCCCCTTATTACCGCTTTAGCTGCATCCCAAAGATTTTGATATGATGTCTCATCATTATCATTATCTTGGGTGAAATTGTTAATTGTTTCTATAATTTGCTCTTTCACCCAGTCATTCTTTAAGATGAGATTATTCAGTTTCCAATTACTTTTTGGTCTATTTACCCCTAACTTTTTACTGAATGTAGCTTTTATTGCATTGTGATCTGAGAAGAAGGCATTTATTATTTCTGCCTTCCTACATTTAATTTTGAGATCTTTGTGTCCTAGTATATGGTCAATTTTTGTATAGGATCCATGAGAAGAAAGTATATTCCTTCCTATTGCCATTCAGTTTTTCTCCAAAGGTCTATCATACCTAGTTTTTCTAATGTTCTATTTACTTTTTTAATTTCTTTCTTGTTTGTTTTGTGGTTTGATTTGTCTAAATCTGAGAGTGCAAGGTTGAGATCTCCCACTATTATAGTTTTACTGTCTATTTCTTCTTGCAGTTCTCTTAACTTTTCCTTTAGAAAGTTAGATGCTATACCACTTGGTGCATATATGTTTAGTATTGATATGGCTTCATTATTTATGCTACCTTTCAGCAGGATATAGTTTCCTTCCTTATCTTTTTTAACGAGATCTACTTCTGCTTTTGCTTGATCTGAGATAAGGATAGCTACCCCTGCTTTTTTGACTTTACCTGAAGCATAATAGGCTCTGTTCCAACCTTTTACCTTTACTCTGTATGTATCTCCCTGCTTTAAGTGTGTTTCCTGTAGGCAACATATTGTAGGGTTCTGCTTTTTGATCCAATCTACTATCCGTCTCCGTTTGATGGGATCGTTCATCCCATTTACATTTACAGTTAAAATTACTAATTCTGTATTTCCTGCCATCGTATTATCCCCAGATTATGCTTTTTTCCCTTGACCCCCCTGATCCCCCTCCCCGATATTTAATTTACAGACCCCCTTGTGACGCGCAACCCTCCCTCTTTTTTTTTTTTTTTTTTTTTTTTATTTTTTTTAGGATCCCTCCCCCCTCCCTCCAAGTCCCTTCACTTATTCCCCTTTTCCTTTTCCCTTTTCCTCTCCCCCCTTTTAATGAGGTGAGAGAAAATTCTCTGAAAAACAAATATGTTAATTATTTACTCTTTGAGCCTCTTCTGATGAGAGTAAGATTCACACAATGATTCTCCCCCTCACTAAGTTCCCTCAGATATGGTGTATTTTCTATGTCTCTTCCTGGGATGTAGTTTCCCTCTTTTTATCATTCCTTCCCCTTTTTCTGAACCGACCTCCTTCCCTTTACTACACCCCCCTTTTTTTCTTTTATATCAGTAAAATCAAATTATCCTTGAGTATTTTTTATATACCCACAACAGAGTTACAGTTCTCAAGGGTTCTGTGTACCTTTTTCTGTTTCTCTTCAGTCTTGTGGATGTAGATCAAATTTTTTTGTTTAAGTCTGGTTTTTTTCTTAGAAACATATAGAATTCCTCTGTTTCATTGAATGACCATCTTCTTCCATGGAAAAAGATGCTAAACTTAGCTGGGTAGTTCATTCTTGGTTGCAGTCCTTGATCTTTTGCCTTACGGAATATCAGGTTCCAGGCCCTTCTATCTTTTAATGTGGAGGCAGCCAGATCTTGGGTGACCCTTATTGTGGCACCTTGGTATTTAAATTGTTTTTTTCTAGCTGCTTGCAGGATTTTCTCCTTTGTGTGGTAATTCTGCAGCTTAGCCACAATATTCCGTGGTGTTCTTTTTTTAGGGTCTATTTCAGAAGGAGTTCGATGAATTCTTTCCACATGTACTTTCCCTTCTGTTTCTATTATCTCTGGACAGTTCTCTTTGATAATTTCCTGTAAAATAGAATCTGGGCTCTTTTTTTGGTCATAGTTTTCTGGAAGTCCAATAATCCGCAGATTATCTCTCCTAGATCTATTTTCCAGGTCTATAGATTTTCCCAGTAAGTATTTGACGTTGTTCTCCAGCTTCTCATTTTTTTTGTTTTGTTTGACTGATTCTTGGTTCTCTGTGAATCATTCATTTCTATTTGTTCCATCCTGACTTTTAAGGAGTTATTTTCTTCTTTCACAGTTTTTTAGTTCTTTTTGTAAATGCCCAATTTCGTTTTTAAATGAATTATTTTGCTCTATTGATTTTTTTTCCATTTCCCTAATTTTTTTTTTTTGAGAATTATTTTCTTTTTCCAATTCAGAAATTCTATTTTCTTGAGACTTTTTTATCTTTTCCAATTCAGAAATCCTACTTTCCTGTGTTTTTTTAACCTTTTCTAATTCACTAATTTTGTTTCCCTGCATCTCCTGTGAATTCTTTATTTTTTCCAACTCCAATTTCAGGACGTTGTTATTCTCTATCATAACTTCCCTTTCCTTGCCCCATTTTTCTTCGATCTCCCTCAATTTCTTAAGAGCTTCTTCTAGGAGAGAGTTATGTGATGGGGGGCAGGAATCGTTCCCCTTTAGGTTGTTATCTTCTGAATCTTTGCTGTTAACTTCCTCGGGGTTGGGTACCCGCTCTTTCTCTGTATAGAAGGAATCTATAGTTTTTCTAGCTTTTTTGCTCATACTTAAAAAATGTTTTGGGGTCTGTCCCTGGGGTAGGAAATTATTTACTTCTTTACCAGCTTCCTCCCAGACTGGATGGATGCAGCGGCCCCTGCTCCTGAGCTAAGAGAGAGCTCTGGGAGAGAGTTCCCCACCCCCTCCCTGGAAGCGCCTCAGAGGTGATTAGCACTGCTGTGCTTTGAGGGCGTAGAATAGTGAAGACAGCAAGAAGCTCAGCCTATGTGTCCGGGTGGGGAGTGGATGTCTGCAGCAGGTGACGTGAGAAGCCCCTGTGCTCAAACTGGAAGTGTCTGCCAGAAAACCGCGGTCCCTAGTTCAAAGGTTCCGCTTCTCTGGGACTTCCTGGAGCTGAGTTCCACTCCCTCCAGCTAAGCCAGGCCGTGTGTGTTGCCTTGGGCCGTATCCACCCACTTGTCAGTCTCTTAACTATTCTCAGGAGGTAGCTGAGGCCACACCCCCTGGTGCCGAGTCTGCCGAGTCACCCCCAGGGTGGGGGGGGAGGGGAAATCTAATCTGAGTTTTAAAATATTTTGGCTTTCTCTTCTGAGCTGCTAAATAATTAGCAGAGAAGAGCTAACAGCCTGTGCCAGATTCCTTTACCTCAGTGGCTTCTCTGATCCCAGAGCCCCTTCCAGCGCAATGGGCGCAGTGTGCCCCTACCCCACCGTCTGTGCTGGTCTTTCTTATTCCTCCCCTGAGAACTGACCTTTCCTGTTGAAACTCCAGATTCTCTTCAGCTGGTAAGTCGTGCTTCCAGTCCTTGTGGTATCTATCAGTCCTGAGCTAATTTTGAGACTTAATTTATCTAATTGGTTGTGAGGGAGTGAGGACGTTCACTGAGTCGTGTGTTTCTTCTCCGCCATCTTGGCTCCGCCCCTCACCCAGTCATTCTTTAAGAAGAGATTGTTCATTTTCCAATTACTTTTTGGTCTATTTACCCCTAACTTTTTACTGAATGTAGCTTTTATTGCATTGTGGTCTAAGAAGAAGGCATTTATTATTTCTGCCTTCCTACATTTAATTTTGAGATCTTTATGTCCTAATATATGGTCAATTTTTGTATAGGATCCATGAACTGCTGAGAAGAAAGTATATTCCTTTCTATTGCCATTCAGTTTTCTCCAAAGGTCTATCATACCTAGTTTTTCTAATGTTCTATTTACTTTTTTAATTTCTTTCTTATTTGTTTTGTGGTTTGATTTGTCTAAATCTGAGAGTGCAAGGTTGAGATCTCCCACTATTATAGTTTTACTGTCTATTTCTTCTTGCAATTCTCTTAACTTTTCCTTTAGAAAGTTAGATGCTATACCACTTAGTTCATATATGTTTAGTATTGATATGGCTTCATTATTTATGCTACCTTTCAGCAAGATATAATTTCCTTCCTTATCTTTTTTAACTAAATCAACTTCTGCTTTTGCTTGATCTGAGATAAGGATAGCTACCCCTGCTTTTTTGGCTTTACCTGAAGCATAATAGGCTCTGTTCCAACCTTTTACCTTTACTCTGTATGTATCTCCCTGCTTTAAGTGTGTTTCCTGCAGACAACATATTGTAGGGTTCTGATTTTTGATCCAATCTGCTATCCGTCTCTGTTTGATGGGAGCGTTCATCCCATTCACATTTACAGTTAAAATTACTAATTCTGTATTTCCTGCCATCATATTATCCCCAGATTATGCTTTTTCCCTTGACCCCCCTGATCTCCCTCCCCGATATTTAATTTACAGACCCCCCTTGTGACGCGCAGCCCTCCCTTTTTTAAGTATTTCTCCCCCCCTCTCCAAGTCCCTTCACTTATTCTCCTTTTCCTTTTCCCTTTTCCTCTCCCCCCTTTTAATGAGGTGAGAGAAAATTCTCTGAAAAACAAATATGTGAATTATTTACTCTTTGAGCCTCTTCTGATGAGAGTAAGATTCACACAATGATTCTCCTCCTCACTAAATTCCCTCAGATATGGTGTATTTTCTATGCCTCTTCCTGGGATGTAGTTTCCCTCTTTTTATCATTCCTTCCCCTTTTTCTGAACCGACCTCCTTCCCTTTACTACACCCCCCTTTTTTTCTTTTATCAAATTATCCACGAGTACTTTTTATATACCCACAACAGAGTTACAGTTCTCAAGGGTTCTGTGTACCTTTTTCTGTTTCTTTTCAGTCTTGTGGATGTAGATCAAATTTTTTGTTTAAGTCTGGTTTTTTTCTTAGAAACATATAGAATTCCTCTATTTCATTGAATGACCATCTTCTTCCATGGAAAAAGATGCTAAACTTAGCTGGGTAGTTCATTCTTGGTTGCAGTCCTTGATCTTTTGCCTTAAGGAATATCAGGTTCCAGGCCCTTCTATCTTTTAATGTGGAGGCAGCCAGATCTTGAGTGACCCTTATTGTGGCACCTTGGTATTTAAATTGTTTTTTTCTAGCTGCTTGCAAGATTTTCTCCTTTGTGTGGTAATTCTGCAGCTTAGCCACAATATTCCGTGGTGTTCTTTTCTTAGGGTCTATTTCAGAAGGCATTCGATGAATTCTTTCCACATCTACTTTCCCTTCTGTTTCTATTATCTCTGGACAGTTCTCTTTGATAATTTCCTGTAAAATAGAATCTAGGCTCTTTTTTTGGTCATAGTTTTTGGGAAGTCCAATGATCCGCAGATTATCTCTCCTATATCTATTTTCCAGGTCTATAGATTTTCCCAGTAAGTATTTGACGTTGTTCTCCAGCTTCTCATTTTTTTTTTTTGTTTTGTTTGACTGATTCTTGGGTTCTCTGTGAATCATTCATTTCTATTTGTTCCATCCTGACTTTTAAGGAGTTATTTTCTTCTTTCACAGTTTTTAGTTCTTTTTGTAAATGCCCAATTTCGTTTTTAAATGAGTTATTTTGCTCTATTGAATTTTTTTCCATTTCCCTAATTTTTTTTTGAGAATTATTTTCTTTTTCCAATTCAGAAATTCTATTTTTTTGAGACTTTTTTTATCTTTTCCAATTCAGAAATCCTACTTTCCTGTGATTTTTTAACCTTTTCTAATTCACAAATTTTGTTTCCCTGCATCTCCTGTGAATTCTTTATTTTTTCCAACTCCAATTTCAGGACGTTGTTATTCTCTATCATAGCTTCCCTTTCCTTTCCCCATTTTTCTTCAAACTCTCTTAACTTTTTAATAGTCTCTTCTAGGAGAGAGTTATGTGATGGGGGGCAGGAATCATTCCCCTTTAGGTTGTTATCTGCTGACTCTCTGCTGTTAACTTCCTTGGGGTTGGATACCCGCTCTTTCTCTTTCGAAGGAATCTATGGTTTTTCTTGGCTTTTTGCTCATACTTGAAAAATCTTTTGGGGTCTGTCCCTGGGGTAGGAAATTATTTATTTATTTCTTTATCAGATTCCTCCCAGACTGGATGGATGCAGCGGCTCCTGTGCCTGAGCTAAGAGAGAGCTCTGGGAGAGAGTTCCCCACCCCCTCCTTGGAAGTGCCTCACAGGTGATCAGCACTGCTGTGCTTTGAGGGCACTGTGTTCTAGCGGCTTCCCTGAGGTTTGAGACTGAACAGTAAAGGCGACACAAAGCCCAGCCTATGAGTCCCAGTGGGGCATGGATGTCAGCAGCAGATGACGTGAAAAGCCCCTGCGCTCAAACTGGAAGTGTCTGCCAGAAACCTCGGTCCCTTGTTCAAAGATTCCATTTCTCTGGGACTTCCTGAGCTGAGTTCCACACCCTCCAGCTGAGCTAGGCAGTGTGTGTTGCCTTGGGCCGTATCTGCCCACTTCTCAATCTCTTAATTAGTCTCAGGTGGGAGCTAGGGGCCACACCCCCCAGTGCCGAGATCTGCTGAGTCACCCCCAGGATCAGGGAAGATCTAATCTATCTTTGAATTTTTAAAGTAGTTTAGATTTCTCTTCTGAACTGCTGTATTATAAGCAGAGAAGAGCTAACAGCCTGTACCAGATTCCTTTATCTCAGTGGCTTCTCTGATCCCAGAGCCCTTCCCAGCGCGATCAGCACAGTATGCTAGCACCCAGCCGTCTGTGCTTGCCTCTCTTCTTCCTCCCCTGGGAACTGACCTTTTCTGTTGAAACTCCAGATACTCTTCAGCTGGTAAGTCGTGCTTCCAGTACTTGTGGTATCTATCAGTACAGCACTATTTCTGAGGCTGATTTATCTAATTGGTTGTGAGGGAGTAAGGACGTTCACAGAGTCATGTGTCTCTTCTCCGCCATCTTGGCTCCGCCCCCCCAGGGGTAGATTTTTTAAAAAAGAATATATTTAAACTTATTTATGGTAAAATGAAATTGAAATGCTCAAAATCAAGGTCTAACTTCCAATCTCATTTCTTTTTACAATCTGTATGATCCTGAACTAATCATCTAATCTTTCCATGCTTCAGTCCATTCTAGAATTTGTTAAGTAGATTAAATAGAGGTTTAAACTATAAGTGCAAGCACTTCCTTTCCTTAAGGTTCCTCCCACTAACATTATTTTATATACATAAACAAGCTATATACATACAGTTATATATGCCTGTGTATGTATATGAATATAAATATATATATGTACATTTGTGTATTTGCATATGTTTTGACTCAAATTCTACCATGATATATGAGATGACATTGACACTTTGAAAAATAAAACAAAACAAAATTTCTTGATGAATAAGAAAACAACAGCCTAATGAAACTTTGTATGGGGAATTTCAACATTATGGGGAAGATCTGAATGTTTCTGTTAGTGTGATCTTGTTTGACTTCAGTTCTGTGGGCTCAGTTTATTCATCTGCAAAATAAGCATAATAATGTATTTATGTCAAGTCCAGGATAGCTCCTCAGAAGGGCTCAGAATTAGTCCTTGCCCCACGTTTGGGCACCAAATTGTAAAGTTCTGTCCTCTCTCAGTTGTAATCCTTCTCTGGGAGGAGGATTCTTTTCTCTGTGAATCTTTTCCTCTGGGAACAGGTTTCTTGGGAGGCTTCTGGAGCCTTCCCCTCCAAAAGTGTGGAATTACTAGACTTGCGAATCCACAGGAAGTCTTCTCTTTAACTCAATCCAGACTGCTGTGCCAACTCAATATCCCAGTCTAGACTGCTCTTCAGACTCAATGTTGCCTTCTTTTATCCTCTAGAGAATGGGCTTGTGAGAACTCCTACAGCCAATGAACTTTCTCCTTATAAAGGTGCAAACTCCTTTAAATGTGTAAACTCCTTTTCAGAAGTCTAAAGGTGTAAACTTCTTTTAAAGATTTGAACTAAAGGTGCGAATTCTAAGCTAGAGAATTATTTAGACAACCTGAGTTAGCACTTTGTAATCCTAACACATTTAACTATATAAATTTTTGTTTTATTCAAGTGTTTTATATATTTAATTTTTTATATTTATTCAAAAATAAAAAAGAATTTCAGTAATAATATGAAAGATTTACTACTTTTACTCCTACCCAAAGTAGGAACCTTTTCTTCAGTTTCACCTCTAAATTAAATTCTCCAGGTACCACATCCAGAGAGAGGAAAAACACTAAATCCCAGGTCCCATTCCATTTTCATATTACTTTAATTTTTTTTAAGAAACATTTCTTTATCTGTAAAATTATAGGGTTGGAGTAAATGATATCTATTATTTAATTGAGTTCAAATTAACTATACTTTCAGAACTCAAATATAAAACCTGCCTGTCAAAAACAGGAACACTATATGACTGAATAAAATGATAGCATTGTTCCATGAAAGTTCTAAGGGAATTATTACCCCAAAAGGAGTGAATTGATTTGAGAGATTTCAAGATGACAGGAATGTTATGGGAAGAGTTCTTTAAAGGAGAGAGTTTGGAGCAATATTGTCAAGATGGTAAGTGTTAGAATTTTGCGGGGAAACAGTTCAGTATTTCAAAGCATAAGATATAAGTACTGATACAGGGAAAAAGTAATCAAAAGGGGAGGAAAACAAGAGGGTTTATTTCTCTAATATTAAAGATTTGGGTCAGTATAGGCAGAAATAAAGGGCCATCTTGTTCAGGAGACAAGAAAGAGAGAACTTAATGGAAGATCTGACAGCCCGTTTCAGGATTTTGATGTTATTTTATTTATTTTTTTTTTTGCTACTCAATTCACAGCTTATTGACCTGTGAAGAAAAGAATATGATTAATATGACTTTATATAAATACATACATATATATAGATACTCTTCCTGGTAGATTCAGAACAACTTGAAAAGATGGAGAAACAGGAAAGGAAACAGCATTTATTAAGCTTTTACTTTATTCCAGGCACTGAAAAAAATCTCATTTGTTCATCACAACTCAGGAGGTAGTTTTTTTTTTTTTTTTTAATTAAAGCTATTTATTTTTTTATATATATTAAATAAAAAGCTTTAACATATAATATATATGCACACACACACACACACACACACACATATATATATATATATATATATATATATACATATTACATATGTATATATATGGATAATTTTTCAGCATCAACAATTGCAAAACTTTTTGTTCCAATTTTTCCCCTTCTTCTTCCCACCCCCTCCCCCAGATGACAATTAGACAAATACACGTTAAATATGTTAAAATATATGTTAAATACAATACATGTATACATATCCATACAGTTATTTTGCGGCACAAAAAGAATCAGGCTTTGAAATAATGTACAATTAACCTGTGAAGGAAATAAAAAATGCAGGCAGATAAAAACAGAGGAATTGGAAATGCTAAATAGTGGTTCACACTCATTTCCCAGAGTTCTTTCATTGGGTATAACTAGTTCTATTATTATTGAACAAATGGAACTGATTTGGTTCATCTCATTGTTGAAGAGAGCCACATCCATCAGAGTTGATCATCATATAGTATTGTTGTTGAAGTATATAATGATCTCCGCATCCTACTCATTTCACTCAGTATCAGTTCATGTAAGTCTCTCCAAGCCTCTCTGTATACATCCTGCTGGTCATTTCTTACAGAACAATAATATCCCATAACATTCATATGCCATAATTTACCCAACCATTCTCCAATTGATGGACATCCATTCATTTTCCAGTTTCTGGCCACTACAAAGAGGGCTGCCACAAACATTCTTGCACATACAGGTCCCTTTCCCTTCTTTAAAATCTCTTTGGGATATAAGCCCAGTAGTAACCCTGCTGGAACAAAGGGTAACATTTTGATAACTTTTTGAACATAGTTCCAAAACACTCTCCAGACTGGATGTATTCACAATTCCACCAACAATATATCAGTCCCCAGTTTTCCCACATTCCCTCCAATATTCTGTATTATGTTTTCCTGTCATCCTAGCCAATCTGAGAAGTGTGAATTTCATTAATTTGCATTTCTCTAATTAATAATGACTTGGAGCATCTTTTCATATGGCTAGAAATCGTTTCAATTTCTTCATCTGAAAATTGTCTGTTCATATCCTTTGACCATTTATCAATTGGAGAATGCCTTGATTTCTTATAAATTTAGTCAATTCGCTATATATTTTGGAAATAAGGCCTTTATCAGAACCTTTGACTGTAAACATATTTTCATAATTTATTGTTTCCTTTCTAATCCTATCTTCATTAGTTTTGTTTGTACAAAATCTTTTCAATTTGATATAATCAAAATTTGCTATTTTGTGATCAATAATGATCTCTAGTTCTTCTTTGGTCACAAATTCCTTCCCCAGGAAGTAGGTTTTATTGTGATTTCCATTTCATAATTGAGGAAACTAAGATCAAGTGACTTGTCCAGGCTTACACAGTTAATAAGTTTCTGGAATCAGATTTGATTCAGGCTTTCCTGACTCCAGGAATATACCATATTTGGGGCCTAAACTAAGACTATGATTATTAAGGAGAAGTTGAAATACTATCATAAAGAAATATTAATAGGATATGATAACAGGAAAAATACATTAGAGGAAGAGAAAAAAAAGCTAAATAATTCATTTGCATTATCTTTTATTCCTACTTCTTTAACAAGTTTGTCATTTATTCCTGATATCCTCATTTTTAACTCTTAGAAGGCCTAATGTACTACAAAACTCAAATAATATGCTGCCTTCAAGATGAAACCATCATAATCTCTAAAAATGTTAGCATTCTCTCCTACCTCAAATTATTGTGCATTTACTTAGTTTCTTATATGTTGTATCCATCAGTAGCCAAGTTCTCGAGATCTCAATTTTCCCTTTGTTCCTTTGAATTTTTCTTTGAATTGAATGTGGTACTTTGTACTGGAGTAGCAAGTACTCCATGCAGTATCAAAAACAATTTAGTTGTAGGGGTTTTTTAGCCATTAATAAATATTGTTAAAAGTATTGATGATGGTTATTTTGTTAATATTAGAACAAGAAGTTCATTTAGCTAAAGTAATTTACAGTCATATAAAAATGTCTAAAATCACTATTGATTAGAGAATTGCAAATCAAGGTACCACTTCATACCTATCAAATTGACTAAGATGACAGGAAAAGATAATAATAAAAGCGGAGGGGATGTGGGAAAACTGAGACACTAATATATTGTTGGTGGAGTTGTGAAAAGATCCAACCATTCTGGAAAATGATTTGGAACTATGCCCAAAGGACTATAGAACTATGCATACCTTTTGATCAATAGTGCCCTTCCTGGATCTATATCCTAAAAAGATTACAAAAGAGGGGAAAAAATCCACATGTGCAAAAATATTTGCAGCAGCTCTTTTTGTGGTAGCAAAGAACTAAAAAGAGTGGATGCCCATCCATTGAGGAATAGTTGAATAAGTTGTGATTATGAGTGTAATTGAATATTATTTATTGTTCTATAAGAAATAATGATCAAGCTAATTTAATTGATGCTGAGTAAGGTGAGCAGAACCAGGAAAACACTGAACATAGTAATAGTAGCAAGAGTATATGATGAGCTAATATGATAAACTTAAGCTTTTCTCAGCAATGTGGTGATCTAAGACAATTAGAATAGACAGAATGGAAAATGTTATCTGCATCCAGAGAGAGAACCAAAGAGACTGAATATGGATGGAAGCATAATATTTTCATGGTTTTTTGCTTGTTTTTTCTTTCTTGTGTTTTTTTTTTCCCCATCTTGGCCATCTTTTACTTACACAATATGACAAATTTCTTGGAAAGGGAAAAAGAGGGAGGAGAGGTAAAAATTGGAGAATGGAATCTTGCATAAATGAGAATTAAAACTATTTTACGTGTGTGGGAAGAAAAATACCATTGAAGAAAAAAAAGAAAGAGTGGGTACTTTGAAAAAAAAAAGAAGTTTGTTTGAGAATGGAAGGGAAAACATAAAGCAATTCAAAACAGCAAAAAAAAATACTTAAGGTATTCAGTGTCTCACTGAAGGGTCATTGGATACCAAAAGAAAACACTTGCTATCAATTTATTGTTAAGTATGCTAACAAATAAATTCATCGTTAATTTCCTAAAAAAAAAAAAAAATTTCATTTGGCATATTAAGAATGGACTGAGAAGGATAGCAGAACTGACTGGATATGAGAGTAAGGGAGAGATAATCATGGCAATATGTTCTGTACATAGTGCCCCACTTTATTTAATACTTTAATTAATGACCAGAATAAAGTCATTAAAGTATGATCCAATCAAAAATCCATAATGACAATACCCTAAAAATTGAAATTCTAATATAATTCTTATTTATGCCTTGATATATTAATATCCATGTATGTGATAAATGTTATCATCTTTTTGGATGGTAGTATTCTTTCACTTTTATTTTATTTTAGCAAAATGTAATAATATATAAAATATTATTTTCCACTGTTTTTTTGAACATGTTATTTTAGTAATGTAAGTTATCTCTTGGAATTTCTGAATTATTCATTATATAATTCAAAAGGAGTTATCTTATCCTCCTCTTACCTATTTTATTTTTTAACATATTCTTTTCTTATTGCCATAATTTAAAGTCAATGTACTGACACAGTAAATGGAGAAACAGCCTCAAAAATCAGTAAAAGTAGTTTTATTTCTTTTCAGACTGACTACATTATCCTGGACAAATCACTTAAATCTCTATGCTCTAAGAAATCCTCTAAGACAATCAATTGCAATGCCAATCTGCATTGGTTGATAAAGTTCCCTCAACAGGTAGTTTATGGTACCAAGGAAATCCTTATTCTATTACCTTTTCAAATATCCTTAACTAGCATTTATACAACTATGCAAAATATCAATAGTGAGAATTCACAAATATGGTTTGTCTTTTTTCTTAATGAGATCATTAATATGTCCATAACACTTAATACTAGTTTTCAAATTAAAATACATGGTTCTCATAGGAATAAAGATTTAAATCATAATTTCCTTAACATAGTACTCATAGATAAGAAACTCCTTTTTCCAATCTAAGTCAGCACTGTATTATACAGTATATGGTGGCAAGTAAGAGATAAGAAGACTGGAAAGGAAGGAGTATCTATGTTATAAAGAACTTTGAATTTCAATCAGAGGATTTTATGTTTGTTCTTTAATGTCATAGGAAGCCACCAAATTTTATTAAGTAGAAGATTGACATGGTAAGAACTAAATTTTAAGATAATCACTTTGAAAGCTGAATGGAGTATATGCTATAGTGGGAGAGAGATTTGTTACAGGGAGACTAACCAGCAAATCATTGCAATATTTTAACATGAGATGATGAGAGCATGTTCCAGAGTGTGTCAATGTCAGGAGAAAGAAGCAGATATAAAGGGGAAAAATAACACACGAGACATGGCAGGTGAGAGAGAGTCAAGGATGATACCCCATGGTCATGGGGAAAATAATGGTACCCATAACAATAACAGGAAAGTTAGAAAGAAGGAAGGGCTTGAGAAAAAAAGATAATTATTCAGAACAGCCAGCTCAATAAAATGAATAGGCAAAATGAATAGTCTATAGTATACCAGACTTGAGGTCAACAGAGAAATTAGGGCTGAATAAGTAGATATGAAAATCAACACACAAATGCTTTAGAAGTATTCAAGTGTATCAGTGTACAGATTCAGAAACAAATTTTCTAAGGTGCTTTCTTAATCTATTTTTTATTATAGCAAATATAAAGAAGAAGCAAATGTTGCTAGCCAACAGAGTCAGTACAGTGCTGTGAAAAGAATATTCAATTTGGAGTCTGGAGATGTGGATTTGAGTCTAAATCCAGGTATTTACTATGTATGTGAACTTGGA
This sequence comes from Sminthopsis crassicaudata, assembly GCF_048593235.1. Lineage (NCBI taxonomy): Eukaryota > Metazoa > Chordata > Mammalia > Dasyuromorphia > Dasyuridae > Sminthopsis > Sminthopsis crassicaudata. Next base: position 208,874,258 of record NC_133617.1, on the reverse strand, counting down.
ACTACTTAACATCTCTACATCCCAGTTTCTGTGACTATAAAATGAACAGAATGAAATCAAAATAAATCCATAAGCATTCATTAAGTACTCCAGTGTGCTAGATACTAAGCCAAGCACAGAATGAAATACATACTCTCTAAGATACTTTCAAGCTTTAAATCCTACAATATTAAAAAACTTCTGTCAAACAGGTTAGATTTTTTTTCCTTAACATGTTTGTAATAAAGATGATACAGTACTGAAAGCTGTTCTTATATTTAACTCTCCATTAAATCAAAAGCTGATTGCTAAATAATTTTTAAAGGATGTTACTAGGAAGATGACAAACTGACATCTTTTACAGCCTCATAAGTATAATTCTCAACCCACTGAGTATGACTTAGCTTAAAAGTTTCAAGGATAAAAAAGTACATTTAACCTAAGAAGTGTTATTCCTGCTGTTTGCAGGATGTGACACTTTTTGTCCTAAAATAATTGCTTCACAATACAATTATGTGTATTGGTAGAAATACACTACAGTGTCTGTGAAGCTTATTGAAAAATACAAAGCACATAATAGTCAATTGGAATAGAAGCTTGTGAGGAGAGAACTTTCTTGTACTGAGTTAAATGGTATAGATTGGAAGTGAAATGTGAAGCTGTAACTATCAATCCTGGAGCCTGGAGCAAGAATAGCTAAAGTAAGAGGCATCAGAAAGGGACAAAAATTTCACAGAAAAAAGATTTTAGGCTTCCTTGAGGTCTATGTTGAAAAGGTCACTGTCAAGAAAGGGAAAATAGAAGGAAAACTAAGGCGAAGCTTACACTAAAGTTTTAAGGTCCAATTTTGGCTGATGTGCAGATACTTCAATCTAGTCAAGGCAAATAGTTCAGTTCTTCTCCCTCAAATGCTATCACTGTCAGGTAAACACAACTTTACCCATGGAGACTCTGAGCAATATCCATGGAGTTGTTCAATTGGGTCCAATGTCTTTCTAAATCTCAGATTCAGTTGGGGACATATGTTCTATGGTGTTCACTATTCCACTTTCAAATAATGTTGTTTAGTTTAATTTTTAATCCAGGGTTATACAAAAGGAAAATGAGAATGAAGTGCAAGAGGAGACTTATGCTGCTACATCAGAACAGATTAAGAATAGAAACACCTCATGCTTATATTACACAGCAGTTTAGAATGCTTTCACATTTATATTACTTTATCCTTATTATAATACTTTGAGTTTGTTAGTGCTGTTATTTATATTAATCTTGGTTCAATGTGTATAGCCTTTTATAGTTTACAAAGTGCTTTGCTCACAAAATACTGTAAAATAAGGAGATTAAATATTATTTTCTCCATTTTTATAGATAAGTAAGTAATATGATGCTGAGAAGTCAAGAGACTAGCTCAGAATAATAAAGGTTTGAAGGGACAGAGAGGACAATGGAACTCAAGCATTCAGATTCAAAAGTTCAATATTCCATCTCATAGCCCTAACTCTTTAGGATGAAAAAATATAGACCATAGTGGTTATTAATGAAGACAGTATATTTATGAAGCATAATCTTAGAATGAACATGAACTGATTCACCAAATCCTAGAGTCCCAGAATTAGTATCCCTATTCTACAAAGCTTATTTCTTCTTCATTAGAGCATATTAAAATGTCATAGGACTATAGGATTAGAGCAGAGATTTCCATAGAGTTGAGATTATACATTAGATACACACACACACACACACACACACACACACACACATATATATATATATATACATATATATATTCTATCACTATACTATATATGTGTGTGAATGTATATAATACATACATTTTAAATGTGAAATGCAAAGACTGCTACAGAGAGTCACATTTCTATAAGAATGATTTAAACAGTTCTAAATAAATTATCTGACATTTTGGCTGTTTTATAGGAAAGCCAGAGGAATTATAGAGCCTATACTTATAAACTCATAAACTCATAGTTTTAAAGCTAGATGAGACCTCAGAGATCATCAATTTAGTTTTTCTCAATTTCTAGTCATCTAAGGAACTATTAAGACATGTAGAACAATGAACAGAGTTCAAGAATTGGAGTCAGGAAGACCAGAGTCTGAATCTTGCCTCAGATACTGAATTAACTACATGACTCTGGACAAATCATTCATCTTCTCTCAGCTGTATTTCTTGATCTCTGAAATGAGAATAAAAGTAGAATATATTTCACAGCATTATTATGATAAAATGATATGAGATATATACACCATTTTGGAAATTCTTAAAGCATTGGGGAAATGGATAAAGAAAGAATTCTGTCAAATTCTTTCTATGACACAAATATGGTACCAGGAAGAGACAAAACAGAGAAAGAAAATTATAGACCAATCTCCCTAATGAATGTTGATACAAAAATTTTAAATAAAATATTAGCAAAGAGATTGCAAAAACTTAGCAGAGGATAATACATTATGATAAAGTAGAATATAAGTCAGGAATGCAAGGCTGGTTCAATATCAGGTAAATTATTGTCATAATCAGCCATATCAATAATAAAACCAACAGAAATCATATCATAATGTCAATAGATGCAGAAAAAGCTTTTGACAAAATAAAGCACCTATTCCTATTAAAAACACTAGAAAGCACAGGAATAAAGGGAGTTTTCCTTAAAATAATAAGCAGTATCTATCTAAAACCAACAGCAAGCATTATTTGTAATGAAAGAAGCTGAATGCATTCCTAATAAGAACAGGGGGGGGGGGGGAAATGGATAATCATCACTGTTATTCAATATTATACTAAAAGCTTTGGCTTTAGCAATAATAAAAGAAAAAAAATAAAGGAATTAGACTAGGCAATGAGGAGACAAAACTAGCACTCTTAGCAGAGGATATGATATTATACTTAAAGAATCCTAGGAAATCATCCAGAAAACTTCTGGGAATAATTCACACCTTTAGCAAAGTTTCAGAATATAAAATAAACCTACACAAATCATCAGCATTTTTATATGTTACTGATAAAGCCCCATAGCAAGACCTAGAAAGAGAAATTCCTCTTAAAATAACTATATACAAGCTAAAATATTTGTGTGTCTACTTGCTAAGACAAACCCAGGAACTATATAAACACAATTACAAAACATTTCTTATACAAATAAAGTCAAATCTAAACAACTGGAAAAATATCAATTGCTTATGGATAGACAGAACTAATATAATTAAAATGACAATTCTACTTAAGTTGCTCTACTTGTTCAGTGTAATAGCAATCAACATGGCAAAAATTATTTTACAGAGTTACAAAAATAATAACAAAATTCATCTGGAAGAACAAAAGATCAAGAATATCAAGAGAATTAATAGAAAAACAATACAAGGGATGGTAGTCTCAATTCATGACTAAGGAAAGTATTTGTAACAGGTAGAGATAAGATAGGAGTGAATTTTAAGTATAGAACATTGCCAGAGCAAATAACCGAAGGTAGATGGAGTGCCAAATGTGAAAAATAGAAAGCCAGTTTGACTGAACTGTAAAGTGGAAGAAGAAAGATAATATGTAATGAGGCTTGAAAGATAGCTCATGGCCAGGCAATGAAGTGTTCTAAAAGGCAAACATAAATTTATGTTTGATTTTATAAGCAATTGGGTGCCAAGAGCATTTAGAAAGTGGCATTATCAGATTTACATTAAAAAAAATCAATCTGTTATCTCTTTTCAGGATAGATTGGAATGGGGAGATATTTGAAGCAGATAAAGCTAACTGCAGTAATCTTTATCAATTTCAAAATCAAATAGAAATAAAGACCATTACATTCTATATAAGGATCCCTATCAAGTACATAGTGACAATTTGAAAATAAAATATAATTTATTTCTATTGTGTTTTAATTTATTTTAGTAAATATTCCTAATCTGGTTTAGGTCATACTCTGGAATGCTACAGTCTACATGTGATCTGCAGCAGGGTGTTTGATACATTGTGAAAAGAGTCTGAACTGTGATAGCTATAGAAGGGGGGATTGCTGTGGAGGCATAAACAGCAAGATTTGATAAATGATTCCATATATGATGTGATATAGAGGGAAGAATCCAACACAATGCTGGAGTTATGAATCCAAAAGACATAAATAATTTCTTCAAAAGAAATAGAACATTTTGAGAGAGATAAGGTTTGGTGGGGAAATTAATGATTTTTTTTTAGAATTTGATGAAAGCAAGGGGACTGAATCTACTCTAAGAAATCAAGTTTAAAATATCTACCAAGTTGTTGATAATGAATGACTAAAGTTCAAGGGAAATACTAGGGCTGGATTAATAGATCTGTGAGTTATCAGCATAGAGATGATAGCCAAGGACAGAACCTTAGAGGAACATTTAGGTGAATGGAATGACGGTGATGATGAGCTAAGCAAAAAGATACTGATAAGAAGAGATCAGGCAAGTAGAAAAACCTGAAGAAGTAAATATCTTTAAAAAACAGAAAGGAAAAAGGATTCAGAAGGAAATAGTATTAAATTCAATAAAAAGTTGAAAGATGATAAGGAGTGATAAAACATCATCAGATTTGTTCATTAATAGCTCATTGGTAACTTTGTAGAGATCAGATGCAGTTAAGTGAAGAAGTCATAAACAAGATTGAAAAGGGTTGAAAAAAAAGTGGAAAAAGTAACTATAGGAGAGTTGGAAGCTGTCAATAAATGTTATTTTTTAGAATTTTGACAAAGAAAGGGAAAATGATATGGTAGGATATTGCAGGGATGACACGGTAAGAACAGTTTTGGTTTGTTTTTTTTTTTTTTTTTCAGTGATGAGTGATTCTTGGGAATGTCTGAAGACAATACAGATTGTGGGTGGTTGAAGATTTGAAAGAGAGTAAAAATGATAGTTATGGGAGAGGAAAATCTGCTGGAGAAGATAATAAGGAAATGGAATTAAGGAAAATGCAGAAGAGTTGATCTTGACAAGGAGAAAAAAATCTATTTCATTATTAGAAACAAAGAATAAGAGAATTCAAGCTGCTGCTGAAAACTTAGGAAAGGGTATTCTTTGAAAATTTAGAGGTCTCGATTTTTTCAATTAAATCAATTGAGATAATAAGCAAAGGGAAAGATTAGGAGGATTGAGGAGAGAAAACAAGGTTTAGAATAATTATTTCTGTAGGGAGTGAGATAGGAAATAAAATAGGAATAAAAGGATTGTCTTACTGCAGTGAAGACCCTGTTCAAGTTAGTAATTCAGATTTGTAGAGAAAGGATGGTTATATGATTTTCTTCACCTCTGTTCAACAATTTGAAAGTAGAAACTTAGGGAGAAAGGAAGGAAGGAAGGAAGGAAGGAAGGAAGGAAGGAAGGAAGGAAGGAAGGAAGGAAGGAAGGAAGGAAGGAAGGAAGGAAGGAAGGAAGGAAGGAAGGAAGGAAAGAAGGAAGGAAGGAAGAAGGGATAAAGGGAGGAAGAAAGGGAGGGAAGGAGGAAGAGAGGAAGGGAAGAAGGAAAGGATGGAGAAAGGGAGGAAAGAATAAGCACTGGAGAAAAAATACAAGAAAAAGTTAAAACTTTCATGGAGCTTGCATTCTAGTGAGGCAATGAAAACAAACAAAAGGAGTTGAAAAGAGGTGAATGGGAATATTAAAGTATTCATCATAGTATAATGACACAAAAAAGAGAAACAGAATTTAGAGGGATGCTTTCCTTAGTCTGTTCAAAAAATGGAAAAACTCATTAGTGGGGAAAGGAGGGAAGGTTTTGGAAGGTTATACCAAAGTGAACAAAGGAAACCCTGAGAGCAAGGAAACCCTGGGTATTAAGGGAAATTTCAAGATGATTAGACAACACAGAGGACATAATTTTAAAACCTAGAGAAAGTTAGGAAGACAGTTTGAAGGGGAGTGAGACAGAGACAAATAGAATAATGGAGGCAGGGTATTGTGGTCAGAGAGAGGAATATCAGAATTTTTAACAAAAGAAGTGGAATATTTTTTGATAATGGCAAGATACAGGGTATAATATATCCCTGTGCATGGGTACAGTGGTGCAGAGTAATAGGTCATGACATTTTAAAAGTGAGGAACTGAGAGTTTACAAAGTTTGAGATAATATAAAAAATTTTAAGAAAATTCTAAGCTGCCCTCAGTTTTCACATCAACAGCTCCAAATTAAAAGAGCTGGGAGAAATATTAGATGGGAAGGATCAAAGAAGCATAGAAGTCAGTAATTTCTAAAAAATAAAGTCAAGTAAGGAGTTAATAAATATAAATCAAGGAATTTGAAATGTTTGCTGCTAAATCTTAGGATATCATTTTAAAAGGTATTCTCTGAAACCTTGGTAAGTAAAAAGATAACTAAAAGTTATCATGTATCCATCATGAATAAATACCATTCCAATAACCTAATGTGATTTTGATTTTTCTTAGCATGTTAACGAGAAGATAAATAGATTGCCTTGACATATAATGTACCATGATGTCCAAAAGATATTGAGCAAAGTGTCTTGGGAAAATAGAGTAAACCTCCCCATTGTGATTAATGCATTCAGGATGGAGTAAACTGGAAAAGATCAGCACAGATTAATTTTTAAAACCATTATCACCATTAAGAACAAAGGAACCACCACACATACTTTTATATCATAATGCCCCAAAATCTGCTTATATAGGAACCAGAAACAATGATAAAAAAAAAGTATAGCCAAAAATGGGTAAAAAGACAATTGTGATGAATTCCCTATACCAATGAAATCACAGGTGCAGTCCAAAAATACAATTAGATTTATTTATTCACATGCTGTTTATCTACAGGGTACTGTAAAACACTAGAAGGAAATGATATCCCAAGAACTAAAAGTTCATAGTAAATAATAGATGCTCCAAATTTGTTTGTTTAATTGAATTGAATTAAAAATGAATTTTACTCTTTGATTTTAGTGCCCTTCTTTGTAAGTTAGTACTTTGTTGAATTATAAAATTACAAAAAGAAAAACAAAATGCTCTTATCCTTCAAAGATTCCAAATTCCATGGAGGGCAAACAACAGAGAAGTAAAAACATGATCTATACAAAACAAATAACAAGTAACTTTACTGTAGGACACTAACAGTTAGAAGTCTCAAGTAGCTCATTGAAAGAAATGGCATTAAAGATGTGCCCAGAAAGGAATTAAGAACTAGGAATTCTAAGAAGTAGAAATGAGAACAAAAAGTATTATAAGCATAGAGGTCGACCTGTACAAAGAAATAGTGATGAGAGGAAATATTTTCTGCAATAAAAGACAAATAAGTCAGATAGAACACAAAATCTATGAGAAGAAGTAAAGGGACATCAATTTGGAATGTAGTGGGAACCACATCTGAAGTACTTTAAATACCCCAAGATGGTTTGTCTTTAATCCTAGAGGCAACAAGGAGCCACTAATGTTTCTTGTGTGGGAACTGGCAAAGCCTCTAATTGTTTTTTAGGAATATTGACTTGGTTGTTATGTAAAAGATTTATTGTTAAAAGGAGAGATAAGATTGAGAAACCAGGTAGGAAATTATTTTAATGGTCTAAGAAAGAGATGAGGAAGGTCTAAAATAAGATATGAGTTTAAATAAGGCTATAAAATGTGAAAGAACTTATATAAAAAATATCCTAAGGGAAAAAATAAATGGCAAATATCTGATAATTAACAAAAATTGATAAAGAACTTGTGAATCACTAAATCTCAGTGTGAAAATGCATCTCAGAAATCATCTAGTCCAATCAAAACCTTAACAAGAGTTACTTACACAAATTGTCTATGAAGTCATCATAGAACTTTAATATGAAACATTCTGATAAAGATAAATTATTCTATGCAGAAATAACTTATTCTATTTTTGGAAGTTTGTTCCTCATATTGCACTTCACTTTATCTCTCTAAAACTTCTACACATACAAATGTTCTTCTATGTTACAATTACTGTCTTCTCTTTTCCAGATTAAATATCCATAGTTACTTTAACACGTATGCCTTTCTCTCCAGCCGTCTGGCCATCTTGGTTGTTTGTTGTTATTGTAGATGATGTTGGTATCATTTTTTTTCCACATAGGCTTTAGCTTGTTTATATCTTGTTGAAAAATATAGGGCTCACCCCCAACCAAAAATTAAACTCGAAATACAAAAATTAAAAGGAGAAATCAATAAAATTGAAAGTAAAAAAACTATTGAATTAATAAATAAAACCAAGAGTTGGTTTTATGAAAAAGCCAATAAAATAGATAAACCTTTGGTAAATTTGATCAAAAAAAAGAAAGAGGAAAATCAAATTGATAGTCTTACAAATGAAAAGGGGGATCTTTCCACCAATGAAGAGGAAATTAGAGAAATAATAAGGAGTTACTTTGCCCAACTTTATGCCAATAAATTTGATAACTTAAGTGAAATGGATGACTTCCTCCAAAAATATAGGCTCCCTAGATTAACAGAGGAGGAGATAAATTGCTTAAATAGTCCCATTTCAGAAAAAGAAATAGAACAAGCTATTAATCAACTCCCCAGGAAAAAATCCCCAGGGCCAGATGGATTCACATGTGAATTCTACCAAACATTTAAAGAACAATTAGCCCCAATGTTATATAAATTATTTGAAAAAATAGGGGATGAAGGAGTCCTACCAAATTCCTTTTATGACACAGACATGGTACTGATACCTAAACCTGGTAGATCGAAAACTGAGAAAGAAAATTATAGACCAATCTCCTTAATGAATATTGATGCTAAAATCTTAAATAAGATATTAGCCAAAAGACTTCAGAAAATCATCTCCAAGATAATACACTATGATCAAGTAGGATTTATTCCAGGAATGCAGGGCTGGTTTAATATTAGGAAAACTATTAATATAATTGACCATATTAATAATCAAATTAATAAGAACCATATGATCATCTCAATAGATGCAGAAAAAGCATTTGACAAAATCCAACATCCATTCCTACTAAAAACTCTTGAGAGTATAGGAATAAATGGATTATTCCTTAGAATAATCAGGAGTATATATTTAAGACCGTCAGTAAGCATAATATGCAATAGAAATAAACTGCAACCTTTCCCAGTAAGATCAGGAGTGAAACAAGGTTGCCCACTATCACCATTACTATTCAATATAGTACTAGAAACGCTAGCCTCGGCAATAAGAGCCGAGAAAGAGATTCAAGGAATTAGAGTAGGAAATGAGGAAATTAAACTATCACTTTTTGCAGATGACATGATGGTATACTTAGAGAACCCCAAAGACTCTGCTAAAAAGCTACTAGAAATAATTCAAAATTTCAGCAAAGTGGCAGGATACAAAATAAATCCACATAAATCCTCGGCATTTTTATATATCACTAACAAAATGCAACAGCAAGAGATACAAAGAGAAATTCCATTCCAAACAAATGTTGAGAGTATAAAATATTTGGGAATCCATCTACCAAAGAAAAGTCAGGAATTATATGAAAAAAATTACAAAACACTTGCCACAAAAATAAAATCAGATTTAAATAATTGGAAAGACATTCAGTGCTCTTGGAGAGGCCGAGCGAATATAATAAAGATGACAATACTCCCCAAACTAATCTATTTATTTAGTGCTATACCAATCAGACTCCCAAGAAACTATTTTAATGACCTAGAAAAAATAACAACAAAATTCATATGGAAGAATAAAAGGTCAAGAATTGCAAGGGAACTAATGAAAAAAAACTCAGAGGAAGGTGGTCTAAGTGTACCTGATCTAAAGCTATATTATATAGCAGCAGTCACCAAAACCATTTGGTATTGGCTAAGAAATAGACCGGTAGATCAGTGGAACAGATTAGATACAAAGGACAAAAAAGGGTACATCTATAGCAATCTAATCTTTGACAAACCCAAAGATTCCAACATTAGGGATAAAAATTCATTATTCGGAAAAAACTGTTGGGAAAACTGGAAATTAGTATGGCAGAAATTAGATATGGATCCACACTTAACACCATATACCAAGATAAGATCAAAATGGGTCCATGATTTAGGCATAAAGAGGGAGATAATAAATAGATTAGAGGAACAGAGGATAATCTACCTCTCAGACTTGTGGAGGAGGAAGGAATTTATGACCAGAGGAGAACTAGAGATCATTATTGATCACAAAATAGAAGATTTTGATTACATCAAACTAAAAAGTTTCTGTACAAATAATACTAATGCAAACAAGATTAGAAGGGAAGTAACAAATTGGGAAAATATTTTTAAAAACAAAGATTCTGACAAAGGTCTCATTTCCAAAATATATAGAGAACTGACCATAATTTATAAGAAACCGAACCATTCTCCAATTGATAAATGGTCAAAGGATATGAACAGACAATTCTCAGATAAAGAAATTGAAACTATATCCACTCACATGAAAGAGTGTTCCAAATCACTACTGATCAGAGAAATGCAAATTAAGACCACTCTGAGATACCACTACACACCTGTCAGATTGGCTAAGATGACAGGAACAAATAATGACAAATGTTGGAGGGGATGTGGGGAAATTGGGACACTAATACATTGCTGGTGGAGTTGTGAAAGAATCCAGCCATTCTGGAGAGCAATCTGGAATTATGCCCAAAAAGTTATCAAACTGTGCATACCCTTTGACCCAGCAGCGCTACTACTGGGATTATATCCCAAAGAAATACTAAAGAGCAGAAAGAGACATATATGTGCCAAAATGTTTGTGGCAGCTCTTTTTGTTGTAGCTAGAAACTGGAAGATGAATGGATGTCCATCAGTTGGAGAATGGTTGGGTAAATTGTGGTATATGAAAGTTATGGAATATTATTGCTCGGTAAGAAATGACCAGCAGGAGGAATACAGAGAGGCCTGGAGAGACTTAAATCAACTGATGCTGAGTGAAATGAGCAGAACCAGAAGTTCACTATACACTTCAACAACAATACTGTATGGGGATGTATTCTGATGGAAGTGGAAATCTTCAACATAAAGAAGATCCAACTCACTTCCAGTTGATCAATGATGGACAGAGGTAGATACACCCAGAGAAGAAACACTGGGAGGGGAATGTAAATTGTTAGCACTACAATCTGTCTGCCCAGGTTGCATGTACCTTCGGATTCTAATGTTTATTGTGCAACAAGAAAATGATATTCACACACATGTATTGCACTTAGACTATATTGTAACACATGTAAAATGTATGGTATTGCCTGTCGTCGAGGGGAGGGAATAGAGGGAGGGGGGGTAATTTGGAAAAATGAATACAAGGGATAATATTATAAAATATATATATATATATATATATAATAAAAAAAAAAAAAGAAAAAAGAAAAATATAGGGCTCAGAACTGAACACAGTACTCTAAATGGTGATGATTTGTTGTTGTTCAACCTTGCCTGATTCATGGCCCCTTTTTGGTTTCTTTGGCAAATGCTCTAATGATTTGCTATATCTTTCTCCAGCTCATTTTACAGATGAGAAAACTGAAGCAAACTACCCGGTCTGTATTGCAAAGAAATCAGAAAAGAGGGGAAAGGACCCACACGTGCAAAAAATGTTTCTGGAAGCTCTTTTTGTGACAGCAAAGAATTAGGAAATTAGTAGATGTCTATCAATTAAGGAATGGTTGAATAAGTTATGCAAATGAAAGTAATGAAATATTACTGTTCTATAAAAAAATGATGAACAAGCTGATTTTAGAAAGGCCTGGAAATATTTACCTGAAAAGATGTAGAGTTAAAAAGATTCAGGAAAACATTGTACATAGCAACATCAATATCTGAGGCTGGATTTGAATCCAGGTTTTCCATATTCTAGGCTCAGTACTTTTTCCATTGAAGTATTGCCCCTGTTTGGAATATAATGTTTCTTACAATAAATTTTATAATAATATTTGTATTTGGACAACTATTCAATTCTAACAACTTCCACAGAGAAATGTTCAACAAATTTCACAAACACTAAGAAATACCACATATAAGACATTACTCTAGTCATCCCGTATAGAAAATGACATTCTATCAAAAGGAAATAATAAAAGCAAATATAAATATGAGATGAGAAAAGGAAAGGGATGGAACATATACAGTGAAAGGGGTAGAGCACTAATATGAAGATTTCGCAAAGATTTCATTGAGGAAACAGAACTTGAACTGCATCGTTAAGGAAGGTACAGATTCTGTAAGCAAGAGATGAGGATGGAATGTGTATCCTGAATAATTTAATAACTAGAAGATATTTGTATAGTAACAGATCAAATACCTAATTGCTAATATAACATTAATACAATCCAGTGATACATTTGCTTTATGAAATGTTGCCAGCTTCTAGCAGGCCAAACTAGCATCTTTTTAAAGAAAAGTTTACATTTCGTTCATTTGAAGCTGTCCATTATTCCCTTAAAACAGTGTCCACCCTTCCTTGCTATACTCTCCACTGGAATTTCTTGTATCTAATGATCTTTCTCTGCAGCTGGGTCATCTAAATCAAGGGCAATCAAGGCAATTCCCCTTGTCAGGGACATTCATTTACAGGAGACATGAAAAATGGTGTGCATTGCAGGAAAACCACACTACTTTTCTAAATTACAAATAATAACTTCTATCAGCTTTGCCTGGAGCTTGCATTTTCTCCCGTCTCACTCCTAAGCACTGTGTCTCCTCTGAGGTCGATACAGACATTACTGTCTATTCTGTTAATAAGAACATTATTTAAAATGTTGGAAATAATGTACTGAAAGTGACAGAATTCACAGAAGAGTGAGAAGGGGTTAGAAAAAGCACAAAAACATACTCAACTGAAGCAGGGGCCAGTACTATTCAAATGGAGAAACAATCACCCTTAGAAGAGTTAGGAACCTTACAACTTCCTTATTGTAAAACTGATAAAACATGAGAAGCATTAGAGTGATTGGAGAATGCTTTAATATTGAATGAGCCCCTGAATCAGAGAGAGTGAGAATCTAGGTCAAAGGAAAAAGCCAAATTGAGAGACAGCTGAGAAGAAGAGAGATAATGACATCTCAGGGAGGAAAAAGGAAAGATTTCTACATAATAACTCTGGATTCATTTCATTCTCTTCACATTCTTTGTCCTGGACTCTATTAACATGGAATCTGACTGACTATTAGCTCAGTCTCTTTCTATTATTGTCAAAAATGAAGAGTTTTATACTATTTGAATTTTACCACCATTCAGGCATAATAAATAAGGTTGTATCATTCAATAGATAATTTGCCTCATCCATTGCCCTGCAGTTCATTCATTCTTTCAACAAATTATTCAAAAATAAATTATTCATTTATTCACTTGTAAACATGTCATGTAGCAATGAAAAATCAGAGGTCTCTGAGGATGAAATGGTATGAAGTCCTACATTCTGAAAAAAATTAATTACTGTATTGATTTTTTTTCCTGAAGTTTTCCATCAAGTCCATCAAGATCTATTTTCTTTTTCAAAATCATCCCCAAGAGAACTGTCTCTCTTCATGGATCCTTTTGATCTTCTAAACTTATGTTGATAAAATGGCTAGTTGTACTCCCCCCAAAAAAAAGCCCAGTTAGTATCATTTGTTATGGTTGAAATTTAATCAAAAAGGCAATTTTCTGAGCAAAATGACATTTGTTAGCAGAAACATGCTGTCTGCCAATAAATAGATCAATGGCTTATCTCTTTGTATACCAGTAACTCCTAACAAAGTATGTTAGTTAAGTATGCCAATAGCTCCCCTTTCATAGGCTTTGAGAAATGGGGAAAAAAATCACAGAACAGGATAGGTGACACCATAGATTGAGGGCAAAATGAATGGTCATATAGATGAGGAAAAAGTAATATGATTAATTGGAAGTTTGGTAATGGGGGTTAGCAATATTACTCTTTCTTGTGTTTAAGAAATATTCATTATTTGAATTCAGGTATAAGGGCACAGTTCAGATGTTTTTGGATAGCAAATCAGACATCTTTGGAGGATAGCTTGGTCATGTATATACTAGACTCTCTTATATTCACACACATGCCTCAAGGTCAGCTAAATTTCTTGAGATGAGAAGACATCAGTGACTACAAAGAGCTAGGTTTTTAAATATGAACTGTTACTAGTCAGCAGAATTCTGAACCAATTTCAGATAAAGGATGATGACTTAAACAATTATAGAATTAAAGCAGTTACATAATTTAACTGAATATAGGAACAACAAGAAAATGATATATAATTGATTTTGATCATTTCACATTCTATGGTATAACCAGAAGCTTCATCTATATATCTTAATGTTTTGAAACAGTATCTAATCAAAGCCTAAGGATTATTAGGACTATTAGTTCTAAATAAAATATATTTAAATACAAAATATTAGTCCTCCCATTAATACAATGATATGTTCCTCCATATATTTCTCCAAGTATGTCTTCCTTCAAGTCACACATAAAATTGTAACTTCTTGACTAAAATGATTGAAAGGGAAAGTAACAAATGTTGGAGAGGATGTGGAAAAATTGGGTATATCCACTATTGGTGGAATTATAGGGTGATCCAACCATTTTGGAGTACAATCTGGAATTATACCCAAAGAGTTATTAAACTACCCTGTGATCCAGAAATACCACTACTTTATCTTTTTTTAGAAATGTTTTGGGAAAAATAAAAGTATTCATATGTTCTCAAAAGTCTATAGTAGGTCTCTTTGTAGTAGCAAAGAACTGGAAATGGAATAGATGTCCATTAATTGGGGAATGGCTGAACAAGTTGTGTTGTATGAAAGTAATGAAATTCTACAATGATTTTAGAGGAACATATAAAGACTTGCACAAAATAAAGAGCAAAATGGGCAAAAGTAGCACAACACTGTATACAGTAACAGCAAAATTGTTTTAAGAACAACTTTGAAGGAATGTTACTTTGTCTATTATAAATATTATATTATATATTATATCATATCGTATATCATGTTATATTATTTCACATTATATCATATCATATTATATTATATTATATATATAAGGTACATATGAAGAAAGACTATTGCATCCAGAGGAAAAAAACATATACCTAGAAGCATATAATAATTTTAAACACACACTTAATTGGATCTAATGCTTACTGTCTCTAGGACAAAGGAGAAGGGAAAAGAAGAAAAAAAGGAGAAAAAGAAATTCACATGGTAATTTTATTGTATATTTTAAAGGAATAGCAAGCTGGGCATGATAGATTTGCAGTTTTATCTGCAATTATCTTTTTATTGTACTCTGTTATAGAAATGTTCATTATGGTTCATAAATTTAAAATAATTATTTTTTTTATT
This sequence comes from Sminthopsis crassicaudata, assembly GCF_048593235.1. Taxonomy (NCBI): domain Eukaryota; kingdom Metazoa; phylum Chordata; class Mammalia; order Dasyuromorphia; family Dasyuridae; genus Sminthopsis; species Sminthopsis crassicaudata. The sequence goes on along the minus strand of NC_133617.1, from coordinate 208,858,991 downwards.
TCAACTTCTGTGGGAAGTCTTTCTAAATCACACAATTCTAGATATTTTTTCCTCTATTGACTATTTACAATTTTATTTGTATATAATGAATACATCATTGTTTACATGTTTCTTTATTAGATTATCAGTCACTTGAGAGCAGGAATACCCTTCTTTATATTTTAATTTCTTAGAACACTTTCTGTCACATTATAGGTACTTAATAAAAGTTTATTTACTGAATGACCTAAACAATTTATTCATGGGTGTCAGCATTGGGCATCAGCAGCTATATTATTCAGAGGTGCTGAAAATCTAGTGATCCTAAGGTATATAGGTAGTTGCACTAGCTACCAAATAACAGCCTTTCCATAAGAAAGGAAATTATAGTTTATTCACACACAGGAGAGTGTAAGAAATCTTTTTGTAGCTCTTAAGAGTGTGCTGGATATCTTAGAACTTGAACTATAAAAATTTGAAGTTACTAAGATGGTTTCTCTGGATGAGAACACAGTTGGAGAAAAGCCTCCAAATGACATTTTAGGGTTCACAGAACCAGCATGGTTAGGATGGCAAATCAGACAAAAGTTTCTCAGAGGAGTTGGCTAACAATATAACACTGTAAGTTATTGCTATTTCTGCTACTGAGGTTAGTCATAGAAGGATTTGGAAATAAGGCCATTATCACCTTTTTCTCTCAGCTTCTCTTGCCCAGCTACTTCAAAACTCACATTCAGAGAGAATCTTCTTGCTGCATATTCCTCATATACTTCTAAGGCTTAATATTCAACACTTCCTCTTAGAGAAACCTTCAAGGATACAAAGCTTCATAGGTGATTTAGTTCAGGCTATTTATGCCTATTCTGATATGGGTGCCTTACATTTTGTCATTTGGTCAACAAGTAGGCATTAAACCTTATCATAGGATGGAGAATATGCTAAGAGTTGAGGATACAGTGAAAGGCACAAACAATGTCCCTGCTCCCAAGAAGCTTACCTTCTAATTAGACTGCAAGCACCTGGAAGGCAGAGATTATTTCTGATTCATCTTTGGATCCCCACAAGTAATTATCTTAGGTTTTCAATAAGTATTTCAATAATGAATGAAAATATTAATAGTGGTTCATTAGTGCTACTGTCACAGTGGTATAAAGAAAGAGAGCTTAATGAGGCCTTAGTTCACAGATTGGCTTCCACACTTATCCAAAACTCTCACGGAGTTTCTGTATTTATAAACTTTAAAATGCTCCATCATTGTGAGTCATTCTTAATATGTGAAGGACAGTGCAGACATTAATGAAGATATTCATAATTACATCATTTTATTTCTACTTAATCTTTTTCAATAGTTGCAATAAATTTAGAATATTTGCTAAAAAAAACAAGTTATGACCTATAAAATACCTTAAAAGAACTTGGTGGGGTAGCCATTTGAATGACTTGTGTCTGAAAGAGAACAATGTGGTTAGAAGTGAACATTTTAAAAATATGTCTACAGTCCTACCAGAAATCTCTATTTTGATTTTTCAATCCAAATCTTCAATAATAAATCAAAATATGTCACAGAATACAGGGTCTATGTTATACCTACACTCTAAGCTGAATTCCCTTTTATAAAAAAAGGTAAATGTGCTTTCCTCGCTTGACTGTCAAGATAAAGTCCAATTTGAATTCTCCCATGTGCTCCACAGTTATGACAAACAAAACTGTGGCTGAAAAAAAAAAAAAGAGAATTGAGGATGAATCACAGAGACTGAATTAAACCCGAGTACAGAGAAGTCTCTAAAGAGTATCACCCCAAGCAAAAAAGTGTTCCATGTCTCTCAAATTGTGAAGAGTCAAAATCAGACAAGAAACAAACTAAAAGAGAGAATATAATGTGAGTGTAATGGAAGATGTGCACATAGTAAGAGCAACAGTGACAGAGAGAATACATTTTTTAAAATTTTATTGTAATAAAGAATATTGCAACATATCTTTTGAATAGTGATTAAAATTTTAAATAAGTGATTATGAAATTAAATTCTATTTATTTACCTTACTTTTAGTTGTTAGTTTTTTTTCCCTGATTCATTATCATGTCACATATGATATTTTAATTGGTCATAATATTCAATCTTTGAAAAAGAAAATGTAATGTCACACATTGTGAGTTCCACTGCTATTAAAGATATAAGCTTGAGAAATGGAACTGATTTCCAGTCAGAAAACAAATGGCTCTAAAGTTGAATTTCAGGGTTTTGTTGTTGTTTTGTTGTTGTTGTTGTTGTTATTGTTGTTGTTTTAGAAATGGAAAGGGCTGTGCAAAAAATGTCTTTGACTCATCTGTAATGTCCTCTGGTTCGGTTTTCCTTGGGGGTCACTGGAGTAGCTTTTGTTTCAGTTTAGTAATCACCACAAGAGTAGCCAAGGGTTAAAGTCCAAATCCTTTATTATCTCCTTGCTGGGGCTGGGCAGCTTTCTGGAGAAAATAGAGGAAGTGCAGGAGACAAGGTCAGTCACCAGGAGCCTGACTGAAGGTGAAATGAATTTCTGTCTCCTTGGCTCCTAGAGCTTCTAGGGTACTTTTCCTCTCTGGCTCTCAGTCCCTGCTCATATGCTCCACACTGGGTATAAACCAATCATTATATCACTAGGAAATCATTACTTGTTGTAAGATTAAATCAATCATACTGAACCATTATATAACTATTGTCTCACCAATTCCACTTAGTTAGTACCTTGTAAGCATTCTTGTTTCAAATCATCTATATTCCCTATAATGTATTTATTTAGATTTCTCAAAATCACTGACTTTCAAAGATACCTTTTGCATAATTCTCACTTCCTAAGCAGATATGAAAGGCACGTGTGTGCGTGTGTGTGCATGTTTGTGTGTATGTTTTGTCATTTTATATCCATTAGACTGGCTCCTGCTACCTGAAGGGGAGAAATAGGTTAATCAAATTGAAGAATTTTATATTATTTTTGCATGCTCTCCTTAACTTTAATCTACTTGTAAACCTTTATATGAAAAAAGAGCTTTTTGAAGTTACTGTAAAATAATTTTTAGTTTTCATATCACAAAATTACTTATTCTGCCTGGAAAGCACACTGACTCTCTCTCATCAAACTTTGCTTTGTACAATATACATGGAGAGGTTCTTGTCATTTGTAATAGCTGCTTATTAAAGGGTAACTTTTTCTTTTCAGAAGAACAAGAAGGTGTCAACCTGAAGTAGAGAAAAAAAATGCTCATTAAATTTAAAACTGTCTTTATGACATAGGAAGTTAAAGTGTGGATTTAAAAGCCAGAAAATTAGAGACTACTTCCAAAATCATATCATGTGCAGAGCAGGAGAAGGCATCAAAAGGCAATAAAGAAATAATTAAGATGATACTTACATTACATAAAATCACTTCTTTTTGCATCCTGGCTAAACAGCTTAGAAAATCTCATTTTGAAGACTTGAGTTCAAATATAGACTCAGACAACAGCTAGACGGTCCTCAGCAAGTCACTTAACTCTGTTTGCAGACTTCATTTATGAAATAGCTGGAAAATTAAATGATAAACAATTCCAGTATCTTTGCCAAGAAACCCAAAAGGGGTCACAAAGACTTCAATATGACTGAAAATAATAAAATAGCAACAATATCTCATACTTATATATTAATCACAACAGTGATAAAGTCATCTTCATTATGTAGATGGAAGAAAAGGGGTTCAAGGTTTTGGTAGAGAATCTCAAAACAAAAATGTTATAAAGGCACAAAGTAGATAAACATTTTGACTTTCTTAAACTCATTAAAATATATTTTACTAAGAATTTCCACAGAAACATACATAGAGATACACACGTATATATACACAAAGAGAGAAAGAGAAAAGGGGGGCAAGAAAAGGGGGGGAGGGAGATAGGGAGGGAGAGAGATAGTAAATGGAAAGGTGAATAGAATAAAAGAAATGCAGTTTGGTTTATCTCCAATTTTTCATAACCACTATAGAGCATTTTAGAAGATAGGCTCTTAAATTAAAATTTTAAACTATGAGAAAGAAGCATTATTTCTTTGCTTTAAAAAATGCCAAGGTTAGGATTTTTAGATTTCTGCACAAAACAGGGTAAACTGTTCAAGAAACATTAGGAACAAAGTCAGAAAAGTGATTTTGTGTATGGCAGTATTTTATTGGTTTATTAACTTTAATTATTTTTTTTAATCAGCATAAATGCATCTGCTAAAAGATTCAGAAAATCTAATTATATACTACTAAAATGTTTATTACTTTCCAAGGGGACACTGGGACTATATGATACAAATGCTTCAGGCAAACATTGACTATTTTGAATTTCATTTTTGTAAAGGGCTGAAACTTTTTTTTTGTTTGTTTTTTATTCATTTTTCCAAATTATCCCCTCCCTCCCTCAACTCCCTCACCCCAATGACAGATAATCCCATACATTTTACATGTGTTACAATATAACCTAGATACAATATATGTGTGTAAATACCATTTTCTTGTTGCACATTAAGTATTAGCTTCTGAAGGTATAAGTAACCTGGGTAGATAGACAGTAGTGCTAACAATTTACATTCACTTCCCAGTGTTCCTTCTCTGGGTGTAGCTTGAATCTCTTTCTCGGCTCTTATTGCCAAGGCTAGCATTTCTAGTACTATATTGAATAGTAATGGTGATAGTGGGCAACCTTGTTTCACTCCTGATCTTACTGGGTAAGGTTGCAGTTTATTTCTATTGCATATTATGCTTACTGACGGTCTTAAATATATGTTCCTGATTATTCTAAGGAATAATCCATCCATTTATTCCTATACTCTCAAGAGTTTTTAGTAGGAATGGATGTTGGATTTTATCAAATGTTTTTTCTGCATCTATTGAGATGATCATATGGTTTTTATTAATTTGATTATTAATATGGTCAATTATACTAATAGTTTTCCTAATATTAAACTAGCCCTGCATTCCTGGTATGAATCCTACTTGATCATAGTGTATTATCCTGGGGATGATTTTCTGAAGTCTTTTTGCTAATATCTTATTTAAGATTTTAGCATCAATATTCATTAAGGAAATTGGTCTATAATTTTCTTTCTCAGTTTTCGATTGACCTGGTTTAGGTATCAGTACCATGTCTGTGTCATAAAAGGAGTTTGGTAGGACTCCTTCATCCCCTATTTTTTCAAATAGTTTATATAGCATTGGGGCTAATTGTTCTTTAAATGTTTGGTAGAATTCACATGTGAATCCATCTGGTCTTGGGGATTTTTTCCTGGGGAGTTGATTAATAGCTTGTTCTATTTCTTTTTCTGAAATGGGACTATTTAAGCAATTTATTTCCTCCTCTGTTAATCTAGGAAGCCTATATTTTTGGAGGAAGTCATCCATTTCACTTAAGTTATCAAATTTATTGGCATAAAGTTGGGCAAAGTAACTCCTTATTATTTCTCTAATTTTCCTTTTCATTGGTGGAAAGATCCCCCTTTTCATTTGTAAGACTAACAATTTGATTTTCCTCTTTCTTTTTTCTGATCAAATTTACCAAAGGTTTATCTATTTTATTGGCTTTTTCATAAAACCAACTCTTGGTTTTATTTATTAATTCAATAGTTTTTTTTAACTTTCAATATTATGGATTTCTCCTTTTAATTTTTGTATTTCAAGTTTAATTTTTGGTTGGGGGTTTTTAATTTGGTCTTTTTCTCTCCTTTTAAGTTGCAAGCCCAATTCATTAATCTTCTCTTTCTCTATTTTCTTCAAATAAGCCTCTAAAGATATAAAATTTCCTCTTATTACTGCTTTAGCTGCATCCCACAGATTTTGGTATGATGTCTCATCATTGTCATTGTCTTTGGTGAAATTATTAATTGTTTCTATAATTTGCTGTTTCACCCAATCATTCTTTAAGATGAGATTATTCAGTTTCCAATTACTTTTTGGTCTATTTACCCCTAACTTTTTACTGAATGTAACTTTTATTGCATTGTGGTCTAAGAAGAAGGCATTATTATTTCTGCCTTCCTACATTTAATTTTGAGATCTTTATGTCCTAATATATGGTGAATTTTTGTATAGGATCCATGAACTGCTGAGAAGAAAGTATATTCCTTTCTATTGCCATTCAGTTTTCTCCAAAGGTCTATCATACTTAGTTTTTCTAATGTTCTATTTACTTTTTAAATTTCTTTCTTATTTGTTTTTGCAGTTTGATTTGTCTAAATCTGAGAGTGCAAGGTTGAGATCTCCCACTATTATAGTTTTACTGTCTATTTCTTCTTGCAACTCTCTTAACTTTTCCTTTAGAAAGTTAGATGCTATACCACTTGGTGCATATATGTTTAGTATTGATATGGCTTCATTATTTATGCTACCTTTCAGCAGGATATAGTTTCCTTCCTTATCTTTTTTAACGAGATCTACTTCTGCTTTTGCTTGATCTGAGATAAGGATAGCTACCCCTGCTTTTTTGGCTTTACCTGAAGCATAATAGGCTCTGTTCCAACCTTTTACCTTTACTCTGTATGTATCCCTGCTTTAAGTGTGTTTCCTGCAGACAACATATTGTAGGGTTCTGATTTTTGATGCAATCTGCTATTCGTCTCTGTTTGATGGGAGAGTTCATCCCATTCACATTTACAGTTAAAATTACTAATTCTGTATTTCCTGCCATCATATTATCCCCAGATTATGCTTTTTCCCTTGACCCCCCTGAACCCCTTTCCCAATATTTAATTTATAGACACCCCTTGTGACGCACAGCCCTCCCTTTTTTTTTTTTTAGTATCCCTCCCCCCTCCCTCCACGTCCCTTCCCTTATTCTCCTTTTCCTTTTCCCTTTTCCTCTCCCCCCTTTTAATGAGGTGATAGAGAATTCTCTGAAAAACAAATATATCAATTATTTACTCTTTGAGCCTCTTCTGATGAGAGTAAGATTTACACAATGATTCTCCCCCTCTCTAAATTCCCTCAGATATGGTGTATTTTCTATGCCTCTTCCTGGGATGTAGTTTCCCTCTTTTTATCACTCCCTCCCCTTTTTCTGATACTACCCCCTTCCCTTTACTACACCCCTCCTTTTTTTTCTTTTATATCAGTAAAATCAAATTATCCATGCGTACTTTCTATATACCCACAACAGAGATATAGTTCTCAAGGGTTCTGTGTACCTTTTTCTGTTTCTCTTCAGTCTTGTGGATGTAGATCAAATTTTTTGTTTAAGTCTGGTTTTTTTCTTAGAAACATATAGAATTCCTCTATTTCATTGAATGACCATCTTCTTCCATGGAAAAAGATGCTAAACTTAGCTGGGTAGTTCATTCTTGGTTGCAGTCCTTGATCTTTTGCCTTACGGAATATCAGGTTCCAGGCCCTTCTATCTTTTAATGTGGAGGCAGCCAGATCTTGTGTGACCCTTATTGTGGCACCTTGATATTTAAATTGTTTTTTTTCTAGCTGCTTGCAGGATTTTCTCCTTTGTGTGGTAATTCTGCAGCTTAGCCACAACATTCCGTGGTGTTCTTTTTTTAGGGTCTATTTCAGAAGGAGTTCGATGAATTCTTTCCACATCTACTTTCCCCTCTGTTTCTATTATCTCTGGACAGTTCTCTTTGATAATTTCCTGTAAAATAGAATCTAGGCTCTTTTTTTGATCATAGTTTTCGGTAAGTCCAATGATCTGCAGATTATCTCTCCTAGATCTATTTTCCAGGTCTATAGATTTTCCCAGTAAGTATTTGATGTTATTCTCCAGCTTCTCATTTTTTTTTGTTTTGTTTGACTGATTCTTGTGTTCTCAATGAATCATTCATTTCTATTTGTTCCATCCTGACTTTTAAGGAGTTATTTTCTTCTTTCACAGTTTTTAGTTCTTTTTGTAAATGCCCAATTTCGTTTTTAAATGAGTTATTTTGCTCTATTGATTTTTTCCATTTCCCTAATTTTTTTTGAGAATTATTTTCTTTTTCCAATTCAGAAATTCTATTTTCTTGAGACTTTTTTATCTTTTCCAATTCAGAAATCCTACTTTCCTGTGATTTTTTAACCTTTTCTAATTCACAAATTTTGTTTCCCTGCATCTCCTGTGAATTCTTTATTTTTTTCCAACTCCAATTTCAGGACGTTGTTATTCTCTATCATAGCTTCCCTTTCCTTTCCCCATTTTTCTTCAAACTCTCTTAACTTTTTAATAGTCTCTTCTAGGAGAGACTTATGTGATGGGGAGCTGGAATCATTCCCCTTTAGATTGTTATCTGCTGACTCTCTGCTGTTAACTTCCTTGGGGTTGGATACCCGCTCTTTCTCTGTGTAGAAGGAATCTATAGTTTTTCTTGGCTTTTTACTCATACTTAAAAAATCTTTTAGGGTCTGTCCCTGGGGTAGGAAATTATTTATTTATTTCTTTACCAGCTTCCTCCCAGACTGGATGGATGCGGTGGCTCCTGTGCCTGAGCTAAGAGAGAGCTCTGGGAGAGAGTTCCTCACCCCCTCCCTGGAAGTGCCTCACATGTGATCAGCACTGCTGTGCTTTGAGGGCACTGTGTTCTAGCGGCTTCCCTGAGGTTTGAGACTGAACAGTAAAGGCGACACAAAGCCCAGCCTATGAGTCCTGGTGGGGCGTGGATGTCAGCAGCAGATGAAGTGAAAAGGCCCTGCGCTCAAACTGGAAGTGTCTGCCAGAAACCGTGACCCCTAGTTCAAAGATTCCGCTTCTCTGGGACTTCCTGAGCTGAGTTCCACAACCTCCAGCTGAGCCAGGCACTATGAGTTACCGCCCCGCCCACTTTTCAATCTCTTAAGTACTCCCAGGTGAAAGCCTGGATTGCCTATGTCAGCCACACCCACAGTGCCGATATCTGCTGAGTTACCCCCAGGATCAGGGAAGATCTAATCTGGTTTTTAAATTTTAAAGTAGTTTAGATTTCTCTTCTGAACTGCTGTATTATAAGCAGAGAAGAGCTAACAGCCTGTGTCAGATTCCTCTATCTCAGTGGCTTCTCTGATCCCAGAGCCCTCCCCAGCGTGATTGGCGCAGTGTGCCACCACCCTACCGTCTGTGCTGGCCTTTCTTCTTCCTCCCCTGGGAACTGACCTTTCCTGTTGAAACTCCAGATTCTCTTCAGCTGGTAAGTCGTGCTTCCAGTCCTTGTGGATTCTATCAGTACAGCACTATTTCTGAGGCTGATTTTTTCTAGTTGGTTGTGAGGGAAGAAAGGAGCTTAAAGAATCGCATGTATCTTCTCTGCCATCTTGGCTCTGCCCCCAGGGCTGAAACTCTTAAAAGGTATACTTGAATCAGACAACCAAGCACTTAAGGCTAATAATTACCTATTGGACAATATTCTATTAGCATATTCTTGGAAAAGTGGCCCTTCTCACTAATTCCATGCTGGCTCGATCTCTTGGTGTATACAGATAATCTTAAGAGGGATTAGAGGGTGGAGTGAGATGAGCCAGACTCATTTGGTGGCAGGACAGAGGGGAAAAGTGTGGAGATTCTGAACTCTAGATCCTTGGCAAAACTCCTGGCAGCTATGTCCATCTCCTTCACTTCTCCCCCTAAAGACCAAGGACTTTTGCTTATCCTGACTCTGGCTGATCCTGAGGTCTCCAGGGAGCTAGCCCAGACTTTACATTTTGGTGCCCAACATGTGAACCAAGGAATCTAAATTCACTGAAGAAGTCCCAGGTAACCAGGAAATAGGGTAAGTATTTTAATAGGCAAACAGGGAACTTTGTTAAGAGCTAAACTAGTAACTCATTTTCCAGTTGAAATGAGGCAGATATTAGGAAAAGATTCTCCCCCATCCCCAAGCACACCCTGAAGGAAACCTACAGGAAGCATACTCAGACTGATAAAGAGACAGGGTTTAATTGTAACTTGGGAACAGATCGCTAGACTCTTGGGTACATTAGAATGCATGTACCCTTGGTTCTTTAAGGAAGAAGAAATAGAGGCACATAATTAGAAACTAGTAGGAGATCAACTATATGAATATTATAATGATAATGGTCTTGATTCAATTTCCAAGGAAATATTCTATATATACAACATAATACAATTGGCCTTAAAGAATCGCACAAGTTATAAAAAAAAGAAAAGTTTTAAGAACAGCCAGATGAGGAAGAGTGAGGAAAAAGAAGAAGACACAAGATAGATTAATGGCAATATCACCAGAGGGCATGAGGACTTTAGTGAACTTGAAGGGCCTAGTGATTTTCATTCTCACAGCCCAGCTTCAACTCCACATATGGAGCAGGTCCTTGGCACGCCCCCATCAACTTCACCTTCCAGGATGGAGGGAGAAGGAGTAGTGGGAGGGACAGTAACATTACCAGCACCCAATTCATCATGATCAATGTCCAGTGATCAGTATGGTAATATCTCAACTATTAGAAATGGATATTTATTTTCTTATTGTAATGTGATTTGAATAATTTCCACTATTATAGCCAAAGTTGCCACAGAAATTAGATGAGCACCCATAATATTACATTATTTTAAAACTGTGCTACACAATGGGAAGAAAAAAAAAAAGTAAATTTCAAATGAGTGGGATTTTTTATGAAGCTAAGTTAAGATGCTAAATACCAAGCCATTATAGAATTTTATATATTTTATAATTATATTCTACTTATTCTTTTTCCATTAATTCACCAGGAATTTGTCAAGCACCTGTAATGTGCCAGGTAGTGTGCTAAGTCATTGAAGATACAGAGAGAAAAAAAAAAAAAATATATATATATATATATATGTAATGTGCTGTTGTCTCCAGAAGCTGCTGATTGCTCTCTGGGAGGAGATCTGCTGTGTCAACTCAAATCTCTCGGACAGATTCTTCTTCCTGTAGAGAACCGTTGTCTCCAGACAGTTGCCGTTAACTCTCGTCCAGCGAAGTGATTTCCCTTCCTGCAGAGAGCTGCCTCAAGTCTAGTCTAGAGCAGAGACTCCCTTTTTCCTCCAGAGCTGCCCTCTTTATCCTCCCAGAGAATGGGCGTGGGATAATGCAAGGGCTTCTGGGAAGAATTACTTCAACCAATGAACTTGCTCCTCCTAAGCATGCAAGCTCTTCCCCAGGAATTCACAAGTCAAACTCCCAGTAAAGGCCAGAACTAGAAAATTGTTAAGTACCGACTTAGCATTTAGTAAAAACCTAATATTTCATTAGCACTTAGTAAGAACCTAACATATATATATATATATATATATATATATATATATATATATATATATATATATGTTAGGTTGTCTTACTAAGTGCTAATATATATATATATATATATATATATATATATATAATTAGGCTGCTGGAGTTCAAACTCTCATAGAAATACCTAGTTATTAAATCTAGTTTTAGCTCCTCACTAAAGGACTGAAATGTGTTACTAGAGAATTAGCCCAGCTATATTTGGAAAGGCTCATCACAAATGGACTAGAATTCAGATATGCATTGGTGAAGGAAGTACTTACACTGAAGACAATATGTATTATTGAGAACCTATAGCTTTAGAACATTTTAGTAAGCTAAAAAAATGTTTATTTTAGCCTTACTTTTTAAAATAAAGTAGCATTTTTAAACTCTCTGCTTTAAACACACCAAAAAGGGTTCACAAATAAATTTCAGGGGATCTGTGAACTTGGACAGGAAAAAAAAAAATGCATCTTCATTTTCATTATCCTTTAATGAAAATTTAACATTTCCTTCAATTATAATTTTTAAGAAAGCAAAATCTTATTTTGCAAAAGTTTCTACAATCTTTATCAGACTTCCAAGAAGACCATAATACACACACACACACACACACACACACACACACACACACACACACACACACACACAAAGAGGGAGACAGAAATAGAGCCAGAATTTTAAAAATTCTGCTGAGGGTCAGTAACCAAGGCAGAGCCAAGATGGCAAAGTGAAACCAGGAATCTTCTTGAGCTTTCCCAATTTCTCTTGAACCACATGAAATCTAACCTCTGAACAGAGTCTGATGGAATGAAACCACTCTGCAGCTCAACATAGATTAGAAAGATTTCAAGAAAGGAAACTCACTATTTGACAAAAACTGCTGGGAAATTTGGAAACTAGTATGGCAGAAAGTAGGCATTGACTGACACAACACCATATAGTAAGATAAGGTTGAAATGGGTTCATGATTTAGACATAAAGAATAATATTATAAGCAAATAAGAAGAACATAGGATAGTTTACCTCTCAGATCTGTGGAGAAGAGAAGCTTTTGTGACCAAAGAAGAACTGGAGTTCATCATTGAACACAAAATAGATAATTTGGATTATAATAAGTTAAAAAAAAAAAAAAAAAAAAAAACAGGTTTTGTACAAACAAAACTAATGCAGACAAAATTAGAAGGGAAGCAAAAAATTGGGAAAACATTTTTACATTCAAGGGTTTTAAGAAAGGCCTCATTTCTAAAATATATAGAGAATTGGCTCAAATTTATAAGAATTCAAGCCATTCTCTAATTGATAAATGATCAAAGAATATGAACAGAAAATATTCAGATGAAAAAATTAAAACCATTTTTAATAATATGAAAAAGTGTTCTAAATCACTATTGATCCGAAATTAAGATAACTCTGAGATACCACTACACACCTCTCAAATTGGCTAAGATGACAGGAAAAAATAATTATGAATGTTGGAGGGAATGTGGGAAAACTGGGACACTCATACATTATTGGTGGAGTTGTAAATTTTTCCAACCATTTTGGAGAGCAATTTAGAACTATGCTCAAATGGCTATCGACCTGTGCATATCCTTGGTCCAACAGTATTTCTACTGGGCCTATATTCCAAGGAGATCATAAGGAAGGGAAAAGGACCCATATGTGCAAAAATATTTGTGGCAGTCCTTTTTATAGTGTCAAGAAACTGGAAACTGAGTGGCTACCCATCAGTTAAAGAATAAATGAATAAGTTATGGTATATCAATATTGTGGAATATTAATGTTCTATAAGAAATGATAAACAGGATGATTTCAAAGAGGCCTAAAGAGATTTACAAGAACTGATGTTAAGTGAAATGAGCAGAACCAGGAGATCATGTACATGACAACAAGATTATACAATGATCAGTTCTGAAGGTCATGGGATATGGATCAAGAATGCAAGGCTGGTTCAATATAAGAAAACTATTACCATGATTGACCGTATAAATAACAAAACCAACAGAAATGATATAATTTTAAAAGATGCAGAAAAAGAATGTGACAAAATACAGCACTCATTTTTATTAAAAACACTAGAGACTATAGGGTTAAAGGGATCTTTCTTTAAAATAATCAATAATATCTATCTAAAACTAATAGTAAACAATAATGGAGAAAAGCTGGACACATTCCCAGTAAGATCAGGGGTGAAAAAAGAATGCCCATTATCACCACTATTATTCAACATTGTACTAGAAATTTTGGCCTTAGCAATAAGAAAGAAAAATTAAAGTAGTTAGAATAGGTGATAAGGAAATAAAACTCACTCTTTCTAAAACCACACAAATCATCAGAATTTCTACATATTACTGACAAAGTCCATCAGTAAGAAATAGAAATAGAAATTCCATTTAAAATAATGGTAGGAAAAATAAAATATTTGGGTTTCTACCTGCCAAGACAAACCCAAGAATTATAGGAACACAATTACAAAACACTTCTCACATTAATAAATTCAGATGTAAGCAACTGGGAAAATATCAATTACTCATGAGTAGGCCAAGATAATATAATAAAAATGACACTTCTGCCTAAATTGGTTTACTATTCAGTGTCATACCAAACTGTCAAAAAATTATTTTATAGAGTCAGAAAAAATAATTACAAAATTTATCTGGAAGAACAAAAGATCTTCCAGAATATCAAGGGAATTAAAAAAATATCAGAAATTCTGCATAAGCCTATATCTCATGCCCCATATCAAAATAAGGTGAAAATAGAGTCATGATTTGGGCATAAAGGGTGATACAATAAGCAAATTAGGAGAGCAAGGAATAATTTACCTATCAGATCTTTGGAAAAGGGAAGAATTTATGATCAAAGAAGAGCTAGAAAACATCATGAAAGGCAAAATGGACAACTTTAATTACATTAAGTTAAAAACTTTTTGCACAAACAAAACCAACATAAACAAGATTAAAAGAGAAGTACAAAGGTGGAAAGTAATTGATACCAATATTTCTTTTTTTTTTTATTAATTTTTCCAAATTATCCCCCCCTCCCTCCACTCCCTCCCCCAGATGACAGGCAATCCCATACATTTTACATGTGTTACAATATAACCAAGATACAATACATGTGTATAAATACCATTTTCTTGTTGCACAATAAGCATTAGATTCCGAAGGTACATGTAACCTGGGCAGACAGATAATAGTGCTAACAATTTACATTCACTTCCCAGTGTTTCTTCTCTGGGTGTAGCTACCTCAGTCCATCATTGATCAATTGGAAGTGAGTTGGCTCTTCTCTATGTTGAAGTTTTCCACTTCCATCAGAATACATTCTCATACAGTATTGTTGTTGAAGTGTATAGTGATCTTCTGGTTCTGCTCATTTCACTCAGCAACAGTTGATGTAAGTCTCTCCAGGCCTCTCTATATTCCTCCTGCTGGTCATTTCTTACCGAGCAATAATATTCCATAACCTTCATATACCACAATTTACCCAACCATTCTCCAACTGATGGACATCCATTCATCTTCCAGTTTCTAGCTACAACAAAAATAGCTGCCACAAACATTTTGGCACATACAGGTCTCTTTCCGCTCTTTAGTATTTCTTTGGGATATAAGCCCAGTAGTAGTACTGCTGGGTCAAAGGGTATGCACAGTTTGATAACTTTTTGGGCACAGTTCCAAATTGCTCTCCAGAATGGCTGGATTCTTTCACAACTCCACCAGCAATGTATTAGTGTCCCAGTTTTCCCACATCCCCTCCAACATTCATCATTATTTGTTCCTGTCATCTTAGCCAATCTGACAGGTGTGTAGTGGTATCTCAGAGTTGTCTTAATTTGCATTTCTCTGATCAGTAGTGATTTGGAACACTCTTTCATATGAGTGGAAATAGTTTCAATTTCTTTATCTGAGAATTGTCTGTTCATATCCTTTGACCATTTATCAATTGGAGAATGGTTCGGTTTCTTATAAATTAGGGTCAGTTCTCTATATATTTTGGAAATGAGACCTTTGTCAGAACCTTTGTTTTTAAAAATATTTTCCCAATTTGTTACTTCCCTTCTAATCTTGTTTGCATTAGTATTGTTTGTACAGAAACTTTTTAGTTTGATGTAATCAAAATCTTCTATTTTGTGATCAATAATGATCTCTAGTTCTCCTCTGGTCATAAATTCCTTCCTCCTCCACAAGTCTGAGAGGTAGACTATTCTCTGTTCCTCTAATCTTTTTATTATGTCACTCTTTATGCCTAAATCATGGACCCATTTGGTCTTATCTTGGTATATGGTATTAAGTGTGGATCCATATCTAATTTCTGCCATATTAATTTCCAGTTTTCCCAACAGTTTTTTTTCCAAATAATGAATTTTTATCCCTAATGTTGGTATCTTTGGGTTTGTCAAAGATTAGATTGCTATAGATGTACCCTTTTTTGTCCTTTGTATCTAATCTGTTCCACTGATCTACCGGTCTATTTCTTAGCCAATACCAAATGGATACCAATATTTCTGATAAAGATCTCCTTTCTAAAATATTTAAAGAACTCTGTCAAATTTTAAGAATACAAGTCATTCCCTAGTTGGTAAGTAGTTAAAAGGATATGAAGAAACAATTTTCAGATTATGAAATTGAAGCCATCTAGAGTCATATGAAAAAAAGCTCTAAATCACTATTGATTACAGAAATTCAAATTAAAAGAACTCTGAGATATCACCTCACACCTCTCAAATTGGCTAAGATGGTAGGAAAGAATAATGATAAATGTTGGATGGCAAGTGGGAAAACTTGGACACTAATGCATTGTTGTTGAAGTTGTAAAATGATCCAACCATTCATGAGAGCAACTTGCAACTAAGCCCAAAGGGCTACAAAACTGTGCATATTCGTTGACCCATCAGTGCCACTATTGTGTCTCTATCTCAAGGAAATCATAAAAGAGGAAAAAAGACCCACATGTGCAAAAATGTTTCGAGCTGTTCCTTTTGTGGTAGCAAAGAACTGGAAAATGAGTAATGTCAATCAGTTATGGAATGCCTGATCATGTTGTAGTATATGAAAGTAATAGAATATTATTTTCCTATAAAAGATGGTGAACAAGCTGATTTTGGAAAGGCCTGGAAAGATTTACAGGAACTGATGCTGAGCGAAACAAGCAAAACCAGGAATACCTTTTACATAACAACAGCAAAAATGTGTAATGATCAACTATGAAAGACTTAGTTCTTCCTCAGTAGTTCAGTGATCCAAAGTACTCCCTATAGACTTTGAATAGAAAATGCCATCTGCATTCAGAAAAAGAACTATAGAGATTGAATATAAATGAACACATGCTATGTTCATTTATATTTTCTGGTTTTTTTTCTCTTCCATGTTTTTTTTTTCATTTTGCTCTGATTTTTCTCTCCCAACATTGTTCATAAAGCAGTATTTATTCAAAATAAATAAACTAAGTGGAATGGAAAAAAACAAAGAGTTAAAGGTAAAGTAATAGACTGGGGAAGCCAGCAAACAGTGGAAAAATATTGTGACCACAGAAAGTTACAGCAGTGACAAGATAAAAAACCACACATTCACAAGATAACAAAGTCAAATCTACATCAAAAAGTAAATATATGAACTTGTCGCAGGACATGGAAGGACTCAAAAAAAATTTAGAAAATCAATTCATAGAAATAGAGGAAAAAATTGGGAAGAGAAGTGAGAATTGATCCAAGAAAATCATGAAAAAAAACAAAGGCCAACAGCTTGGTAAGAAAACACACACACACACACACACACACACACACATATACACACAACCTGAAGAAAACAACAAATTTGAAAACAAGGACAAATGTTAAAACAAGTACAAAAAGCCAGTGAGGAGAAGAATGCCTTTAAAATAGTTTGGTTTTTTGTTTTGTTTTGTTTTGTTTTTTTGTTTGTTTTGTTTTTGGTTTTGTTTTTGTTTTTTGCTAAATAAAAAGAGGATATAAAAACTCACTGAAAAAAAAATTCATGGCAGAAAATTCTGGGAAGATGACATAATAGGTCAGAAAAAATACAAATTTTCTAGATTTTCCCCACAAACAAGAGAGAATGAATATAGGATGTTAAAACAAATATAGTTTTAGCAAAACATTGGTTCCCTAGGATAACCAAAGAAGATTGAGAGAAAGATAGCAGTATTGTAGTTTTGTCCTTGTGAAGTTTAAACACTTCCAATACAGTTCTACAGAAATAACAAGCCAGGAAACCTATAGCTAGCAGGGTTGTAACCTCAGCCCTGACCCAAGAATTTTCATTTTTCAGACAATGTGAGGAGTTAGGAGTCTTATTTAAGGAATTTGTAAGATATCTTCTGCTAATAAGGAAGGCAGCCCAGTAAGTCTGCTAAAATGTGACCCTGGGTAAGAAAGGAGTAGTACACAGTGGGTAAGTGCAGAAGCAGTGGGGTAGAGGTGCTGTTAGTTGTGGGTTTTTACAGGGGAGTGAAATCTTTGGCTTCAGGTTTCAGGTCATGAGAACTCCAGGAGGACATGAGACTAATGGTACCATTTCCCCATGCCTCAGGACCAAAGGTGATTACACCAATAATTGACTATAAATTTTATTTTAAATGAACAAGCAAAGGAGAAAGAACCCAACAATAGAATGTTACTGATAGAATGGTAACAGAGAAAATGAGGGTTCATCTTCAAAGGAGAATACTGAAGTAAAACAAATGCTTCTACTCCCAAAATAGTAAATTGTTACCTATACAGAATTAATAGAAGAACAAAAAAAAAAAAAAAAAGATTTTAAAAAATCAAATGTGAGATATTGAGGAAAGAAATAAGAATAACAACAATCAAGAATAACAAGATTATGAAAAGCAACCAAATAGAAAAGGAGATCCAGAATCTTAAAAATAACTTTTTTGAAAACTAAAATTGGGCAGGGAAAGCCAGGTTATGAAGCTAAGAAATAATAAATAAAATATAAAGAATGAAACTCTAGAAGGGAATGTGAGGCATCTGATGAGAAAAACAATTTATCTGAAGAACAGATCAAGAAGAGAAAATATAAGAAAAATGATACTCTTTTTATAGTATAAAAAACTATAATTTTTTCATAAGCCTATAAAAATTAAAATTAAAAAGAAGTTTGATATAATAGTATAAGAAATAATAAAGATTATTGCATTAGAAGTATCAGAATAAAGTATAAGAATAAAAGAGGAAGAAAAATAGAAAAAAATACACCAACTGCCACCCTAAAATGATCCTATGTGGAAAATCTGCAAGAATATCATAAGCAAATTCCAAAATCCCAGAGCAAGGAGAAAATATCATAAATATCATGAGCAGCAAAAAAAAAAAAAAAAAATCAATTTAATTATGACAGATCCACAATTAGAGTCATACAAAACTTACCAGCAGCTGCATTGAAGTGAAGTCTTTAGAACACTATATATTGAAGATCAAAAAAATAAGAGTTGCAGATGAAAATATGATACCCAGCAAAATTAAGCACAATCTGAACCACCACCACAAAAAAAGCTATATTCAAAAATTTTCCAGAATTTCAGAATTTTGTTGCAAATAGACTTAATAAAAAATTTGACATATAAAATCTGAGAAAAACATAAAGACTAATTACAAGGTTCTCAATAAGAATAAACTTCATTTTTATATGTGGAAATATAAACTATATCTGAGATTGTCATTAATAGTTGGATAGTTTAAAAGAAAGATTGGAGTAAAACTGCATGCAATGTAATTCTAAAAAAGCAAAACCATGTAGGAAAAAGGTTAAAAAGTGATCATGTTATACAAATGAGATGTGAGAGCAAGAACTGACACAAAGGAATTAGATGAAACTGGAGGGTTGGTAGTTCTGGGAATCCTACTTAAATAGGGAATAGGAAAAGAGCATACAATACATATATATCTAGTGTATAAAATTCTTCTAAATTTATAAAAAAAAATAAGAAGTCAAGGAAATAAGATGGGGGCATAGAAAGTTAAGTAAATGGGAAAGGGATAAGGTATATAGATGAACAAGAACAAAGTAAAGAGGGAGGGAAAAGGTAGAAGGAGAGGATAAAGAAGGGATCCTTGTAGGAGAGAAGAGAAAGTAATCATTATTCCAGGTATGAGCTAAAAGTAAAGCAGAAGATAGGAAATAAAAGACAAACAAACATAACAATGATAATCAGAAATAGAATTCATTAAAAAAAAAAAAAAAAAAAAAAGCTGGGGTAACAAACATTCCCCAGATAAAATTGAAGCTAAAATAGATCAATCAAAAGGGAAAAATAAGGAAACTACTTACTTGTCAGCTGTATTTATTAACATTGTTTCAATTAAAAAAACTAAATAGTATAAGATTGGTATATTGTTGTGGTATAGACATTAATATATTGGTGGATTTAGAAAAATAAGGACTTATGAATGATGACATTATGTACCCTCAGAGAAGCAGAGGACAAATAAGTATAATATAGTTTTACATACACATACATATATAAATATATATGTATGTATATGTAAATTTATATGTGTATATTTGTATATGATTATAAATATCTATGCACATATATCTATCTATATGTATTTATCTGCCCTCAATTACAGACTTTTGGGGTGAAGTGGGGGAGAAGAAAGGGCAAGAAAAAATAAAGTAAAAATATATACAGCAAAGGCAAAAGAAAAAGTATAAGGAAGCAAAGATTAGCAAACATGACATAATGTATGACATTTATTATATACATTTTCTTGAAATGGAAATTAATTGTTTCATAATTTGAATCCTTTCTAGTGTTGTGCTATATATGCCACTTTTTTCTTTTCCTATTTTGTATTTAAGTTTTAAATAAATAAATATTTTAAAACCTTTAAAATGTAAATTGGCCAAATGGAAAAAGAGACAGAAAAACTCCCATTGAAAATAATTCCTTAAAAATTAGAATTGAGCAAATGATGATAATGACTTTATGAGAAATCAAGAAACAATAAAACAACACCAAAAGAATAAAAAAGAGGCAATTTACAATACCTTATTGGAAAAACAACTGACCTTGAAAATAGATGTAGGAGAGATAATTTAAAAATTAATGGATTATCTGAAAACCATGTTGAGGAAAAAGCCTAGAAGTCATCTTTCAAGAAATTGTCAAGAAAAACTGCCCTGATATTCTAGCATCAGAAGAAAATATAGTCATTGAAAAACACACCAATTACCTCCTGAAATAGATTCAAAATGAAAACTCTCAGGAATATATATAGAGGTGCTGGGTCAAGGAGAAAATACTGCAAGCAGCCAGAAAAGGAAAAAAAAAAAAAAAACACTCAAATATCATGGTGCTACCATTAGGATAACACAAGATTTAGCAGCTTCTCTATTAAAGGATTGGAAGTTTTGGAATATGATGTTCTAGAAAACAAATGAGAGTAAGATTACAACCAGGAATCATCTCTCAGAAAAACTGAGTGTGATTCTTCATGGGCGAAAGTGGGCATTCAATGAAGATTTTCAAGCATTCCTGATGAAAAGACAAGAGCCAAATAGAAAATTTTGTTTTTATTTTATTTTATTTTTATTAAAGTTTTTTTTTATAAATAAATGCATGGGTAATTTTTCAACACTGACCCTTGCAAAACCTTCCATTTACAAATTTCCCCTTCTTCCCTCCCTCTTCTAAATGGCAGGTAGTCCAATACATGTTAAATATGTTAAAGTATATGTTAAATCCAATATATGTATACATATCCATAGTCATCTTGCTGAACAAGAAAATTCAGATCAAGAAGGAAAAAAACTGCAAAATAAAAACTAAATGAAAGCAAACAACACCAGAGAGAGTGAGAAGGCTATATTGTGGTCCACACTCAGTCCTATGCTTCTATCTCTGGGTATAGATAGATGGCTCTCTTCATCATTGAACAATTGAAACTGGTTTGAATCATCTAATTGCCGAAGATAGCCGCGTCCATCAGAATTGATCATGGTATAGTCTTGCTGCCATATATAATGATCTCCTAATTCTGCTCATTTCACTTAGCATCAGTTCATGTAAGTCTCTTCAGTCCCCTCTGAAATCATCCTATTGGTCATTTCTTACAGAACAATAATATTCCATAACCTGAATGGAAAATTTGACTTTAAAATACAAGACTCTAGAAAAATATAAAAAGGTAAAGAGGAAAGAGAAATCATAAGAAACTTAATAAATAAGGTTAAACTATTTATATTCCCACATGAGAAGATAATATTTCTAACTAATAAGAATTTTCTCATTATTAGGGGAGTTAGAAGGAATTATTAACAGTTTTCAGATGAAATAATCAAAGATACCTAGAGCTATATGGAAAAAAATGTTCAAACTCAGCATTGATATGGAGAAATGCAAATTAATTCTGAAGTAACACTTCATACCTATTAAATTAGCTAATATGACATAAAAGGGAAATGACAAAAACTGGGAAAAAATGAGACATTAATGCACTATTAGTGGAAATGTGAATTGATTCAACCATTTTACAGAGTAATTTGAAACCGTATTCAAAGAGATATAAAAACATGCATATTTGATCTCACAATACACTACTAGATACATATCTCAAAAGAATTTTTTAAAACAACACAAAGAAAAAGAACCTATATGTATAAAAATACAGCAACTCTTCTCTTGGGGCAAAGAATTAGAAATTGAAGGGATGCCCATAAATTGAAGAATAGTGGAACAGATTGTGGAATATAATTATGATGAAATTCTATTATTCTAAAAGAAATAATGATCAGAATGCTGTCATAAAAACCTGGAAAGACTTCCATAAACTGATGGAAAGTGAAATACACTGTATTCAAAGTAATAGCAATAATGTAAGATGATCAGCTATCAATAGCTGAATTATCCTTCACAATAAAATGATCCAAGTCCACTCTGAAGGACTTATGCTGAAAAATGCTATCCATCTCCAGAGAAAGAACTATGGTGACTGAACACAGATTGCAACATGCTTCAAAACTTTTTTCTTGATTTTTTAAGTCTATATTCCCTTAAAATATGACTGCTATGGAAGTGTTTTACATGATCCCATACAGGTGTATTCTGTATCTAATTGCTTGTCTCCTTAATGGAGAGATGAAAAAGAGGAAAGTCGAATTGGAGAGAATTGAGAATTCAAGGTTTTAAAAGTGAAAAATTATTTTCATATATAACTGGAGGAACATAAAATACTAAATATTTTAAAGGAAATATTTTATCTATCATATCTTCTTATCTATCTTTTTTTATCTTACTGCTGAAATAATTTTATTCCTTCAATCTCCAACCTGGTTGTCACAATCTCCTTGTAGTTTCTCCTGATTCCCTCAGCCAAAAAAATATTTTTATTATTATAGCTTTTTATTTACAAGATATATGCATGGGTAATGTTACAGCACTGACAATTGCCAAGCCTTTTGTTCCAACTTTTCCCCTCCTTCCCATAATTCCCTCCCCCAGATGGCAGGTTGACCAATATATGTTAAATATGTTAAAGTATAAATTAAGTACAATATATGTATACCTGTCCAAACAGTTATTTTGATGTACAAAAAAGAATCAGACTTTAAAATAGTGTACCATTAGCCTGTGAAGGACATCAAAAATACAGGTGGACAAAAATAGGGGTATTGGGAATTCTATGTAGTGGTTCATAGTCATCTCCCAGAGTTCTTTTGCTGGGTGTAACTGGTTCAGTTCATTACTGCTCTATTGGAACTAATTTGGTTCATCTCATTGTTGAAGAGGGCCACATCCATCAGAATTGATCATCATATAGTATTGTTGTTGAAGTATATAATGATCTCCTGGTCCTGCTCATTTCACTCAGCATTAATTCATGTAAGTCTCTCCAGGCCTTTCTGAAATCATCCCATTGGTCATTTCTTACAGAACAATAATATTCCATAATATTCATATACCACAATTTATTCAGCCATTCTCCAATTGATGAGCATCCATTTAGTTTCCAGTTTCTGGACACTACAAAGAGGGATGCCACAAACATTCTTGCATGTATAGGTCCCTTTCCCTTCTTTCAGATCTCTGGGATATAAGTCCAGTAATAACACTGCTGGATCAAAGGGTATGCACAGTTTGATAACTTTTTGAGCATAGTTCCAAATCATTCTCCAGAATGCTCAGCCAAAATTTAATATTCTTCTTGAATCACTACATCTAGTTCTCTCCTCTGTCAACTTTCCAATCTAATTTACATCATACTTACCTTCTACTAGATTTTAAGACCCTTGAAGATAGTGACTGTGATATTTTGCTGTTGTAAGGTTTAGCATAATATTTTACTCATAGTAAGTGCTTAATGAAATTTTAGTTGGTTTGAACCAAATTTGATTGAGCTCAATCAATATAAAAAGGCAGCAGTGTAGAGAACCTGAGTATAAGGAGAAGCATGAGCAGCACCTTGACTTTGCTTCATCTTGGTAGCTAGAAAGCAAAAAAAAATTTAAAAAGTAGTCATGATCTGAGTCACCCCTAGGAAAAGAGAAAAAAGATTTTCAATTACTACTAAAATCACATATAAAAAGTGTAATCAATCCAGGGAACTTAAGACATTCAAAAGGTGATAATACAATTTTCAGTAGGATCATTCAGAAAAAAAGAACTGGTTTTTGGAGTCAGGGGAATTGAAATCAAATCCCAAATCTGCTAATTGCTAATATGCAATTTTACAAAACTTATTTAATGTCATTGAACTTGAGTTTCCTCAACTGTAAAATAAAGGATAAGTCAGTCAATAAATATTTATTCCTTGCTTACCACATATGAAGTAGTGTGTTAAGTCTTAGGGATACAAAAATTTGAAAGACTGTCAGAGATGTGAGATTGAAAGTTAGCAGAGAGGTTGGAGCAGACTAGGTATATTTGAAAAACAAGATTGGTTTGTATTTAAATCCATGAGAGGTGATGAGATCATCAGGTGAAATAGTTTAGAGGGAGAAAATAAAAGAATCCAGAACAGAACCATTTGAAGACATATTTAGAGTGTATAGTCTAAATGAGAAGAATATAAAGAACTTATCAGAAAGATAGGAAAAAAATCAAGGAAGAGTAATGTACTAAAAGCCTAGAGATAAAAGAGTATCAAGGAAGAGAATGTGATCAACAGTTTCAAAGACTGCAGAAAAGTCAAGAAGAATGAAAGTTGAGAAGAGGCTGCTAGACTTGGAAAGTGAAATAATTAGTAACTTTAGAGAAAGCAGTTTTATTGGAATAATGAAATACAAAATCAAATTGTAAGGGATTAAGAAGTTACAAGAGAAGAAAAAGTCCAGATTCCTGTATGCTTTTGCAAGGAGTTTACCCACAAAAGGTAGAAGAGATGGGATAATAGCAAAGATGAAAGAATCAAATTAAGATTTTTTGAAAACAGAAAAGATACAAGCATGGTTCTAGGTAATAGATAAGAAACAAGTAGACAGTGAGTGAATGAAGATAAATGATAAATTAAGGATGACAGAGGGGACAAACTATTGGCACAAACAGGATGGAAAATGATTGAGCAGGTGTTAAGGTGAAAGCCTTGAGGAATAAGGTCATCTCATCATGTGAGATAAAGATGAATGATGAGATAATAGAAGGTACATAAATGATATGAGATGAGAAAGGTGGGAGAAAGAAAAGTGAATAGCTTCATTAAAAACAAGCTGAATGTGGAGGGAGGAGAGAAATAGAAGGTTTGAGGAGGGAAGAACATCTGTGGTGATTGGGATAGTGAGTTGATGAGCAACAGTAGTATTGCCTTATACCTGTGAGGGCCCAGTTGAGGTTGTATTACATACATCTGTAGTAGAATCAGTCAAAATGGATTTTCTCCACTTTCATTCATCATCATGTGTCCCACAAATGGTGGGAGTAACACAAGGCTGACACTTAATATTGCATAACTGGTAGAATAAGAGGTCTATGGGATTTAAGAAAAAACTATTCAATTGGTTCACCAAGGAATCAAAAAAAGAAAAAATAAATAAAAGAGAGAGTAGGAGATGCAAGGGAGATGGCCAGGGAGATAGTTGATAGATCTGGGGATTAGAGGTCATAATACAAAGTGGATGGAGAGTTTGATAAGGAAAGGTAGAGGGAGTGAAAGAAAATCAGGGATTTTTGTTTGGATAAAGAGATTTCAGAATTCTTGAAAGTTGGAGGTGATACATTTATGAGTGCTGGAAAGATTAAGGGTGTGACAATCTTTCTGCATGACTGAGGTGGGTGAAGGAATTGTTGTTTAGATATTTTTCAGTCATTTCTAATTGTTCATGAATTCCTATTTGGAGTTTTATTGGCAAAAATAATAGAGTGGTTTTCCATTTCCTTCTCCAGCTCATTTTAATTAAATACTGAAGCAAACAAGATAAGGAAACTGAGGCAAGCAAGGTTAAGTGCCTAACCTAGGGTCACACAGCTAGTAAGTGCCTAGGGTCATATCTAATATCTAAACTCAGGAAGATGTCTTCCAGGCTCCAGCTCTAGCACTTTTTTATTTTTTTTTTTTTTTTTTACTACTACCACCATATAAATGGTTCTGGAGTGGAGGAATCAGTTTTGAGAAGTGATTAGGTTGAAGAAGTGAGTGGTTAAGGTATTTAACAGAAAATCAATATGTTTATTGAATTCTCCTAGTATGCAGACAGGAGTTGAGAAGGAGAGAAAAATTTTGAGTCATGTACTGAATTCGTTGAGAAAGGAACAAGGGTGACCTAGAATTCCATAAACTATAACTCCCAGGATTTTGATTGTATGATGAAGGTATAGTATGAATTCGAAAGAAAAAGTAGTTACTGAGTGATATGGTCAGGGAGAGAAACTATAAGTGGCAGTAGAGAACAGCATGGTCACCTTGAACAGTAAACTGAAGGGAATGAGTAAAAATGAATCCAGTACTGTAAAGAATTTTTGTCATCAATAAGGAATTAAGTTTCAATAATATCTAGAAGACAGAATAAATGAAAGAGGAAGAGAGGAAGGACGAATAGAAATGTGCTGTCTATGAAACACAGAGGACACAATGAAAACCAGAGGACACAATGAAAGGAGAAAGTAGTGTTTAAATGGAACTTTGGGGTTGGAGAACTTAGGGAGATAATAAAGAATCAACTGGTAAATGATACCAAATGGGGTTTGAATGATGACTTACAGTGTTTGGGATGTGTAGGACATGATTACAAATAAGAAGGGTCATTATTGTGTTGAAGACATCATTCCTCTTCCAAAATGAGACTAGATATAGATAGGAGAAAATGACAGCATAAGATTGAGGGAACAAAGTGAGAGGGTCAGATGACAGTCCCCATTTCACAAATCCTCTTCCCTCCAAAGAGTGAAGATTTATCAAGAAACCAAAAATGTGCACAGCAGAAAAAAAAATGAATTCCTGTTCCCCAACAACTTTCCTCCTTATTTTCTTAACAGGGACAAACACTGAAGGAGATTGACCGTCTAAGATCAAAGGAAAGGTGAGTCCTCTATATAGTGGAGATTCTTTACATTGTAACTGAGTGATCAGACTCTAGAAGGAGGTGGAGGTTGCCTTGGATTGACATAGATGAAAATGAGAGACCTAGTCCCTTGCTTATGCCTCAGAGAACAAAAGTAGCAGGTATTGGAAAACACATAGTCCAGGGGATTCCTTTTTTTCCTTCAGTTTCCTCACTTGTGAATAGTAAATTAGGATTATATAACCTCTAAATTCCCATCTGCTGTGAATGTTTGCAAATTATCCATTCATGAGTTGAACATCCACTCAATACATTTGGTACAGAGAAAAATAATAGTAGAAAGACCATATTTGAAGTCAGATGAAAGCTACATAAATCAAATTACAAAGTCTGCAAAACCTTTTGTAATTAAAACTAAAATATCTGTATGTTGTGTATAAAGATTGTATATATATACAATGTAATTTTTTTTTACCTATGTGTATTTTTTTCCATAAGATCTTTGCCCAGTGTCATGAACCTCAAGAGTACCTAGTGAATTTATTAACTGGTCTTTCAGTGCCTGAGACCATCCAATAATTATGTCAATAGAATGGACAGCAACATCTTCAGGAAGATATGAAAAGCACACAGTCTTCAATATAACTGTTATTTATTATAATTAAAGTTAATATTGTGATTAACCCCATTAAAATAAATAAGCACCATTATGATAAAATGACAGAAGTGCTGGACCCCCAAACTAGAAAAATTGGGTTCAAATCCCACCTCTGATTCCAACTCACTGAACTTGGCCAAATTTTTCTAACTCACTGAGCCTTACATTCTCCTGTTGTAAAATGTGGGAAATGTAATTCTTCTAGCTATCTCCCAGCATTATTATATTGGAAGAATTTTGCAAACCAAACCCTAAATACTATTTAAATTTGATTCAATGCAATTAAAATAATTGAATGTTTAAAGTGGAATAAATATTAGACATTAAAAAATCATCTAATACAACTGCTTCAGTTGAATGATGAGGAACCTGAAGCACAAATAAGTGGCCACATAGCCTAGTTACTGGCATAGTCAATATTTGATCCTGTTTGTAAGTACTGCTCTTCCCATCATCCCACATTTCCTCTCCAAATGTAGTTTTGTATATTATCTGTTCTATATTCTTTACATATAGTTTTGTGTTTATTTTATGTTTTGTACTAGAACTATTCTGGCATTTGCATCATTTGAAACCTTGCATATTGATATTATGATAGCCCAGTGCAAAATTGTGATTTAAACACGGAATAGCTACAGTTTACATTTTTCTTTATTTAATGCAAAAATGTATAGCCACAAGGACAGCATTCAATTCCCAGGCTACCTCAGTTATAATAGCCTTTCTTAGAATGAAATTACAGTTGTTTGGGGTGAGACCAGGGTGGGAGGGAGGAGAAATCCATGACTTCATCAAAAGAAAAATTTTATATGAAAGGATAAAGATGTTACATTAAAGAATAATGATGCTCCTTACAATAATTAGAGAGACAAAAACACAGAGAGAAATTGTAGTAGAGTAATGACTTCTCACATCAACATTCATGCCCAAATCCTCTAAACCAGTTACTGAGATAATGAGAGACTAGAGGATTTGGCTTAGAAATACTTAAGAAACACATGTCCACATCCTGACAAGTATTTATACACTTGCTAAATAATTGAAGGGGAAAAGCTAATAGAAGGCCCAGAAGAACATAGCAATTAGATTTCAAAGATTGTGCTTAAAAATGTGGTTTCACCAGTGACTTTCTTTTTAAGTTTAGGTGGCTGGTTCATCGCTTTTATTAGTATATGAAATAAAAGAATTCTCTACAGATCTACCCTTTTAACTTATCAATTATAGCATATATCAGCTACCTAGAAAAAGGATGTAAAATGGTGGAAGGCTGATTTCTTATCTGATCTATTACTATCAATTGGCCTCCGAAGTTTCTTACATTTCTCAAATGGTATAATTGTATAGTTCTATGTCAGTTAAACCTTCCTCTGGCCTGGAAAACATTCTATCAAAAACCCAGTCCACCATCTCATCAACTTTAAAATAACCTTTCTTTTGTACTTCCCCAAATATGCAATGTTACAAGAGAATCTGTCTGGCATCTGGACCACGTGTCTTTCCTAATCTCATCATCACAGCTTTTTCACATACGCTCCATAAACAAGGAAGGCAACTTCTTTTCACTTTGTAAATCCATGTATAAAAGGAGTGATGTTTTAGATTTTATTATTTTCCTAATCCTTTCTGAAGAAAAAGGAGAAGGAAGAAGAGGAGGAGGAGAAAGAAGAGAAGGGGGAGGAAGAGGAGAAAGAGGAGGAGAGGAGGAAAAAGAGGAGGAGGGGGAGAACAAGAACAAAACAACAGTAACAACAACAACAACATAAAATAGCATCATATTAGAAGAGCAAAATGACTGGGTTGTAAAGAAAGTGCAGGTATAAGAGAAAGTGAGGAATTTATTCAATAGCCTCAAAAATATGTTTACCTGTGGAGAAACAAGGGAAGAGTCTAAACCATATATAATACTATGATTCTAGAAAAGATTGTAAAACTACGTTGGAGAAAGGGATTTGGATAAGCATAGTGGATAGTGGACAAAATGCTAGAAATGGAGTCAAGAAAATATAAATTAAAGTTTTACTCAGATACTTGCTAGCCATGGGATCCTATATATGTCACTTAATCTCACTTTATTTGTAAAATGAAGACAATAATAGCATTTATCTCTTAATTTTATCGCAAGGAAGAAAAGTTAACATGTTAAGCATTTTGCAAATTTTAAAGTGTTATATGAATGCTAGCCATTATAGTCACCTATCTTTCTGCGGCCTTGTTTTCATTATCTAGAAAGTCTTTCCTGATTCTCTGCAAGCTAATTTATTACCCCAAAGATTAACTTGAATTTATCATCATGCAACATACACACACAAATACACACACATACTCATATATGAATATACATACACACATACAATTTGAATATGTGTAAATGTAATTACTCAATGTATAAACATCAAATTAGATAACTTATATAAAGTACTTTATAAACCCTAAAACTGTATATAAATGTTCTTCATTATGAATACTTAATTCAGACTTTTGAACAGAGAAAGACTTTCTTTTTTTTTTTTTTTCCTGCTTGCTGTTTCCTAGATACCAGTAGTGGTCTTCATCTGAGAAACAGAAGAGATAAAAAATTTGTTTCTTTGGGGGGGTCTATCCTAACTATCTCCAGACTCAGTTCCAAATACCCATCTAAATTCCTTTCACTGATTTTAACTAATAAAAAAATTAAATCAGCTAAATTTTTTTCTTCTTTCTTTTTGTAATTAATTCTTGGTCATATGTTTTTACTTGATTCATACAGACAAAACTCAGGAAAAAAAGGGTGCTATTTCAGTATTCTATTTGCCCAGGTAGTGCTACCCTAGATAACATCAATAACTCTTCATCAAAATCAGTATTGATGTAGTTGGCATATACAATTTGTCAATATACATTGAATAGTGTATAGACTATGAGAGAAATTTACTGAATACAAATTATAAGATGTGAGAATCCCAACATTTCTCAGAACATCATGTGTCTCTAAATTCACACATTATTACAGACAAAACTCAAGGCCTATATCTTTATTAAGTAATTATATCTTGTATCACTGGTGTCACAACAGCAAAATACCTTAAGTATGTCTCTCATCTTATAGCTGCACCACTTTGTTTCAATAATAACATAAATGAGAAATGTCAAAACTTGTTTTCATTTTCATCAGTTTTTACTTTGCTATTATATTTTCTATCATTATAGCATTCCATTGATTCAGTAATATACCAGTTTGAGCAGATATTCCATTGGTTCCTTTAACAAGCTATGAGAAAGGAATAAATATTTGAGAATAACATTTAATTTCATTCTGTTATGAATATCATTTTCATGTAAGCATTTTAATGAAAGCATTTTAAGCTGTCATCATTTCTTCTACAGGTTAGATTCTCTTTCAAGCATTTGTCACATTCTAGTAAATAGATTGAATCATGTTCATCCTGGGTGTGCTTAGCCAAGAAAATGCATACTAACAATAATAATTAAAGGTTATCTTTTATCATAAAAGGATGCCCAGATGCCAATTCATTGAATATAGCTTTCTAGTGGCAGCATCTGCTACTTTGGCATGTTCTCCTGACAGATGGCTTTACATTTTCCCTCAGAATTCTCTTTTCCTTTGATATACATTGTGCCCTAAGGTCCACGTGTCTTCTAATCACTTCTTATGGGAGACATAATAGAATATATA
Source organism: Sminthopsis crassicaudata (assembly GCF_048593235.1). NCBI lineage: Eukaryota > Metazoa > Chordata > Mammalia > Dasyuromorphia > Dasyuridae > Sminthopsis > Sminthopsis crassicaudata. The sequence goes on along the minus strand of NC_133617.1, from coordinate 208,828,034 downwards.
AACAGAAGTTATAAGTCTGTCCTGTGTCAGTGTTAGATGTTTTACATGATGATATTCCAGATGCTTTAATGAGACTATAAATTTGCATTTATTTAAAGCTTTTCTTAAAAGAAGAAAAAAAGCTTCAGAATGTTCACATTAATTCTTAGGCAATCCAGATGAAGTGACTAGCTTCTGTTATAGCACTGTACTAAATGTGTACAAAATGTAGAAGCATATATTCACCATAAAGTAGAAATTCTTAACCTGGAATCCACCAACAAGCTTTGGATAGGGAAAATACATTTTTATTTTCAGAAAATTTAGTTTTATTAAATATTCACTAAGAAGAGGGTGATGGACTTCACAAAATATTGTGATAGTGCTACTAAACCGGAAAATCAAGAAAGATGTAATATATCTTGTTTAAATTCCCTAATGTTATTCTTATGGGGAAGATGTGGAAAAGATGATAATACATTGATAGATTTGAAGCTGATTGAATGGTTAATCTAAAAGAGTCTCCTCTATTAGTTCATATAATAATGGAAGAAGACATCCAGTAAAATAGGCTGTGTTTGACTTTGTTATTGAACATCTTTATTTAATGTCCATCTTTTTTCTCTGAAATGCTTAATTTGTTTGATAGTTGATTCTTGGCTGCAGTCCAAGTTCCTTTGCCTTTTGGAATATCAAATTCCAGGACCTTCAGTCCATTAAAGTGGAAGGTACTAGGTTCTGGGTAATCCTGATTATGGCTCCTCGATATTTGAATTGTTTCTTTTTGGCTGCATGCAATATTTTCTCATCAATTCTGATAATTCTAAAATTTAGCTACAATATTCCTTGGAGTTTTTATTTTGAGCTCTCTTTCAGGAGATGATTGGTGAGTTCTTTCAGTGGCTTTTACCCTCTGGTTCCAGAACATCAGGGCAATTTTCCTTGATGATTTTCTAAATATAATGTCTAGGTTCTTTTTCTCATCATGATTTTCAGATAGTGCAATGATTCTTAGATTATCTTTCTGAATCTATTTTCCAGGTCAGTTGTTTTTCCAATGAGACATTTTACATTTTCTTTTTTCTTTTTGGTTTTATTTGACTGATTATTAATGTTTCATTGAGTCATTAACTTTCATTTGTTCAAGTCAAACTTTTAGTGAATTATTTTCTTAAGTTAACTTTCTTATTTCCTTTTGTATTTGCCCAATTAAACTTTTAAATTAGCTTTATTCATTGACTTTTTTTTTCCATTTCACAAATTCTGTTTTTCAGCAAATTGTTTTTTTTTTTTTTTTTCAAATCTATTGTGTAAGGAATTATATGATTACATCTATTTTAAGGAGTTTTCTTCAGATATTTTTTGTGTTTCCTTTTCCAAACTCTCCTTTAAAGTTCTTGTTTCCTTTCCCCATTTTTTTTCTAACCTTCTTTTAAGATCCTTTTTAAATTCTTCCAAAAGAGCCTTGTGAGATGGGGACCAATTCATATCACCCTTTGGGGCTTCATCCGGAGACAATCTGCTTTTAATTTCCTCAGGGTTTAAAAGTCTGTTTTCTGTCTCCATAAAAACTATCTATGGTCAAAGTCCTTTTTGGTTTTTTGCTCATTTTTAAAGGTTGAGGTCTGCTCTGAGGGCAAAGGGAAGATTGTCCCAAGTTTCTTCTATAGGCAACAAGGGTACACTACTCTAGGCCATATTGCTGACTTTCTTCTGGTGCTGGGTAGACATGGCCAAGTTCTCATTATTCTGGAACTTGGAGGCTCATTTTTTACCTTTTGTATTTGTATTGGATGTCTCACAGCTAGTTTATTGATCCACTGGCTTATGAACCAGGACAGTGTAGCCAAAGCTGCTGTATTTTGGCTAAAAACCTTCTGATAGATTCCTAAGTGTGTGGTACACCACATTCCCCTGTTTTTGCTGCACTGCTGAACTTGGCTGCCTTTCCCATGCCTGATTGAAACAGACCTTTTCTGAAGTTCTTCCAAAATATCTTCTGCTGGAAATTTGTTACACTGCAAATATTTGTGGGCTCTGTCATTACAAAATCAAATCAGAGGCTTGATCTGGTGTTTTTCTGAGGAATGCCAAGAAAAGCTCAGATAAAGACCTGTCTACTCTCTACCATTTTGGCTTCACCCCTAATTGAACATTTTTATCCATGATCAGAATGAAGACATAAATGGATATTTAATTTAATAAAAATAATTTAATTTAATGGAGATAATGTTATAGATAATAGACACAGAGTAAAGAATGAAATTTAGGAAGTGGCGGCCAATAAGGATTAAGAGAAATATTGATGAGCTAGAACATAGAACAATAAATAGAAAGAGACAGAGAAAGAGAGAGACAAAGAGAGAGAGAGAGAGAAATAGACAAAATAAATAAGTTAGTGAAAATAAAATCAGAGTAGCTTATCTCAAAAAACTCAAGATTTCAGAGGATCTAAAGGCTTGAAATAAATCAATGCAGTTATGATAACCAAGATAAGGGATGATAAAAACATAGTGGTATATTAAAATTAGATCACATGTTAAATATTGTGTTGAGTTCTAGATGCCATATTTTTAAAGGACTTTGATAATGTGAAGAATTATATAGAGAACAATCAAATAACAACTAGCCTTAAGTTCACATGATAGAAAAGGACTTTGAGATAGTTGGGCTAGAAAAAAATCAAACTGAAAGGATCATGATAAAAGAGACTTCTAAAGATCCTTTCAATTCTAAATCTAAAAAATTCTTAGTATAAAAGTTAATTGGGAAAGAAGAAAAAATTCTGGAAGAAAATCTTGAATCAATTTAAATGGATTCAAACCAGTTCATATCAGTTCAAATCATTTCACACCAGTTTGACCAGATAAAACTAGTTCAGATTGATTCAAGCTAGTTCAAAACAGTTCAAAACATTTAAAACTAGTTCAAACCATTTTATATTAGTTAAGATCAGTTCAAACTGGTTTAAACAAATTTAGACCAGTTGAAACTGATTATAATAAGATCAAACAAGTCTGAACCAATTTAAACTGATTTAATTTGGTTTTAAATAGTCTGATTTAGTTTGAACTAGTTGAAACTGGGCTGATCAGGTTTTAACCAGTTTAAATAAGTCTGAACTCTTTTGAACTGAAAGCTACCAGTTTTTAAAAATCTGAACGATTTTTAACTGGTTTAAATTGATATCAACTGGTTGCAATTGATTTCAAGTAGTTTCAACTACTTTGAACTAATTTGAACTTTTTTTAGCCAGTTTAAACTTGTCTGAATTATTTTAAACTGATCTGAACTGCCAACTCCATCTTGGTATACTTTTTAATTAATCTTAAAAAAAAAAATGGATCTTTGGCCTTCTTAATGCTCCTTCTCTTTTATCCTAGAACTATCCAATCCATCTTATATGAATTGATTTACTGTTGATGCTCACATGGCTGACTGTTGTTGATCTTATGTTTGAAGATAATTTCTCATCTATAATTCCAAACTATTGACATTTCTTCTTTGGATTCTAAGGCATAAAATGGTAAGGGGTGGTATAGAAAAGGGAAGAATTGGATCCTGAAGTGACTAATTAAAAAAAATGCTAGATTTAAAAAACATTTTTAAGTCATAAATTCTCAGGTACTAGAGTCTCCAACATTTATTTCCCCAAATATTTTAAAACTCTTTTTAGTATATTATTTTGCTTTCTTTCTCATTTTTCCCTTTTATCACTCACCTTCATCAGAAAGTTTTAGAGTGTTTGATGTAAATAGATATTATTTTCAGATGAGCAGAACACATTCAAGGATATGTCACAATCATGCAGTTTAGTATTTTTTTCTAAATTCTATTAGCCAATTTTTTTCCAAAGGAAGAGAACAAAAATCAAAGGTAGTTTGTATCTAGCACATATTTGCTTCAAAAGAAGGGGAAAAAATTGTTGCTCAGGTAATATAAGTAGGGCTGTTTTAGTGTCGTTCTCATTCAACTGGGTGTTGTCCTGTCTGATTTATAATTTGCATTTGTGTTCCAAATATATTACTTGGTTCTTGTATGAAATATGTCTTCAAACAAATTCTGCCTTTTTGCTTTCAAGTATATTAAAAATTTAATCTCTCTGTCACTCATTTGTGTCCCTTTAAAAAAAAGTGTTTGAAATTTGTTTTTTGCCCTCTGGTTCATCTTTTGTGGAACTGTTTTCTCCAAAATTATAAGAGGAGAAAAATATTCACAGGAATGCAAAATGCATTTTAGAGGAATCAAAGTGGAAAAAAATCAGAGACTGGAAGAAAAATATTCCTAGGAATGTCAAGCTCATGAAAGAAAATGTTCACATATATCTTATTTCAGATCATTTAACATGTATTCAGGAAGTAGAAAAGTTACGTGCTTTTCACTGTAGTAAGCCACAAGAATATGATTGTATGGGTGATTTGAAGATTCTCTCTCTCTGTCTCTCTTTCTCACACACACATAGGCAGTTACAAAGCAAAAATGTTTGACCTTGGTCTACTTGATCTCAGAAAACATAACTAAGAGGCAAGTATGTAAGTTGCCAAAAGGCAAATTTAGATCTGATGAAAGTAAAAAACGTCTTAGCAATTAGAATTCTCTAATAGTATGATGGCTATCTCAGGAATACTTAGGATCATCCTCCCTATAAGATTTCAAACAAAGGCTGAATGATCAGTTGTCAGTTGTATGATCAAAGGGAATCTTCTTTGGAAACAGGTTATTTTAAATGTCTTCTGAAATTTTTTCCAATTCTATGACTCACTGGTTCAGTTTTTTCAACTGTAAAGTGAATAGCCTGAAGTAAATCATTTCTAAATTCCTTTATAAATCCTGGATTTAGAGAATATAGACCAAAAATAAGATAGCTGGGCAACATGTTATAAAACAGTCATGACATACACTCTTTACACTGCCAAGGTAGCCATTAGAAGTACAATTCACCTGATATCTATGTTATGTATTTGATTTAGAATCCAGTCTTTGGGCAATACATTTGGCAAACTTTATTATTTATTACTAAAGCAACATGTATGGTTAATATTTTGTAAGTCTTCCAGAAAGTGGAATTGTTTTATTTCTTTAAAGAAAAAAAAAAGAAAGAGCACATGGTCTTTCAGCTTATTCTGTTTTGTAATTCTATGAACCTTAAATGAATGTACCATAAGCAAATAATAACATTATATGTCATAACTTAAAAGATTAGCAAAAATAAGTAATTTTACAAGTTTTTCTCCATAAGTATAAACAAGTAATGTATTTATTTCTCTTTTTTTACTGAAACAACAGTAATTCATAATTGAAATAATAGGATATGAGAAGCAGCATAATACAGGTGAAAAAGAACTTAAGATTCAAAGTCAGAGGATTGGGTTTTTGCCACTTACTAACAATATTACCTTAAACTAATCATCTTATCTCCTTTTGCCATTTTGTCTATAGAATTAGTATGTTGTATCACTTATCATAAGCCTAATTTTTTTTTTGCTCCTATAGATGAGTGAAATTAGCAATCTTTCATTTAGAAATTTTTTAAGAAATTAGGTACTCTGTTAAATGATAGGAATGCAAAGAAAGGCAGAAACTCCCTGTGCTCAAGGAAGTCACATTCTAATGGGGGAAACCAAATGCAAACAACTGTGTACATACAAAATATATAAGAAGTATTTTGGAAGTAATTTTGGAATTAGCATAGAAGAAGGAAGTTGGGTCCCAGAAAAGGCTTCTTACAAAGGCATGATATAGGTAGTGTGAAGTCATACAACAGCAAAGAATTTATATATTCAAACAATTTTATATGGATGTATTTTCATTCTGGGAACTGAAGAATGAAAAAGGAAATCACATGAATTCTCCTAAATTCATCTCTAAACATCAAAATGAATTCTGTAGTAGTAGGACTAAGAAAAAGAAGTGAAACAATTTTCCTACCCAAGATAACTTAGAAGATTAACAGGAAAGGTGTTACTCCTTCTGTTAAAAGGGGAATGAAGGCCAGTACAGTTGGTTTCTGATCAAGCCAGCAGCAGACTGCACCCCAGCAAACCAAAGCTCTGAGACCAAGTGTAAGTCAGAAACTGAGGCCCCATGGCCTTAGCACAGCAATAGGCAAGAGCCCAGAAACTAGTGCAGCAAGAGACAAGAGGACATATCCCTGTAGCCCTGGCCAAGAATGCCCCCCACACCACCCCAGAGCAGAGTGCAAAAAAAATCACAAAATAAGCTGGAAAAAATTATCAGGAAAAAAAAAAAAAAAGAAAGAAAAGAAAAGAAGAAAAAAAATAAGATCAGAACACAACTTCAAGAGGAAAATAGTATCAAAATGCTTACATTAAAAACCTCAAAAAAAAAAAAAAGTGAATTCATCTCAGGCCCCAAAACTCCTGGAAAAACTCAAAACATTTCTTAAAAATTAAATAAAAGAGGTATAAGAAAAATTCAAAATTAAGAGAGGGTGATTCAAGAGAATCATGATTAAAAAGTCAACAGCTTGATAAGGAAATACACACACACACAAAATGAAAAATATGTACAAAAATTCATTGAAAGAAATAACTCCTCAAATGAGCCAAAAGGGAAAATGAAGCTTAAAAAAAGCTAACTAAAGAAAATACTTCCTTAAAAATTAGAATTAAACAAGTGAAATGTAATGACTCTATGAGATATAAAGAATCAATAAGACATAATTTAAAAAATGAAAAAATAGAAGAAAATGTTAAGTATCTTAATATAAAAATTAACCTGGACTACCTAAATGCCATGATTAAAAAAAAAAAAAAAAAAAGGACCCTAGACACACACTTCAAGAAATTGTCAAGGAAAACTTCTCTGATATTTTATAATTAAAAGGAATTTTTTAAATTTTCTCTCTTTTTTTGATCAAATTCTGAAAAGAGAGCTAAAAATAACCCAAAATTATTATAAACAAATCTAAAATTCCTACTTCAATGAGAATATATACATGTAGACAGAAAGAAACAATCCAAATATTGTGATGCTACAGTCAGGATAAGATAAGATTTAGCAGCTTCTACATTAAATATTTAGGGAGCTTGGAATATGGTATTTCAGAGGGCAAAGTTGCTAGAATTTTGTCGATGAATCACTTACACAGTTAAATTGAGCATATTACTTTGGGACCAACAAAAAGGATATTCAATGAAATAGAGAACTTCTAAACATTATTTATTAATAAAGAAAAAAACAGAGCAAAACAGCAAATTTGATTTTCAAATAGAAGACTCACAAGAAGCATAAAAAAGTAAATATGAAAAAGAAAACAAAAGGGATTCACTAATATTAACTATTTACAATCCTAAAGGGAAGAGGATACTTGTAACTTATAAAAACTATATCACTATTAGGATAGCTAAAAGAATTATGCAAAAACAGAGGGTACAGGTAGGGGTTAACTCAGATGGGATGATATTCAAAAAAATGAAGGGATAAGAAAGAGATTACACAGGAAGAAAAGGGAAGGGATAATTAGAATGGGTTAAATTATCTCAAAACAAAAGTATAAAGACCAATTAGATTGGAAGGAAATATTGAATGGGGGGAGTCGAGAGAGCATTATTTAAACATTACTTTCATCAAAATTGGCTCAGAGATGGAATAACAAGCACAACTCTGTTGAGTCTTTTAAAAAATCTATCTCACTGCATAAGGAAGTAGAAGAGGAAAGAAATAAGAAAAAGGAAGGATAAGTAGAAAAAAGGCAGATTGAGGAAGGTAGTAGTCAGAAGCAAACAATGGTGAAGAAATACAGGGTGAAACAAGAGCAAAACAGCAGTATAAACAAAGAAAAAAGAGGATGGAGGGAAAAACATGGGAATCAAAACTGAATGTGAATGGAATTATCATATTTTCAGTAATTCATGGTACCTACACAAAAGTTCATCATGTATTAGGATGAGAAACACTCACAATCAAATGCAGAAAGTCAGACATTTTAAAAGCATTCTTTAAATCCATCCAGATCATAATATATTTAGTAAATAAAGTGCAGTGGAAAGAAAGGTTTAAAAAATAATTGGAGATTCTAGGGGTGGAGACAAGATGGTGGAAAGAAGCCAGGAAGCTGCTTGAGCTCTCCCAGTGTCTTTCAAAAATATTCTTACTTTCAAGAAAAATGAGATCAATGAATCAGCCATGCAACTAATAAAAAACTAGAAAAAAATCAATTAAAAATTCCTAATTAAATACCAAATTAGAAATTTTGACAATCCAAAGAGAGATTAATAAAATTGAAATTCTGAAAAGAAAAAAGGGGAGATTAAGAAAATTGAAAGTAAGAAAACTGTTGAACTAATAAACAAACCTAAGAGTTGCTTTTATGAAGGAAAAAAAAAAAACAACAAAAATAAATAACCATTGGTTAATTTGATTAGAAAAAGAAAAGAAGAAAATCAAATTACAATTATCAAAAATGAAAGGGATGAAGTTACTATAAATGAAGAAGAAATTAAAGCAATAATTAGGAGCTATTTTGCCCAACTGCATGCCAAGTCTAACAATCTAATTCAAAAGGATGAATATTTTCAAAAATATATATTGTTCAGATTAACAGAAGAGGAAATAAAACACTTAAATAATCCCATTTTAGAAAAAGAAATTGAACAAGCCATCAGTGAATTCCCAAAGAAAAAATCTCAGGACCAGATGAATTTACAAATTAATTGTATCAAAAATTTAAAGAACTATGTAAACTATTTGGAAAAATAGGTTAAAAAAAAAGGAGACCTGCTAAATTCCTTCTATAACACAAATATGGTACTTATATCTTCACCAAGAAGAGCCAAAACAGAGAAGGAAAATTACAGACCTATCTCCCTAATGAATATTGATGCAAATATTTTAAATAAGAGATTATCAAAGAGATTACAACAACATATCATCAAGAAAATACACTATGACCAAATAGGATTTATACTTATGCAAAAAAAGCTTTTGACAAAATAGAACTATCATTCTAATAAAAACATTGAATAATAATAGTAGTAATGGGCATCCTTGCATCATCTCTGATCTTACTGGGTAAGTCTCTAGTTCTAATGCTTGCTGACAGTTTTAGATAGTTGCTGCTGATGTATAGGAATTGGAGTTCTATTTTGTCAAAAGCTTTTTTTGCATCTATTGAGATAATCATGGGGGCAGCTAGGTGGCGCAGTGGATAGAGCACCAGCCTTGAATTCAGAAGGACCTGAGTTCAAACCTGGTCTCAGACACTTTAACACTTCCTAGCTGTGTGACCCTGGGCAAGTCACTTAACCCCAGCCTCCAAAAAAAAAAAAAAAAAAAAAAAGAGATAATCATGTGATTTGTTAGTTTTGTTATTGATATGGTCAGTTGGGCCAAAAGCTTTCCTGATATTAAATTAGCCCTGTTATAAACCATTCCTGGTATAAATCCTGTTTGGTCATAGTGTATTTTCTTGATGATATGTTGTTGTAATCTCTTTGATAATCTCTTATTTAAAATGTTTGCATCAATATTCATTAGGCAATCTGGAATTATGCCCAAAAAGTTATCAAAATGTGCATACCCTTTGACCCAGCCATACTACTACTGGGCTTATACCCCAAGGAACTACTAGAGAAGGGAAAGGGTCCTGTATGTGCCAAAATGTTTGTGGCAGCCCTTTTCATAGTGGCTAGAAGCTGGAAGATGAATGGATGTCCATCAATTGGAGAATGGTTGGGTAAACTATGGTATATGAATGTTATGGAATATTATTGTTCTATAAGAAATGACCAACAGGAGAAATACAGAGAGGCTTGGAGAGACTTACATCAACTGATGCTGAGTGAAACGAGCAGAACCAGAAGATCATTATACACTTCAACAATGATACTGTACGAGGATGTATGCTGATGGAAGTGGATATCTTCAACATAGAGAAGAACTAATCCAATTCCAATTGATTAATGATGGACAGAACCAGCTACATCCAGAAAAGGAACACTGGGAAATGAATGTAAACTGTTATTTTTACCTTCTGAATCCAATTCTTCCTGTGCAACAAAAAATTCTGTTCTACACGCATATATTGTATCTAAATTATACTGTAATATATTTAACATATATAAGACTGCTTGCCATCTGGGGGAGGGGGTTGGGGGAGGAAGGGAAAAAATCTGAATAGAAGTAAGTGCAAGAGATAATGTTGTAAAAAATTACCCATGCATATGTACTGTCAAAAAATGTTATAATTATAAAATAAAATAAAAAATTAAAAAAAAAAATAAGTAATAGGGTATTGAGTGAAAATAAAGCAGAGGAGTCAGGAGGAATAAGAAATAAGAGATGCACATAAACATAAAATAAAGATGAGGAATAGGATTTATTAGGTTAAAAAAGCAGAGGTAGTAAACATAATCTCATACAAAGTTGAAGCTAAAAAATTAGATTTAATTGAAAGAGAAATTAAACTATATATTAGGTATATTAACCAATATTATTTTAGACTATTTAAAATAATCAGATAGTATAAGGGTGCAATATTGTTGTATATAGAAAATTATGAGCTTGTGAATTAAAAAAAAAAATTGGGAAAACTTGCCTTAGAAATGTTATTCATCTTAAGAGAAATAGAGGACAAACAAGCATACTACAGTCTTATCTAGATGCATATGAATGTATGTGTGTATAGTTAATAGAGATATCTATGTATATGGATATGTAGGGATGTATATATATGTGTGTGTGCATATGTGTACATGTTTGTATATGCCTATACTTAATTATAATCTTTTTGGGGAGGAAGGGGGAAAAAGAATAAAATAAAAAGTACACAGCAGAGAACAAAAGAAAACCTGCGAAGAAGGAAAGAAAAAATATACAGCTCTGAACACAATATGTTCACTTTCTTGATATGGATATTTATTGCTGTATATTTTGATCTTCTTTTATGTTCTGCTATGTGCATGGAAATTTATTTTCTTTTTTTATTTTGTATTTATGTGTTAAATAAATAAAAATGTTTTTAAAAAGAAATAATGAAAAATATTAGAGGAGCTCTGAGAAAATGAGCACATTGATACATTGTTGGTGCCCTTGTGAATAGATAGATACAACTATTATGGAAAGTTATTCAGAATTATACAGAAACCATAACTACCTACTTCACCCCTGCTAGACCTATACTCAAAAGATATTAAAGAGGAAAAGGAACTCATACATACAAAAATAGATATAGTAGCTCTTTCTGCGGTGGCAAAAAAAAAATAAATAAAAATAAAAATTCTGAAAAATAAAAGGATTTACAACTATTAAAAAAAAAAAATTCATTAGGGAGATTGGTCTGTAATTTTCCTTCTCTGTTTTGGCTCTTCTTGGTGAAGATATAAGTACCATATTTGTGTTATAGAAGGAATTTAGCAGGACTCTTTTTTTAAAAAACCTATTTTTCCAAATAGTTTACATAGTTCTTTAAATTTTTGATACAATTAATTTGTAAATTCATCTGATCCTGAGATTTTTTTCTTTGGGAATTCACTGATGGCTTGTTCAATTTCTTTTTCTAAAATGGGATTATTTAAGTGTTTTATTTCCTCTTATATGATGATCTATATCCACATTTATCATGCTGCACACGCACAAAAAAAAAAATCCAATCAAAAAGGGAAAAAATGAGAAAAAAGCAAGCAAAAACAACAAAAAAGTTGAACATATTATGTTATGATCCATATTCAGATTCCACAGTCCTCTTTCTGAATGCAGATGGCTCTCTACATTATAGAGCTATTGGAATTAGCTTGAATCACCTCATTGTTGAAAAGAACCATGTCCATCAGAGTTGATTATCATATAATCTTCTTGTTGCCATGCACAACTTTTTATTGCTTCTATTCACTTCCTTAGCATCAGCTCATGTAAGCTTCTTCAGGCCTTTCTGAATTCATCCTCCTGATCATTTCTTATACAATAATAATATTTTATAACATTCATATACCATAATTATTCAACTGTTTCCCAACTGAAGGTCATCCATTCAGTTTCCAGTTCCTTGCCACCACAAAAAGGGCTGCTACAAACATTTTTGCACATGTGGGTCCCTTGTGGAAAGCAATTTTTAAATTTAAAGCTTTTTATTTTCAAAACATATGCATAAATAGTTTTCAACATTCACCCGTTAAAAACCCTGTATTCCAATTTTTTTTCTCCCTTCTTTCCCCCAGATAAGTCCTCTAGATGGCAAGTAATCCAATATATTTTGGAATTGAGCAATTCTTAAACTAATGAGCATCCACTCAATTTATAGTAAGAAAAACATTTTTAAGGAACTATTTCTAATAAGGTCATCTTTTTTCATATATATAGAGAACTCAGTCAATTTTATTTTTAAAAAAGTTTTTCCCTAATTGATAAATGATCAAATATAAACAATCAATTTTTAAATGAAGAAATTAAAATCATATATACTCAATTGAAAAAAATGCTCTAAAATCACCATTATTCAGAAAAATGTACATTAAAACAACTCTGGGATATCACCTTATACTTATCACACTGACTACTATGACAAAAAAGAAACTGACAAATGTTGGCAGGGATGTGGGAAAATTGGGACATTAATGTACTGTTATTAGAGTTGTGAACTAATTGATCCAACCATTTAGTAGAACAATTTGGAACTATGCCCAAAGAGCGATCAAATTGTGCATACTTTTTTTTTTAATCCAGAAAAGCTATAATATCCCAAAAATATCTTTAAAATGAAAAATGACCTATTTGTACAAAAATATTCATAGCAGCTCTTTTTTTGTGATGGCTAAGAATTGAAAACTGAGAGAACATCAATAAATTGGGAAATCACTAAACAAGTTGTAAAATGGAATTGTAATGGAATACTATTTGGCTATAAGAAATTATCAAAAGACTTATAAGTATTGATGCAAGATGAAATAAGTAGAACCAGGAGAACATTGTACACAGTAACAGCAATATTGCACAATGATCAATCATGAATAATTTAGCTTTTCTCAACAATACAACAAGCCAGGACAATTCCAAAGGATTTATGAAGAAAATACTACCCATATCCAAAGAAAGAATTGATGGATTCTAAATGGGGAATGAATCACATTATTTTTTACTTTATTTTTTTCATGGATTTTTTTTCTTTTGGTGTTTCTTTTTCCCAGAGCATGATTAATGTGGAAATATGTTTTACAGTTGCACATATATAACCTATATAAAATTATTCAGCATTGTAAGGAGAAAGGGAGTTTAAAAAGAGAGGGAGAAAACTGTAATTTTTTTTAATGTTAAAGATAATTTTTCAGGTAATTGAGGAAAACAAAATATTCAAAAAATGTTTATAATAATTCTTTTAATAGTAGCAAAATACTAGAAACTAAGGAGGTATTAGTGAGTTGGAGAATGACTATAAGTTAAAAGTTATATAACTATTGGATTGTTATTGTACCTTAAGAAATTATGAAAGAGAATGTTCCAATGAAAATTTAGAAATTTTTTGAAGTGATACAGAGTGGTATGAGCACTATAAAAACAAGTGATTTTTAAAATTTGTGATGAACTCTCATGAATAGTGACCAGCCACTCTTTGAGAAGACTAATGATGAATTTGCTGAAGGAGAGGTGAGAGGCAGTGTAAAGAATGAAAAATGTACAAATATTTTGAAACATTACTTCTGTAAAAATCTTTTGTTTCTTTATGAATGTTAGAAGGGTTTTCTTTTTCTTTTTCCAGTGATGAGAGTAGGTGGGAGAAAGAGAAACTTAATTCTTGTTCATTGTAAAGTAAAATAAAAGCTAATACAAAAAAAAAAAAAAAAAAAAAAAAAAAACTACTACAAAAAAGATAGCATTATTCTTTCATTTGGATTTTTCCCCAAAATGAAATATATTTTGAGGTTATTAAATAAGAAATCATCTTTCTGTCAGACCTGCATTTTCTGAGAAATTAATTGATTTTGTTCTTTTCCAAAACACATGAAACTACCTCCTAGAAGACTGGTTCTTCACTTTTTTGTGTCTAGACCCCCTTGACATTCTGGGCCTCTTTTCAGAATGGCATTTGAATGCATAGAATAAATTATACATATTACAAAGCACACCAATTAAATGAATATAGAGTTTTACTATCAAAATTGATGAACTTCTTGATACTTACAACTTATTCATGGTATGGATATGAATAGGAACTTGTCAGAGAAAGAAAATTCAAACTATCCATGTGAAAAAAAAATATTACAAATCTCTAATAATTAGAGAAATACAAATGAGAAATTTTATCTCATATTTATCAGATGGCAATTTGATAAAGGAAATTATGATGTTAGAGGGACTGTGAGAGAACAGATATATTAATTTATAATTGCTAGAGAACTAAATTAGAATAGCCATTGTAGAAAGCAATTTAAACTATGCCCACAACATTTGTAAATAGTGAATACCTTTTCACCTAGCAATATCATAGTGGTCCTGTACCTAAAAGAGATAAAAGAAATTGAATAAAATGCTCATTTATATAAAATTTTCTATAGCACCTATTTTTGTGGTTGTTAAGAATGGGGAATTAAGGTGGGACCTATCAATTGAAAAATGGTTAAACAACTTGTGGTACATGGCCATCATTGAAAATTATCATACTGTGAGAAATAATGTAAATGACAATTTTTGAAATATCTAGGAAAACTTGTATGAAAAACAAAACATAGTAAAGTGAACAAATTTAGGAGATTAGTTAATATTATAACATTTTGAAAGGTTTAACAGGTCTGAATAGTGCAATGATTACTCATGATTTTAGCAGAGTAGTAATGAAAAATTCTATCTAAACCCTGAAAACATAACAGACTAAATATGCAAAATGAGATATATTTTGGACATGATCAATATCGGATTTTGTTTTGATTAGCTGTGTATGTATGTATATCTTATGAGTTTGGTGTGTTTGTTGTTGTTCTTGTTCAGTGGGAGGGAGAAAGAGGAAGGAAAAAAAAAAGAAATTTTTGTTAACAATTTTTTTTTTTCATTCTAAAGATCTTGTAATTAAATTCTTAAAGTTGCAAACTCTTGAACTTAAGGTTACCTGTAAATCAACTCCCATTCCCTGAAGTTGGCAAGCATATTTCTTCTTCTGCCTTGTGCTTCAGGGAAGAACCAGAAAAGAGAGAGCATTTATCAGGGGAAGCGGTATCTGATTTTTAGTGAAATACTAAAACGCAACTCTAATTTCTGAAACCCTCTCAGCATGATGCTTTGAAGCAAGTTCATATTCATGAACCCTTTGCCTCCACTCTGAGCTCCCTGAGGACAAGGAAATTGTCTTTTTTTTTTTCTTTTTCATATCTCCAATATCAAATCCAAATCATATTTATTAAATGAATGCTGAATTAAATTTGAGGGAATTCAAATGAAAATGATCCTCATACCATTTTGTGGAATAATTAAATCATAATTTTTAAGGATATAAAAGATCTTAGAGAGGGGCAGCTAGTGGGTTTAGAGGATAGAGCGCCAGCCCTGAAGTCTGGAGGACCTGAGTTCAAATCTGTACTCAGACACTTAACACTTCTTAACAGTGTGAACCTAGGTAAGTCAAGTAACCTCAATTGTCTCAGAAAAAAAAAAAAAAATTAGAGAACATATGTAAATGAAGTTCATTTTTAAGAATTAAATTATTTATGCTAATTACTAACTATATTATTAGCCTTGAGAGTATAAACATATTATGGACAAGTCATGCCTAGTATTCTGTATGGAGATATTGGTTTTGGTGTTTCTAATCTTATTCAATAGCTCACATGAGTTTTTTTAATTTGGGGTAATGAACAAGAGAGAGCACTACTACTAGAGAGCAGAAAGTATAGAAACATCAAACCATTAGGAGATCTAAGAAAATAATAGTTGAAAAAAGGATTACTTTATAGAACATCCTATGAAAAGTCCTTGTGGAGTAAAAATCAAGAGACTGAGGCTACTAGTTGTAATCAATTTTTATTTGGGTCAGTGAGGAAAACTCAGTTAAAATCTTCCTTTTATTGAAAATAGAATATTTTATTAAGGTAAATTGTTTTTGAGAAAAAGAACTAGAAAGCATTTGAGAGAGTTGTTCCAAGTGAAGGGAAAAAATTACACACACAGCTAGAAATCATCAAGGTAATTTTACTCCTTTTCATGATCATTGAAATCTTAAACTTGAAATAATAAAATGGATTGTAGCTTTAATTTTTTTTCTTTATGCTTGCACTATGCAAAAAAATTTCAAAAGTTAAGTCCTTAGAGAAAATGGAAGCCTCAGTATATACAAAACTATAGACTATGCAAAAAAAAAAAAAAAAAAAATCACTTCCGCCTCTCAGCAATGCCCTTTTCATCCTGTCAGATATAGTTTGCCCTACTTATTCTTATGCCTGAGATTGAAGGATTACTTTTTCTTTTCACAAGCATACCAGGGCACAACTATGCCTTTTCTGACTCTCTGTATATAGCTGAAATCATACTACAATTTGAATATTTGGCCCTGAAAATTATGGGCTTTTTTGGCCTGTAACATAAAATAGTTCAATTTTTTGCTATAAAATATTTTAACTTTTTAAGTGTATCACTCAGTTGAAGCAGAAGAATGATGCTGTCCTTATATTCAGGTATATCAAAGGAAAATAGTAGAGTATTAGAATCTGAGAGAATTAGTTATGTATAAACTGATTGTGATGTTAGTATGCAATATCAATTACCTTTACATTGATAATCCTTATGCATTGACAATAGAAAGCCATATAAATGGAGTCTTTTGCATATCTGGGAAGAAGAAATCCAATTTCTAGTACTGAAGTACTGAAGACCAGAGTATCAAAACACATAGTCTTTCAACTGGGAAATAACCAACATAAATAAAAATACAAAATTACATTTGAATAATAAATCTATATGCAGTCCATAGAAATACATACATATATATATATATATATATATATATATATATATATATATATATATATATATATATATATATATATACATATATATATATATATATATATATATATATGGATTAGTGGCCCTCTTTCTGAGTTTGTATTAGCATCCCCTCAAAGAGTGGCCACCCCTAAAAAAGAATTTAAAAGTTGAGTTGCAGGGGAAAAAAAAATGAAGTGTTTGGGTTTTGAATTTCTGGATAGATTTGGGTAGTTCTATAGTGGTCCATTCTATATTTCTCAGACACTTCATAATTGGTATCTGTTACCTCAGCTTTGGAATGATGAGTTTCAAAGATTGACACATTCCTTCCTGCACTCTGCCATAGCCCTGACTAATAGTCATTCAGCCCCAGAGCCTAGTATTAATTTAGACTCTGTTCCAAGACCTCAAATCTGGAGTATTTGTTACCTTGTGAAATTTTTATAGAATCATAGATCAAGAGATGGAAGTAATAGGGTCATTTAATTCAACTCCCTAGTTTAACAGATTAGGAAAAAAGATAAGCAAATGTCAGTACTCTGAGACTACACAGGTAGTAAGCCTCAGAAGTAAGATTTAAATCGAAGTCCATTTGTTAGGGAGCCAATAATGTGTAGCATAGTATTAATCTATCTCCTTTTTTGCTCTCACACACACACATATACATATACATACATATATATATATATATTCTTTTTTGATACCCATAAAATATGGGATTTTTTTTCCTGATAAAGAGTTAAAAACCTGAACTCTTGAATCTTTCACACATTAGTTCTTTCTTGGTTTTAAAAAAACAACATGGATAATCTTATGAGGTTAAATTATATCAAATTTTATGTACATTGAAGAAGAACTCACTCTTCTTTACCTACTTTCTATATGAAGTATAAAGAAAGCATAAAATGGTATGTCAAGGTATTACTTTGACTAGCAAAACCACAGTAAAATAAATTATAATGATTTAATTATGTGGGGTTCTTAACATTAATAATGATAACAGTGGTTTATACTTACATAGTAATTTGAGATTTAAAAAGAGATCTGCTCCATATCATATTCCCTAAAGGTGGCAATTCCTGAAGGCTCTCTTCTCTCTATAATAACTTCTGTTCTCATCAGCTACCATGCATTTAATTGCCATCTCGTTCATTATAATTTGCAGATGATTTACAGACCTACATATCCGACTCCAGTATTTACTTTTCTAAACTTTCCTCTTTTTATTGAAATCACCAACATTCTTATAGTCACTTAGGTTTTAACCTCCGCTTAACACTTAACTCTCTTATTCTCATTCACTTAATATATCAATAAGACTGTAGAATCTTATTAATTCTACCTTTACCATATCTTTTTCTTCTGATCTCATTTCTCTATTCACACTATCATCACCTAAATTCAGGAATTCATCACCTCTTGCTAGGCTTTAATTGGTTTCTCTGCCTTAAGAGTCACCCCATTCCACTCCTTCTTCCACATGGTTGCCATTGTTATTTTTGCATGAGTACAGATCTGATAATGTTACCTCACCTACTTAATAAATTCCAATGCTTTTCTACTGAGATAAAATATAAGCTCCTTTATTTTTATAAGTTTTACAGTCCTTCATAAGCTGACTGTTGTACAGTCACGGATCCTTAGTATCCCCTGTCCCTGAAACTCCTTTATCTATTTGAAGAAGCAGGGGTGTGGACAGCTTGATGGATACTTGATAATAATTCACCTGGTTGCACTCCTTTGGACTTTATCACACATCTCTGCAAGAGACCTTCCACTGTTCAGATTTTTTAAATATTTTTCAGCTTTTAAAAATGCATCATATTTCTCTATTTGATTCTAAGATCCTTGAGGGCAAGGGTTCTCTTTTGCCTTTTCTTTGCACTCCCCAGTGCTTAGCACAAAAATTAACAATAGGCATTTGATAAATCTTTGTTGAGGACTGATTCTAACCTATGCTTCTGTTATTCATTTTTCCAGTTCTCTGGTTCATCCAAACTAGCCATTCCTCTCTTCACACATGACACTTTATTTCTTTGGTCTATGCCTTTCATTAGGCAGCCTCATGCTTGAAATAAAATATTCCCTCCCTGGAATCATTTACTTCCTACAAGATACAACTCAAATGTAATCTTAATGAAGGTTTTTATGATGCCCTCACGTACTCTCTCCTTCCCTAATTATCTTGCATTTGTTTTTTTATTTATGCTGAATATATTTATTTATGCATGCTATAACTATTTCTCATAAGGAATATAAGTTTCTTGTAAGAATTATTTCATGGTTTAAAAGTTATATCCACAGCAAATAGTTATTAGTATGTGTGTAGATTAATATTAACTTAATAAATGCCTATCAACTCATCTAATTTGTTCTTACAATAGCTTACAAATACAAAAGTATTTCCATTTCCATTTCAAATGAAAAAACTGAGGTTCAGCTATTTTAAGAGACTTTCTGAAGGTCATATAATTATTAATAGCAGAAATGGAATTCTTACTAGGCTTCCTGACTTTAGTATAGTCATTATTCATACAAGTGATATGGCACTTAAAAAAACCACACACACAACTTTTGCTTATCACCATCTTCACTTAGAGCTAAACCAATTGTCCACAGAGTAATTCACACTTTTTTCTGTACAGAAGGCAAATTTATGTGTGAATCTTACTCTCATCAGAATTGGCTCAAAGAGAAAATAATTGACATATTGGTTTTACAGAAAATTCTCTCTCACCTCATTAAAAAGGGGGAGAGGAAAAGGGAAAAGTAAAAGAGTAATAAGGGAAGGATACAAGAAAGGGGAAGGGATTTAAAAGAAGGAGGGAGGGATACTAAAGAGGGAGGGCTGCACGACACAAGTGGGGCTCATAAGTTTAATATTGGGGAAGGGGTTCAGGGAGAGCAAGGGAAAAAGCATAATCTGGGGATAATATGATGGCAGGAAATACAGAATTAGTCATTTTAACCGTAAATGTGAATGGAATGACCTCTCCCATTAAGCAAAGACGGATAGCAGACTGGATGAAAAGTCAGAACCCTACATTATGTTGTTTACAGGAAACACATTTAAAGCCGGGAAATACATACAGAGTAAAGATAAAAGGCTGGAGCAGAATTTATTATATTTCAAGTGAAGTCAAAAAAGCAGGGGTAGCCATCCTTATCTCAGATCAAGCAAAAGCAAAAATTGATCTAATCAAAAGAAATAAGGAAGGAAACTATATCCTGCTAAAGGGTACCATAGACGATGAAGCAATATCAATACTAAACATATATGTACCAAGTGGCATAGCATCTAACTTCCTAAAGGAGAAGTTAAGAGAGTTGCAAGAAGAAATAGACAACAAAACTATAATAGTGGAATATCTCAACCTTGCACTCTCAGAATTAGATAAATCAAACCACAAAACAAATAAGAAAGAAATTAAAGAGGTAAATAGAATATTAGGAAAATTAGGTATGGTAGATCTTTGGAGAAAACTGAATGGTGACAGAAAGGAGTATACTTTGTTCTCAGCAATTCATGGACCTAAAGAAAAATTGACCATATATTAGGACATAAAGATCTCAAAATTAAATGCAGGAAGACAGAAATACTAAAGGCTTTCTTTTCAGATCATGATGCAATAAAAACTACATTCAACAAAAAGTTAGAGGTAAATGCATCAAAAAAGTAATTGGAAACTAAGTAATCTCATCTTAAAGAATGATTGGGTGAAACAGCAAATTATAGAAACAATTAATAATTTCATTCAAGATAATGACAACAATGAGACATCATACAAAAATTTGTGGGATACAGCTGAAGTGGTAATAAGGGGAAATGTTATATCTTTAGAGGCTTACTTGAATACAATAGAGAAAGAGAAAATCAATGAATTGGGCTTACAACTTAAAAAGGTAGAAAAAGACCAAATTAAAAACCCCCAACCAAATACTAAACTTGAAATTCTAAAATTAAAAAGAGAAATTAATAATATTGAAAGAAAAAAAAAAACTATTGCACTAATAAATGAAACTAAGAGTTGGTTTTATGAGAAAAAAAACAATAAAATAGATAAACTTTTGGTAAATCTGATTACAAAAAGGAGAGAGGAAAATCAAATTGTTAGTCTTAAAAATGAAAAGGGGGAACTTTCCACCAATAAAGAGGAAATTAGAGAAATAATAAGTACTTTGCCCAACTTTATACCAATAAATATGATAACCTAAGTGAAATGGATGACTACCTCCAAAAAATGTATGCTTCCCAGATTAACAGAGGAGGAAATAAATTGCTTAAATACTCCCATTTCAGAAAAAGAAATAGAACAAGTTATTAATCAACTCCCTAAGAAAAAATCTCCAGGACCAGATGGATTTACATGTGAATTCTACCAAACATTCAAAGCAAAATTAGCCTCAATGTTATGTAAACTATTTGAAAAAATAGGGAATAAAGAAGTCCTACCAAATTCCTTTTATGACCCAGACATGGTACTGATAGCCAAACCAGGTAGGTTGAAAACAGAGAAAGAAAACTACAGACCAATCTCCCTAATGAATATTGATGCTAAAATCTTAAATAAGATATTAGCAAAAAGACTCCAGAAAATCATCCCCAGGATAATACAGCATGATCAAGTAGGATTTATACTAGGAATGCAGGGCTGGTTCAATATTAGGAAAATTATCAGTATAATTGGCCATATTAATAACCAAATTAACAAAAATCATATGATCATCTCAATAGATGGAGAAAAAAACATTTGATAAAATCCAACATCCATTTCTATTAAAAACACTTGAGAGTATAGGAATAAATGGACTTTTTCTTAAAATAGTCAGTAGCATCTATTTAAAACCATCAGTAAGCATCATATGTAATGGGGATAAACTACAACTATTCCCATTAAGAGTAGGAGTGAAACAAGGTTGCCCACTATCACCATTGCTATGCAATATTGTATTAGAAATGCTAGCTTTGGCAATAAGAGTAGAGAAAAGATTAAAGGAATTAGAGTAAGTAATGAGGAAACCAAACTATCACTCTTTGCTGATGATATAATGGTATACTTATAGAACCCCAAAGATTCTACTAAAAAATTATTAGAAATAATCCATACCTTTAGCAAAGTTACAGGATACAAAATAATCCCACATAAATCATCAGCATTCTTATATGTCACTAACAAAATCCAATAGTTAGAGTTACAAAGAGAAATTCCATTTAAAGTAACTATTGATAGTATAAAATATTTAGGAATCTATCTGCCAAGGGAAAATCAGAAACTATATGAGCAAAACTACAAAACACTTTCCACACATATTAAGTCTGATCTAACCAATTGGGAAAATATTAAATGCTCTTGGATAGGGCAAGCAAATGTAATAAAGATGTCAATACTATCTAATCTGTTTATTTAGCACTAAACTAATCAGACTCCCAAAAAATTATTTTAATGACCTAGAAAAAACAACAACAAAGTTATTATGGAAAAACAACCAAGGTCCAAGAATTTCAAGGGAATTAATGAAAAAAAAAAATCAAATGAAGGTGGCCTAGCTGTACCAGATCCCAAATCTATATTATAAAGCAGCAGTTACAAAAACCATTTGGTATTGGCTAAGAAATAGACTAGTTGATCAGTGTAATAGGTTAGGTCCAAAGTATAAAATAATCAATAACTTTAATAATCCTGTGTTTGACAAACCCAAGGACCCCAGCTTTTGGGATAAGAATTCAATGTTTGACAAAAGTTGCTGGGAAAATTGGAAATTAGTATGGCAGAAACGAGGCATTGACCTACACTTAATACCATACACAAAGGTCAGGTCAAAATGGGTTCAATGACCTAGGCATAAAGAATGAGATTATAAATTAATTAGAGGAACATAGGATAGTTTACCTCTCAGACCTGTGGAAGAGGAATGAATTTATGTCCAAAGAAGAACTAGAAATCATTATTGATCACAAAGTAGAAAAGTTTGATTATATCAAATTGAAAAGTTTTTGTACAAACAAAACTAATACAAATAAGATTAGAAAGGAACAATAAAATGGGAAAACATTTTTACAGTCAAAAGGGTCCAATAAAGGCCTCATTTCCAAAATATATAGAGAATTGACTCTAATTTTAAGAAATCAAACCATTCTCCAATTGATAAATGGTCAAAAGATATGAACAGACAATTCTCAGATGAAGAAATTGAAACTATTTCTAGTCATATGAAAAGATGCTTCAAGTCATTATTAATCAGAGAAATGCAAATTAAGACAACTCTGAAATACCACTACACACCCATCAGATTGGCTAGAATGACAGGGAAAGATAATGAAGAATGGTGGAAGGGATGTGGGAAAACAGGGACATTGTTGGTGTCATCCAGCCATTCTATGCTCAAAAAGTTTTCAAACTGTGCATACCCTTTTATCCAGAAGTATTATTACTGGGCTTATATCCCAAAGAGATCTTAAAGAAGGGAAAGGGACTGGTATGTGTAAGAATGTTTCTGGCAGCCCTCTTTGTAGTGGCCAGAAATTGGAAACTATGTGGCTGCCCATCAATTGGAACATGGCTGAATAAATTTGGTATATTAATATTATGGAAAATTATTGTTCTGTAAGAAATGACCAACAGGATGATTTCAGAAAGACCTGGAGAGACTTACGTGAACTGATGCTGAGTGAAATGAGTAGGACCAGGAGATCGTTATATACTTCAACAATATTATATGAGGATCAATTCTGATGGATGAGGCCATTTTCAACAATGAGATAACCAGATCAGTTCCAATAGAGTAGTAATGAACTGAACCAGCTGTACCCAGTGAAAGAACTCTGGGGGATGACTATGAATCACTACATAGAATTCCCAATCCCTCTATTTTTGTCTGCCTGCATTTTGCATGTCCTTCACAGGCTAATTGAACACTATTTCAAAGTCTGATTCTTTTTGAACAGCAAAACAACTGTTTTATATATACAGAGAGAGAGAGAGAGAAAAATTTTAATTTATATTTAACATGTATTGGTCAACCCTGCCATCTGAGCGGGAGGGGGAAGGAGGGGGAAAAATTAGACAAAAGGTTGGCAATTGTCAATGTTGTAAAATTACCCATGCATATATCTGGTATAACTATTAAATAAAAATAAAATTTTAAAAAAAGAAAAGAAAATGTATTGGAATGCAAAGAACTGTGTATGGAACTTGGCTCTACTGCTTTTGAACTACTAGATCTTAGTTATAACTTTACTTCTCTGAATTTTAGTTTCCTCATTTGTAAATAGGGATTACAATATTTTTGTTACTTACTTTCCAGGGAAGTATCAGGGATTAAATGATATAATGTTTTGTTAGCATTTCATAAATATATTTTCTCATCATTTTATATTTCTAGCATGATGTTTCTTGTTTTACGTTTGTATTCATTAAACTCTTCATGATCCCATCTATAATCAGTTCTCTACTTACCTTTCTTTACAAAATTTTTCTTTCTTTTTCATTTATTTATATATTACATTGAAATGATTTTTAGTTATTATTTCACATACATATGTTTTATTCATCCTATTTCATAATAGTCAATTTAAGGATAGAAATCTCTCACATTTTATTTGTAAAATTAGTTTTCTATTTTCTGTTGTAAGCAAAGTATCTGAAGCAGGTGTAAAGAAATACCCAAAAGTGGGAGATATACCCAAGATGATAGAATAAAGAGAGAGACTCACCCAACTCCACCCCCAGAGCCTTTAAATATCCTACAAATGCATTTAAATAATGACTGAACAAATTTAGAGTATCAGAACTCATAAAAATATGGAGTGGATCAATTTCTCTGCCAAGGGAACAACTTAGAAGGTCAGCAGGAACTGTTGCACCAAAGTAGTCCAGGTGTAGGCCATGCTAGCACAGCTTGTGTCCAACAAACCAGGAGCAGACCTTAGGGATTCTGAACACCTCAGCAACTTCTGATAGTTTTGGTCAAAAGGAGGTCTCTTTACTAGCAATGAGGAAGGACTCTTGTTCTGCTCATACTCTGATCTGGGATGCAGTCCTGATTCATAGTCCCAGGGTGAGGAGGAGAACTTATAGACACAGTGGATCAGAGAGACCCTTCTCATTGTTCTAGCAAAGAAAAGAGTGCTTATGGTAAAACACAGATCAGAATATAGACCAACACAGGAAACATACTTCTTCTTGGAGAATATCACCTTAGAAAAACCAAAAACTTACAGATCCTTAGAAGGAGCTGTGAAAACAGCTGACAAAACCTTGAAACTTGGGACATTGAGCCTTCTATCCTGAAAATAGAATTCTACTTGAACAAAGTTAAAAGTCATGTAAAATAATAAAGTCAAAGCTCCTACATCCAAAGCTTCAAAAAAAAAAAATTAACTTCAGGCCATGAAAGAATTCAAAAGGGATTTTGAAAATCAAGAGACAGATATTCTAGATAGCACAGGGGAAAGAGCACTGGCCCTGGAGTCAGGAGAACCTGAGTTCAAATCCTGACTCAGACAACTAATACTCACTAGCTGTGTGATCATGGGTAAATCATTTAACCTCAATTGCCTAACACACACACACACAAAAAAAAAAAAAAATTAAAATAAAAAGAGACATAGAGAAAAAAATTGAGAAGAGAAATGGAGAGTGATGCAAAAGGTAGTCCAAAAAGCTAATGAGAATGGCTTAAAAAAAAAATATGACAGTGTTGAAATTGTCCTAGACTAATAATTACCAACTTTTCAAAATTTGACATCCTGGCATTGTGTGGTTTTATAAGGCTACAAATAACTCTGAGTCATGGGCATATACTTTGAAAATTCATGTTATTATTGTTATGAATAGTTTTTCTTCAATGCAAACTATAGCCCTTCTATATTTTAGTAGATAAATAATCTTTTTAAATTAAGTGATTAAAAATATTTAGCACCTGGTGATCTATCCTCTGGTAATGACCCTTTGTATTAGACAGGTCCTTAGATGAAAAGTGCAGTCCTTCACTAGGTTTATATTTAAAATTTTTTAATTTAATGGGATCTAGCAGTTTTTCTTTTGATTACCTCCAAGCTATGATAAAACAATGGAATCAGATTTTACATATATATGTGTATGTAATACATATTCATATGTGTAGATAGCTTTTCTTTAATTAAATAAAGTTAAATTTATTGTATTTCATCATTTTATTTTGGAGAATTTACCAAAAGTGTAAAAGAATTAGAAACATCTTAGGATATCATAAAACCAGCTTGTGAATCATTATTATAGATGTATGCTTCTATTAAAGGGCATTTGTTTTATTAGTATTTTCTATCTTTTTGTTCCAAAAGAGTTTAATGTCTTTTGTGAACTCAATTCTGAAATGTGTCAAAACATATTTTTGAACTGTAGCCAGCAGAAGAAGGTTCTGGGAATTGAAGAGAAGAATCAGGTATTTTAACCCCCCCCCCAAAATAATAATAATTTATATTTTAATGGGATAAATAATTTCTATTTTACTTACTTATCACTTATTGTTAAATCAGGCTGTTGTATTCCAGAAATAATTAGCAGTTTCTAAGACTCTCAGTAACTAGGGTAGTGAAATGACTTTCACTACACAAGATATGTTAAATTGAAGTGAACCTTTCAGCTATCTAAACAAATTTGTTGTAATACTTTGAACTCTCCAAAATAACTCAGAGAAACAAATGATATTATTTTAAAATGGGCAAGAAAAGTAATTAAAACAGAGGAGGAAATTCTTGGGCTGAATTTAACTAAGGTCTGATTTGTCTAGTCGATAGTCAAGTATTTATTCCAGGTATAAGTATCAATAAAAGTATATTGATGTGGATAATATTATTCTATATTCGGCAACAAACCCTCAGTTTTCCAGCCAGTTTGCCTTCTTAAAAGGTAAGCTAACATGGGATAGATAAGTGGTGCAGTAGAGAGAGCACTGGCTCTGGAATCAGAAGGACCTGATTTTAAATCTTGTCTCACACACTTACAAGCTAGATATGTTACCCTGGACAAGTCCCCTAACCCCATTTTTTTTTCAAAAAACAAATAAAAAACATTATAACTGGAATATAGGACAGAAAAAAAAATATGTGTTCATGAGGATGACATTATAAGCAGAAGTGCTTTCAATTTTAATTCTGTCTCTCATGGATATTATGTTGGCAAGTGACAAACTTCCAGTGCTTTATTCAACTCTCTAAGACCATAAGTAACATATGAAGATCTGCTGGGTCAAAGGGTAACAGTTTTATAGCCTTTGGGCCATAATTCCAGATTGCTCTTCAGAATGGTTGGATCATTTCACAACTCCACCAACAATGCATTAGTGTCCCAGTTTTCCCCCAGCCCCTTCATCATTTATCATCATATTTTCCTGTCTTCTTAGCCAATCTGGGAGGTATGAAGTCATACCTCAGAGTTGTTTTAATTTGCATTTTTCTAATCAATAGTATTTCAGAGTATTTGTTCATATTACTATAGATAAATTGAATTTTGTCACCTGAAAATTGCCAGTTCATATGCTTTGACCACTTATCAATTGGGGAATGACTTGCATTCTTACAAATTTGACACATTTTTTAAAAAAATATTTTAGAAATAAGACCTTTATCAGATATAGTGGTTGTAAAAGTTTTTTTTGCCAGTTTTGTACTTCCCTTTTAATCTTGTTTCTGTTGGTTTTGTATGTGACTTTGTTTGTGACATGTCTTTTATTCTTTCTCCTAGCTCACCAATGACTATTTTTACAATTTTTACAAAGGAAGGAAGCAAGTGCTAACAATTTTATATTTCAGCTGTTTCTTCAATAAAGTAGGAAATAAAACTTAGCACTCTCTGCCTATCAGACTTGTTGCGACAATCAATTGAGATGACATATGCAAAAGCACTTGAAATAGTGAAAAGCATTACACAAATTAAAGGTAGTGTTATTTTGTCTAAGGAATCTTTCTTTCTAAGGATGCTATCTCATTAAAATCAACCTCCCAGCAACACTGCAGTAATTTGCTAAATTACATACAGTCCATGCCCTGAGCCAGAAGGCTTGATTGTAATTAGTTTGTATGATTAGAGTGGTTTCAAAGTTGTTCACCATTGGAAAAGTGGGCCTTCTGAAATTAATTCAGATTTTGAATAGCTTAGCACAAACCATATGATGAGGAGGTCTAATTACTTTATGATCACAGCTGGGATCAATCTTCTGTACTTTAGGGGGAAGTTTGGACAACTGAAGATGATCATTTGGGCATTTTCTTTCTTACTTGTCCTGATAAGCAACATGCATTGTTTGCAATTTTTATGGGCAAGGGGAAATTTGCAGAAAGTATTTGAAAAGAATAAAGACAGGCATACAGAGATGAAAGAGACAGAAAGACAGAGACATAGAGACAGAGACACAAAAAGAGAGAGAGAGGCTGAAAGACAAAAACTTACTTGAAATGAGTATTTTGAATGTGTTATTCCTTTTACTCCAGGGTTCCATTCTTCCACAGAAGATGGTTTTCCATACCAAAATGATATATATTAGTAACAAAGTATTTGATATATGCCATTCTTTTTTGATCAAGTATGGACTAAATAGATGCAGAAGGAAAATGATATATAAAATGCCGGGTTTGGAATCAGAAAAATCTGAGTTCATATCTGGTGTCTGGCATTTAATAGATGTGAGCCTGAGCAATTCAGTTAAATCTTTGCCTTGATTTCCACAAATGTAAAATGGGAATTATAATAACACCTAACTTACAACATTCTTATAAGGACCAAACGAAACAATATTTGTAAGAAAAACACTAAGCATAGTGTCTGACATATGATAGGTATTACATGAAATGTATATTCCCTTGTCCTCTTCCTTCTTTTCAAAACTAATTTGTTGGGAATTTGGTACAAATTAACCCTTGAAAGGATTGAGGTTTAGTCACAGAAGAAAGACTGATTATGCAAAATAAAGCTATATTTTGGACAAGCATAGGATAGTAGCTTAATTTCATAGCAATTATAGCATCACATAGAACTGGATTAACTTTTTCTCTAGCTTATAATTACTTGCAGTATTGCATTGTAGGAATTCTTTATATTTTGTAGTATACTTTTCTTTGGTCATTATCTGTTCACAAATGAAAACAACGACAATAGCAAATTCACAATTTACTTTGATTTTGATGACAACTGATCTTTATCTAATTTTGATTTTGTTTTTGGCTTCTCTGAAAAATTTCAAAGCCTTTAAGAGAATTTTAGAGAAACATTCTCTTTTGCTCTCTTTGCAGTTTTTCATGATTTCTGTAGACCTGAACTGTCTGTAAGAACATTTTCTAATCTGGTCTCAGAAACTGTCACATCAATGTTCTTACTTTATGAAAAGATGAATAGCTCTTCTTTTCAACAAAGCTATTGATTGATTTGATTGTTAATCAATGATTCTTATTGTTTAGTCATTTTCAGTCATTTTTTACTTCATAGCCCTTTTTGGGATTTTCTTGACAAAAATAATGCAATATTTTGCTATTTCCTTCTCCAGCTCATTTTACAAATGAGGAAACTGAGACAAACAGGGTTTAGATACTTTCCCAGGATTACTCTATTACATCTTATAAGTGTCTGAAGTCATATTTGACCTCAGGTATTCCTGACTCCATGTCTGGAACTCTCTCTACTGTGCCACTTAGTTTCTCTAATCAATGACAGCCCAGCTACTGGGCTTTAATTGCCTATTATCATATTGCTGCTTGGCATGATGCTTGGTAATTTAGTCAAGAACAGATGGAAGATAAAGTAATACTAGAATAATCTAAACATATACTCTTTCTTTCCCTCTTGTCTGCTCATTCAACAAATGAAATACTCAGATATCATTCTAACCTTTCTCTAGAAATACCAAAGCAATACTGGACATTAACAATTTACCAAATTTTCTGCAAACTTCATAGTCCCCTTTTACAATTATTAGGATAAAGGTAGTACCCATATAATTTAAAATAAAAACCTCTAATTTTCCATGGACAGCAAAAAAATCACTCGTATTGAAATCCCAAATGTTCTATCACTAAAAACTTAGCTACAAAATAATATGTTTTCACAAGTAATATCATGACCCAAATATCTTTGGGTTATCTTTATTTTTGAATAAAAATAAGAAAAATAGCAGGTATCACAAAAGATGTCTAATTTTAGAATTTTGGGGTAACCCCTGAACTTCTCCAAATGTCTGTGTGTAATTTTTGGTGGTCTTCCCATTCATCAATATCAAAACATTAGAACTGATGCAATGTCTAAAACGCCAGCCATTGCCGAAAATTTTTCTTTTCTTCTCTGACTTTAAATAGTCAGTTAATGAGGTTGGTATTTCTATGAAAAAAACACATGAAAACTATCAAAGTTTTAATCTAGGTCACCTACCTTAAGAAACACAGAAAAGTAATCCTAAGAAAGAAAAAGATGAATATGTTCAAATGGATAAATACTTAATATACTTTCCTCTTTTAAATTTCTGCTCCTTGAGGGCAGCTCTGCTTTTATTTTTCTTTTCATTAGCTAACACTTTGCTATTTCCAATATGTTATTTCATTTATACAAAATATTCCCAGTGAGGAACTCTACCAATGAAAATCAGTTACTAACAATTTTAGATGTATGGAGACAGTGAGATTTATGTAACTTGCCCAGGCTAAGACAGCAAATATGTAATTGGAAACCAATAGGCCTCAACTTTAGGTTCACTGCCTATTATATTGCACTGTCTCAGAATTTTCATAGTATATATTTAATATTTGTTTGATTGAAATGAGATAATCATGTATTTTATTTAAGAACATCATTTATTGATGTAATTTTGCTAATTGCGTGGTTTGTTTGTTTTTTTTTAGTTTGAATAGCCTTAACATTTTTGTTGTGATTATTTTTCTGCTTATCATATTAAGTTTCTTAAGGACTATGACTTTTTCTACATAATTAATTAATAGTATCTATGCACAATAATACACATTAATAGGTCTTGGTTGTAACTGGTGTTTTGATTGTTTCCCATGCCAATGGCATCAGAAATCCTTCTTCAAAGATAGAACAAGTTGCCATAACAAATGCCATCTCTCAACCTCTGCTAGTTTTCACATTATGGGAATCTAGATATTTCCCTTTACAACAACTCCAGTTCAAATCCTTATAAACCATTCAAGATTCATTAAAAGAGTGATGTTTTATAGAACATATAAGAAACTGGATGACTATGTGCTCCTCTCAATAGGAAATAATCAACAATGAAATTTTGTTGCTGTCCTATCTTTCAAAATATTTACCTTCTGAATATAAATATATATCATAAATTACCACTATTAATACTGTAAAGCTTTATATCATGAGGATAATGTGCTACATGTGACAAATCATTTGATACTCATAGAAGAAATCAGGATAGGAAGGCATACTAGTTTTGAATTTATTCATTGAAATTTAGAACTGATCACAAACCATCTTGAGAGAGTTTATGGAATGGAGGCTGGACTTATGCAGCCTTTATGAATTTTTTAAAAATCAAAAGGGCATTGATAACTGTGGTTGATCTGGAATAAGGCTATTCAAACCTGAATTTAAAGAAAAAATCTAAGGAACATTGATAACTGTGGTTGACCCAGAACACAATTGTAGTATACAATATACTAAGTACAGAATATAATAACAACATGCAATACAATGATGATGATGATAGTAATAATACTAGGTACATAGACAATATCCACATTAACTTCATTATCTTTCATTTATGAATAGACAGTAAATATGCTAAACAAAAACATACAAGCATACAAATAAAATAGACACCAAAATACTAAAACAGAGACTTTAATATATCATTAAGAATTAAATAAACTATAGTAGAACCAGAGCAACATCACAGATAACACTATAGACCATAATATTGGACATAATATTGATCCACAAAAATTTAAGAACAAATTTTTAATAGCAATTAATTAACCAAATATTCAGGCCACATTGAATAAAAAAACTTTCAAGTTATATAGAAATATCAAAAAGCAAAACAAAAACTACATGAAAATATAATGAGGTTTATATTATATCCACAATATTATCCATTACTAGAACTGTCCTAAATATCTTCAGTGAGCTGAGAGAAGATAGACTTATATCCCAAAATTTCACTCAATTTAAAATAACTATTTTATCTAACTAATTAATGGTTCACAGTATATTATATGTTGAAGTACAATAATCATGTACCAGATTTTAAAAGATCATTCTTATATGTAATTTTGACAATTCCTTAATATTTATTCTTTAGTTTGAATAGCCTTAACATTTCTATTGTCATTATTATTTTTCTGCTCAACATGTTGAGTTCCTGAAGGACTTTGACTGATTCCACCAAATTCATTTATAATACCTATGCATCCTCTGGCATGTCCCCTGAATCTTTGGATATAAATTCCACTGAAAAGATAAGAAAGAATTTTTTTTAAATAAAAATGATAATTAGAATGACAAATAATATTTGGTAAACACTTTTGTCTTTAAAAATCAATCTATCAACAAAATTTATTAAACATCTTACTATGAACTAGGTACTGTACTAAAATACAAAAAAAAAAAAATCCAACTCTGTCTTCAAGGGAGAGATAATATATACATAAACAGTTATATATAACATATAGAGTTGGTAGAAAGTACCTTAAAGAGGGAGCTAGAAAATAGTGTCTCCTATAAAAGAGAACTTTCAAGCTGAATCTTAAGGAATTCAGGAATTCCAAAATTCTAAATCAGGGTGAGGAGTGATTTTCAGGTATTGAGGACAACCGAAGCAAAGTCACAAATGAATAACAGCAAAATATTTGGAGAGAGGAAAATGTGTTAAGACTTAGAAAAGAGAAAGGGGTCAAGTTATAAAGAGTTACTGATCTGATTGGTAATAAGAAGCCAATGAAATTTATTTAGTAGAATCTTGGTATGGTTAGATATAAGCTCTATGAAAATCATGTTGGAAGTGGAATAGAAGAAGAATTAAGAACAGAGAAAGAGAATTGAGGCAAAGAAATCTTTATGGAAACCATTTCAGTAGACCTGTCTCATCTCTATGCAGATGACTTTCAGACTCACTTGTCCATTCCTAAATGCCTTCAAACCTCTGGTCTCACATTTCTAGCTGCCTTGTAGACACTTGAAATTGGATTCCCATTGGAATCTTAAGCTCCTTGGAATAGATATAACAAAGTATTATATTTGCATCACCAGAAATAATTGCATGCTCCTAAAAATAAAGAATTTCTTTTTTGATAGAAGTAATGGTTTCAACATCTTGATGTTTACTGTCTTTGAATATTAATATATCAGATGAATGTAAGATGTTCAAAAGGAGAGAAATATTGCTTAAAAATTAGAAGAGAACTATAGGGCACTTTCAAACTAAAACTGAAATTTCTAAATAAGGAACATGTTGCCACTTTACACTTAGTGATATGATGCTTCCCACACAGACTTCTCCCTGTGTACTCAAAAGGTTCATCAGTGGCAAATGTCTCAGATGCATTCTGATTAGAATAAAAATTCATGGTTAAATATTTCATCTCTACAGGAGAAATAAATTCAATATCATAAAGATTCTCAGCAATTTCATAGTGAGAGCATCATTTCAGTTTCTTTTCTTCACTGTATTTTCTTTTTTAAGTTTCTTTCAGTCTTTACTGTCATAAGTGTAAAAAGAGTATTTGCATAGTAACATAATCCTTTCCCAGACAGAATATATTTAAAAGAGGTAAGGGATCAATTTTTCATCATTTTTTTAAAAACTGAATTATGTGTAGTAGTACCTCAAATTGCAAAACACTTATAGTAACAATAACTGACATTTCTATAAGATTTTAAAGTCTGTAAACAAACTAATATTAATTATCTCATTATAGATTTACAATGATATTGAAAAGTGTCCTTTTCAGGCCTCATCTCCAAAATATACAGAGAATTGACTTTAATTTATAAGAAATCAAGCCATTCTCCAATTGATAAATGGTCAAAGGATATGAACAGACAATTTTCAGATGATGAAATTAAAACTATTTCCACTCATATGAAAGAGTGTTCCAAATCACTATTGATCAGAGAAATGCAAATTAAGACAACTCTGAGGTATCATTACACACCTGTCAGATTGGCTAAGATGACAGGAACAAATAACGATGAATGTTGGAGGGGCTGTGGGAAAACTGGGACACTGATGCATTGTTGGTGGAGTTGTGAAAGAATCCAACCATTCTGGAGAGCAATCTGGAATTATGCCCAAAAAGTTATCAAAATGTGCATACCCTTTGACCCAGCCATACTACTACTGGGCTTATACCCCAAGGAACTACTAGAGAAGGGAAAGGGACCTGTATGTGCCAAAATGTTTGTGGCAGCCCTTTTCATAGTGGCTAGAAGCTGGAAGATGAATGGATGTCCATCAATTGGAGAATGGTTGGGTAAATTATGGTATATGAATGTTATGGAATATTATTGTTCTATAAGAAATGACCAACAGGAGAAATACAGAGAGGCTTGGAGAGACTTACATCAACTGATGCTGAGTGAAACGAACAGAACCAGAAGATCATTATACACTTCAACAATGATACTGTACGAGGATGTATGCTGATGGAAGTGGATTTCTTCAATATAGAGAAGAGCTAATCCAATTCCAATTGATTAATGATGGACAGAACCAGCTACACCCAGAAAAGGAACACTGGGAAATGAATGTAAACTGTTATTTTTACCTTCTGAATCCAATTCTTCCTGTGCAACAAAAAATTTGGTTCTACACACATATATTGTCTCTAAATTATACTGTAATATATTTAACATATATAAGACTGCTTGCCATCTGGGGGAGGGGGTTGGGGGAGGAAGGGAAAAAATCTGAATAGAAGTAAGTGCAAGGGATAATGTTGTAAAAAATTACCCATGCATATGTACTGTCAAAAATGTTATAATTATAAAATAAAATAAAAAATTAAAAAAAAAAATAAAAAAAAAAAAGAAAAGTGTCCTTTTCATATCTCCATTTTAAAAATAAAGAAATTTAAAGTAACAGAGATTAACTTAATTTTGATGACATAAAAACCACTTATTTTCTGAAGCATTCTATATAAAAAATATATTTGGGGGGGTTTGTCAAACAGTGTTCCTACCTATACACATAGCAATGAAATTTCCTAAAGACCTTCCTAAAGAACTATAACTGACATTTGTCTATAGAGGAGACAAACTTGTGGGACTGACATTGAAAAGAGACTAAAATATAGTTAGGAAATTTTTAACAAAGTAAATCAAAATATAATACAACATAGAAAATGTTAATGTGTGGTTTATCAGTTTAATATGCAGTCAGCAAGGAACCATTTCTGTTTGAGCTTCATACCACTGGTCTACACCAGCCCAAGAAGCAGACAGATTTTTGAGTCAGTCTGTTGATACACTCTGTACTGTATGAATTTGATTAATATGATTAAAATTTACAGTTAGGAACACTAATGCATTGTTGGAGGAATTGTAAAATGATCTAACCATTCTGGAGAGCAACTTCTAACTATCCCCAAAGAGCTACAAAACTATATATATCCTTTAATCAAGCATTCTTTCTACTAGGGATGTATCACATAAAACAAAAAAATCATAAAAGAGGAAAATGGACTCACTTATACAAAAATGTTTGTAGCAGTTCTTTTTGTGATAGCAAGGAACTGGAAATTGAATGGATATCCATCAGTTGGAGAATGGCTAAATAATTTATGGATGGAATGGAATGGAATGGAAGGTTACTATTCTATATTTTTCTTATTCTAGAAGAATATACTATATTGTTCTTATTCTATGAAAAATAATGATAAAGTTGATTTCAGAAAAGTATGGAGACTCCTACATGAACAGATGCTGAGTGAACCAAACAAGAACCAAGAGAACATGGAACACAGTAACAACAAGATTATTTGATGATCAACTGTGATATGCTTGGCTCTTCTCAACAAGGAGGTAATTCAAAGCAATTCCAATAGACTTGGCATGAAAATGCCACCTGCATTCACAAAAAAAAAAAAAACCAAACAAACAAACAAGCAAAAAACCTGAACGGATTGTATTGAAGAAATAATATTTTCACTTTTTGCTTGCGCCTTTCTTTCTCATTTTTTTTTCTTTTTGTCTAATTTTTCTCACACATGTCAAACATGGAAATATGTTTAAAATATGAACATATTTAATCTTTATCAGATAAGTTGATGTCTTGGAAAGAGAAGGTAGAAGAAGGAAAGGATGGAAAAAAAATTGGAACACAAAGTCTTATAAAAATTAATGTTGAAAACTATCCTTTCATGTATTTGGAAAATAAAATAATGCTGAAAATTTTGAAAATAAATAAATATTACAGTTTTGTAATCAATGGAATTATATTGCCATAAGAAACATTGGAACAATCATACCCTTAGCTTCACATGGAAAATACCCACACAGCAATAGAATTACAGCTCCTGTTAGGTTCATGAAAAAATAAGAATGACCCAAATATTAATTTAGACAGGGCAGATTCACTTTGCCCTATTGCATAAAAACTCATTTCCTGTTTAGTTCATATTTTTTTAAATTTATTTTATGTTTTTATTAAAGCATTTTATTTACAAAACTTATGTATGGATAATTTTCAACATTCATCCATGAAAAATTTTGTATTCCAAATTTTCCCTCCTTTACCCCATCACCTCCCCAGATGACAAGTAATCCAAAATAGATAGGTTAAATATGTGCTATTCTTGTATACATATTTCCACAATTATCATTCTGCAAAAGAAAAATCAGATCAAAAGGGAAGAAAAAAGAGAAAGAAAACAAAATGCAAGAAAACAGCAACAACAAATAGAGTGAAAATATCATATGGTTATCCATACTCAGACTCCACTTATCTCCTCTGGGTGCAGATGGTTCTCTTCATTACAAGACCATTGGAAGTGGCCTGAATCATTTCACTGTTGAGAAGAGCCACACTGGGGCAGCTAGGTGGTGTAGTGGATAGAATACCAGCCATGAAATCAGGAGAACCTGCATTCAAATCTGGCCTTAGACATTTAACACTTTCTAGCTGTATGACTCTGGGCAAGTCACTTAACCCCAATTGCCTCAGGAAAAAAAAAAAGAAAGAGAGAGAGACAGAAAGACAGAGAGAAAGAGTGTGTGTGTGTGAGAGAGAGAGAGAGAGAGAGAGAGAGAGAGAGAGAGAGAGAGAGAGAGAGAGAGAGAGAGAGAGAGAAGGAGAGAGAGAGAGAGAGAGAGAAGAGCCACATCCATCAGAATGGATCATCCTATAATCTTGCTATTGCATGTACAATGATCCCCGAGTCAGCTCACTTCAGGTAGCATCAGTTCATGTAAGTCTCTTCAAGCCTCTCTGTATTCATCCTGCTGGTCATTTCTTACAGAACAATAATATTCCATAACATTCATATACCATAATTTATTCAGCCATTCTCCAACTGATGGGCATCCACTCAGTTTCCAGTTTCTTATCTCTACAAAAAGGGCTGCCACAAATACTGTTGCAAATGTGGGTCCCTTTCCCTCCTTTATGATCTCTTTGAGATACAAGCTCAGTAGAAAAATTGCTGGGTCAAAGTTTCATAGCTCTTTGGGCATAATTCCAAATTGCTCTCGAGAATGGTTGGATTATTTCACAACTCTACCATCAATGTATTAGCCAATTTGCCTACATCTTCTCCAACATTCATCATCATCTTCCCCTGTTATCTTAACCAATCTGAGAGGTATGTAGTAGTTTGTCAGAGTTGTCTTAATTTGCATTTCTCTGATCAATAGTGATTTAGAGCATCTTTTCATATGAGTAGAAATGTTTTCAATTTCTTTGTATAAAAATTGTCTGTTCATATCCTTTAGCCAGTTATCAATTGGAGAATGGCTTGAATTCTTATAAATTTTAGTCAATTCTCTATATATTTTAGAAATGAGGTATTTATCAGAACCCTTGAATGTAAAAATATTTTCCCAGTTTATCGCTTCCCTTCTAATCTTGTCTGCATTGGTTTTGTTTGTATAAAAACTTTTAAATATAATCAAAATTATCCATTTTGTATTCAATAATGTATTCCAAAATCTTCTTTGGTCACAAATTTCTTTCTTCTCCCCAGATATGAGAGGTAAACTACCTTTTGTTCTTCTAATGTGCTTATATCACTCTTTATGTCTAAATCATGAGCCCATTTCAACTTTATCTTGGTATAGGGTTGTAGGTATGAATCAATGCCTAATTTTTGCCATACTAATTTCCAATTTTCCCAGCAGTTTTTAATTAAATAGTGAGTTCTTATCCCAAAAGTTGTTTTGTTTTGTTTTGTTTTGGGGGGGAGGGTGTCAAACACTAGATTACTATAGACATTGACTATTTTGTGCTGTGAATTTAACCTAATCCACTGGTCGACTACTCTATTTTTTAGCCAATACCAAATTTATAATATAGTTTTATGATATTTATAATATAGTTTTACATCTCGTATAGCTAGGCCACCTTCATTTGCATTTTTATTAATTCCCTAGATATTCTTGATCTTTTGTTCTTTCAAAAGAACTTTGGTATTATTTTTCTAGCTTTGTAAAATAATTCCTGAGGAGACTGATTAGTATGTCACTGAATATATAGATTAATTGAACTAGTATTGTCATTTTTATTATATTAGCTAGGGTAACCATAAGCACTTGTTATTTTTCCATTTGATTAGAAATGACTTTATTTGTATGGAAAGTGTTTTGTCAATGTGTTCATGTGGTTCATGACTTTTCCTTAGTAGGTAGACTCCCAAATATTTTATATTATCTATAGTTATTTTAAATAGAATTTCTGTTTGTATCTCTTACTTCTGGATTTTGTTGGTAATGCATATATTTGTGAATTTATTTTATAGCTGCAACTTTGCTAAACTTGTGAATTGTTTCTGGTAAATTTTTAGTTGATTCTCTAGGATTTCCTAAGTATGCTATTATATCATCTGCAAAGAGTGATAATTTTGTTTCCTCCTTACCTAATTCCTTTAAACTCTTTCTCTTCTTTTATTATCAAAGCTAACATTTCTAATACAATATTATAATGGTGATAGTGGACAACCTTGTTTCACCCCTGATCTTATTGGGAATGTTTCTAGTTTATTCTCATTACATATAATGCTTGCTACATGGTTTTAAATAGATGCTACTGATCATTTTTAGGAAAACTTCATTTATTTCTATACTCTCTAGTGTTTTTAATAAGAACAATTGTTGGATTTTGTCATATGCTTTTTCTGCATTTATTGAGAAAATCATGATTTCTGTTAGTTTGATTATTGATATAGTCATTAATAGTTTTCCTAATATTGAATCAGCCCTGCATTCCTGGCATAAATCCTACTTGGTAATGGTGTATTATCCTGGAGATAACTTTTGTTATTTTGTTATTGTTAATTCTTCTTGTAGCTCTCTTAACTTCTCTAGAAATACCACTTGGTATGTATATGTTTAGTATTGATATTACTTCATTATTTATGGTACTCTTTAGCAAAATGTAGTTTCCTTTCTTATCTCTTTTACCTAGATCAACTTTTGCTTTTGCTTGATCTGAGATCAGGATTGCTATCCCTTCTATTTTTACTTCAGCTAAAGCATAATAGATTCTGCTTCAGCTTTTTACTTTTACTCTTTAAGTATCACTCTATTTTAAATGTGTTTCTTGTGAATACTATATTGTAAGAGCCTGGCTTTTAATGTACTTTACTGAATGCTTCCTTTTTTTTTTTTTTTTTGCTGAGGCAATTGGGGTTAAGTAACTTATCCAGGATCACACAGCTAGGAAGTGTTAAGTGTCTGAGGCCAGATTTGAATTCAGGTCCTCCTGACTCCAGGGATGATGCTCTATC
Organism: Sminthopsis crassicaudata; assembly: GCF_048593235.1. Lineage (NCBI taxonomy): Eukaryota > Metazoa > Chordata > Mammalia > Dasyuromorphia > Dasyuridae > Sminthopsis > Sminthopsis crassicaudata. The sequence goes on along the minus strand of NC_133617.1, from coordinate 208,788,196 downwards.
TACTGTGCCACCTAGCTGCCCCAGAATGCTTCCTTTTTATGGGAGAGTTCATCCCATTCATATTCACAACTAAAATTACACTCTGTATTTCCTGCTATCTTATTTTCCCTATCTTATTTTTCTTTTTCTCTTCACCCTTTACCTTCTCCCCAATATTTTGTTCCTGATTTCTACCTACCTCAAATAGCCCTCCCCTTTTGCAGCCTTCCTCTTTCTTATACCTTTCTCCTTCTACTTTTTTTCTCCCTTCTATTAGCCTTCTGCTTTCCTATATGCTTTCCCCTTCCTTATAGTTGATTCTTGGCACAATCCAAGTTTCTTTGCCTTTTGAATTATCAGATTCCAGGACTTTTGATCTTTTAATGTGGAAGCTGCTAGGTCTTGGGTTAACCTCATTGTGGCTCCTCAAGCAATATTTTCTCCTGACTCTCATAATTCTGAAATTTAGCAACAATGTTCCTTGGAATTTTCATATTTGTGTCCCTTTCAGGTGATTAGTAAATTCTTTCAATGACTATTTTATTCTGGTTCTAGGACATGAGGGTAGTTTTCCTTCATGATTTCCTGAAAGATGATATGTAGGCTCTTGTTTTCATCATGGTTTTCAGGAAATTCAATAATTCTTAGATTGTCTCTCCTAGATCTATTTTCCAGGTCAGCTGTTTTTCCAATGAGATACTTTATATTTTCTTCTATTTTTTTTTATTTTTTTGTTTAGTTTAATTCTTGAAGTCTCATTGAATCATTCACTTCCATTTTTTCAATTCTAATTTTTAGTAAATCACTTTCTTCAATTAGCTTTTTTATTTCCTTTTGCATTTGCATTTGGCCAATTGAACTTTTAAATGAGATGTTTTGTTAATTGCATTTTTTTTCATTTCACAAATTGTTTACCTATGATTTTTTTTTCAAATCTATTTTTTTAAGTTATATGCTGTTTTCTATTTTGACAAATCTACTTTGTAAGGTGTTATTTGCTTTTTCCATTTCATCAAATCTATTTGGCAAGGAATTATATGATTTTTACATGTCACTCCGTCTATTTTTAAGGAATTTTCTGCAGATAATTCCTGTGTTTACTTTTCCAAACTATGTTGCAAAGTTCTCATTTCCTTTTCCCATTTTTTTCTTTTGACTTTTTTTAAAATCCTTTTTGAATTCTTCCAAAAGAGTCTAGGGAGATGGGGACAAACTCAGATCACCTTTGGGGGCCTCATCTGAAGATGATTTGTTTTTAGGATCCTCAGATCTTGAGGTCTGTTCTCTTTCTCCATAAAAACTAACAATTCATTTTGCTTTTTGTTCATTTTTTAAAAGTTGAGATCTGATCTTAGGTCAAAGGGTAGATTGTCCAATCCTTCCTTTATAGGGAACAGACGCCTTAAACTGCCCTGGGCTAGTGCTGCCCTGGGTAAGTGTGCCCAATTCCCACATTATTCTGTGTTGGATGGATTGGATATGGTATTTGCATTGGATGTTTCACATCTAGTCTGCTGATCGGCTCACTTCCAACCAGAACAGATATCCAAATCTGCTGTATTTTGGATTCCCCAGGATGTGGATGCTATACACCCTGTGTCCCTACACTGAACCTGTACTTAACTACCTTCCCCCCCTCCCAATTGATACAGACCTTTCCTAAAGTTCTTCCAAAATATCTTCTGCTGAAAATATGTTATACTCCAAATATTTGTGGTTTCCAAAACCAAAGAACCCTCAAATATTTGGAGTACAACAGAAGACGATACCTTAGAAGAATTTCAGAACAAGTCTGTTTCAAAGGGGCAGGGGGACAGCCTGCTGAACCCAGAACACAGTACAAGAAGACTGGGACAAGGAGCTAGGTTGGGGAATTGTAAAGTTTTGTTGTCTCTACATTGTGATCATTCTCTAGGAAGAGGTTTCTTGAGGAGTTTCTGGAGGCAGCCTTCCTTTCAGTTCAATTCAATAATCCCAAAATACAGCCAGGAGTTAAAGTCCAGATCCTTTCTATCTCTTTCCAAAATCTTATCTCCTTCACTTGGGGCTCGGTTAGTTTTCAAAGGCCTTCCGGATTTTGCCTCTAGTTCTTTATCTCTTCCAGCTTCTCGTCTTTAGCTCCCTCTGAATCCAAAGCCTCCAACCAGCACGAAGGTAGATGTGGGAATGAAATCTTGACTCTGCCTCCAAGAGTATGATTGTGGGCTTCTGTGTGCTTGGCCCTGAGAGTTTCTTGCTTATATGGTGCACACTGAGTATACACCAATCATTTCATCACTAGGAAACCATTATTTGTTGAAGGATTAAATCAATGCTAAATTAGATTTAATCATTGTCTCATCAGTTCCACTCAGTAACTTGTTTCAAGTTCTGGCCCATAGCATCTCCTTGTAGGATCAAATCAATTGTCTCTATTCATTCCAGTGACTTAGCACCTTGTAAAAATCCTAACAAAAAGTCAGACTGTTGCAGCTTTCATACATCTGGGAATCTTCTGTGAGCCTCTTAGGCTATTCTGTCCTGGTTGCAAGCAGGTGGTTTGGCAGATATGCTTCAAAAGGCAAATTGTAAATCGCTGAGCCCCAAAGAATGCAGGATCTAGACCAGATTACCCAACACCAAAAGTCAATCAGCAGAACTGCCTCAAGGCAAACTAAAGCAGCTGTCCTCCCTTTACCTTAAGAGCAGACCTTAAGCTTTAAAAAAATGAGCAAAAAGCAAAAAGAACTCTTACCATAGACAGCGTTTATGAAGAGAGAGAACAGACCTGAAATCCTGAGGTTCTTAAAGGCCAGTCAACTCCAGATGAAGCACTAAAGGCAGATATGAGCTGGTCCCCATTTCACAAGGCTTTCTTGGAAGATTTCATGAAGTTTCTTAAAAGAAAGTTAGAAGAAAAATGGGGAAAGGAAATAAGATCTTTTCAAGAAGGAATGGAAAATGCATATAACTCTCTACAAAAGCATATAACTCCTTATAAAATAGATATGAAAAAGATACCAATTCATTGAAAAACGAAATTTGTGAAATGAAAAAAAAAAGCAATGAATAAAACGATTCAATTGTCCAAAAAAAAAAAAAAAGCTATAAAAGGTAACTGAAGAAAATAATGCACTAAAAGTTAGAGTTGAACAAATGGAAGCTAATGACTCGATAAAACTTCAAGAATCAGTCAAATAAAAATTTTTTAAAATGAAAAAAATAGAAGAAAATATGACATAACTCCTAGGAAAAACAAGTGACCTGAAAAATAGAGCTAGGAGAGACAAAGGATTATTGGACTTCCTGAAAGCCATTATGAAAAAAAGAACTTAGACATTATCTTACAGGAAATCATAAAGAAAAACTGCTCTGTTATCTTAGAATCAGAAGGTAAAATAGCCATTGAAAGAATTCACCAATCACCTCCTGAAAGTGACCCCACAATTAAAATCCCAAGGAATATCATGGCTAAATTTCAAAACTATTGCATCAGGGAAAAGATATTTCAAGCAGCCAGAAAAAAATTATTTAAATACTGAGGAGCCACAATTAGGACTACCCAGGACCTAATAGCTTCCACCTTAAAGGATTGAAGGGCCTGGAATCTAATATTCTAAAAGGCAAAGGAACTTACATTGCAGTCAAGAGTAAGCTATAAAATGAGCATTATCTTTCAAGGAACAAGATGGACATTCAATGACATAGGTGAATTTCATCTATTTCTTATGAAAAGACCAGAACTGAACAAAAAAGTTGATCTCCAAATATAGAACTCAAGAGAAGCATAAAAAGGTAAAAAGGAAAGATCTCTTAAGAACTATATTTCTATTATTGGGTATACTTAAAGAGTGTGAGTATAATTTGATTTTGTTATGATAATATGAAAAAGAAACTAAAGGTGGAAAGAGGATGAATCATGCTGGAAAAAAGAGAAAAAGAAAGTAAAATAAGGGAAATTACATCTCATGCCGAAGCAAAGATGACCTATATAACTGAGGGAAAGAAAGGAGGGGGATGAGCATTGTATGGATCTTACTCTCATCAAATTTGGCTCAAAGAGAATATCAGACATTGGTTTCATGGAGAAACTTGTCTATCACTCCAAAACTCATTCAAAGACTTGATCTGTTGCTGATCTGAAGGACTCCAGGAAAAGCTCACACAAAGACCTATCTACTCTCTGCCATCTTGGCACTTCCCCCTAAGTCATATTTTTATACAGATTCTTTAGCAGTATATTGACAGAGAAGCCAAAGAAAAATTCAAAATAAATATTTATTTGTATTTAAAAATAAACTTGGTGTCTCACCCCGGTGAGGTATGAAAACTGTTCTTTTGATTGCCAAACATACTACAGAGACTATTCTGTATCTACGATCAAAACCAGATTCAGATTTCATTCATTTTCAGTGAAAGTGGCCATAGAGAGCACACATGTGACTTTGAATCAAATGTGATTATCATCATGGTTAGAAGCTATTTTTTTCCCTTCTTTGTCCTCTTTTGCTGGTTCTGAGCTATTCTAAAGAGAAACTTAATTCTTGTTTTCAAATAGTTTCCTAGTTAGTTTGGAGGATTACTCCCCATTCATATTGCTGACAGCAAAGATGATTACTTAGGAAGTTATTTTTTCCCCCTGAGCTCATCAGTTATCTAATTAATCCTCTTTGAAAGAAAATTAACCTGTACACATTACTGCTACATGATTCATTTTGGTACCTGTATTTATAAAATGGAAATATTTCTATTCCTTCCACATTAGTAAATTCTTCCCTTGAAAATGATCATTGATGGGGCAGCTTAGTGGTGCAGTGGATAGAGCACCAGCCCTGAAGTCAGGAGGACCTGAGTTCAAATGTGGACTCAGACACTTAATACTTCCTAGCTGTGTGACCCTGGGAAAGTCACTTAACCCCAATTGCCTCAGCAAAAACAAAAACAAAAACAAAAACAAAAAAGAAGAAGAAGAAGAAAATAATCATTGCTTCCAGGAAGCTTCATCACAGTATTTGCATGTGGCTACGTAGCTGAAATTGATAGTACTGGTAAACTATACACCAGGCATTGAACACACTGCAATACAAAGAAAAAGAATGGTCCCTGCTCCGAAGCACAAATAAAATATATAAAAGTTGAAAGTTGAAAATCATCTAAAGAATGAGAGCATGAGAATTAAAGAGAATCGGAAAAAAGCTACCTATTGTAGGTGGAATTTAATTGAGACTTAATGGATGTCAAGGAAGCCAGCAAAACAAGGAAATGTTCTGATAGAAGGATTCCATACAAACTAATAAAATATGGTCTGCCATGGGCAGAAAGAACGAAAAACATTTGCTTAGGCTATAAGTGACCTTAGTGATCAAGTCCAGCCTTATCATTTTACAGGTGAAATAATTGAGGATCAAAGAGGACAAGTAATTTTCCCAAGATAGCACAAAAATTAACTGGCAAATATATCTACATTTACAAATATTAGAATTTGAAACAAAAAAGACTACTTTCATGGTTCTATTACTTTTTTATTCCTGCTGAAACACCAAGGGTTAAAGATGATAATGGATATGGGAATATAAACTAGAACATATATAAATAAAGTAGAATAGAATATAAGTAACATTGAACTAATCATGTCTCACATTTGATAAATTCTAACTCAAGGGCAATCTATTCTACCTTATTATGAAGTGATAGTTATGAGAGATGATCATTTGCACTAAAGGAAATCGAATATATTACCTGGTTCTTTCTGAGAAAAAACAGTTGTCTGCAGTCATGCTGATGAAACATGAATGGAGTGAAAAGGAATTAGAGAAAATAACTCCTCTCACTAATGGAATAATGTTGACAGATGATTTTGTAACTATACTAATCACACATCTATTTAATTACCTGAGGACAGGAAGGAGTTTTGTATTAGTTCAAAATGTTTCTGCTTTCAATCTTAAAATATGAACCATAATTCCCGCTCTTTCTTTGGGACTTGTATTTTTCATATTTTTTTTAAATTTTCTCCAACTAGATCTAAAACTTTTTATATTTATTTTTAAAATTTTGGGTTCAAAATGCTCCCCTTCCCTCTTCATTCCCCTCCATTAAGAAGACTCATTTAATTGCACAAAACATGTCCATAAAAGTCATGTTGCAAAAAAAAAAAAAAAAAAAACAGATTCTCCCCTCCTCCCCCCCCCCCAAAAAAAAACAACCTCAAGAAAAAAAGAATGTATCAGTCTACATTCAAACACAATCAATTCTTTCTCTAGGTATGGATAGCATTTTGCTTCATAAGTCCTTCCGAATGGTCTTGGATCATTGCATTACTAAGAAAAGCACAGTTATTGATGCATTGTTGGTGGAGTTGTGAAAGAATCCAACCATTCTGGAGAGCAATCTGGAATTATGCCCAAAAAGTTATCAAAATGTACATACCCTTTGACCCAGCCATACTACTACTGGGCTTATATCCCAAGGAAATATTAAAGAAGGGAAAGGGACCTGTATGTGCCAAAATGTTTGTGGCAGCCCTTTTCATAGTGGCTAGAAACTGGAAGATGAATGGATGTCCATCAGTTGGAGAATGGTTGGGTAAATTATGGTATATGAAAGTTATGGAATATTATTGTTCTATAAGAAATGACCAACAGGAGAAATACAGAGAGGCTTGGAGAGACTTACATCAATTGATGCTAAGTGAAACAAGCAGAACCAGAAGATCATTATACACTTCAACAATGATACTGTATGAGGATGTATGCTGATGGAAGTGGATATCTTCAACATAGAGAAGAGCTAATCCAATTCCAATTGATTAATGATGGACAGAATCAGCTACATCCAGAAAAGGAACACTGGGAAATGAGTGTAAACTGTTATTTTTACCTTCTGAATCCAATTCTTCCTGTGCAACAAGAAATTCGGTTCTACACACATATATTGTATCTAGAATATATTGTAATATATTTAACATGTATAAGACTGCCTGCCATCTGGAGGAGGGGGTTGGGGGAGGAAGGGAAAAAATCTGAATTGAAGTAAGTGCAAGGGATAATGTTGTAAAAAAAAAATTACCCATGCATATGTACTGTCAAAAAAAAAAGTTATAATTATAAAATAAAATAAAAATTAAATTAAAAAAAAAAGCACAGTTATTCAGAGCTGATCATCCCAAAACTTTGCTATTACCAGGTACACAATACATTTTATTTTGCTTGAGCTCATGGAGAACTTTCTATATGTCTCTGATAGCATCCTATTCATCATTTCTTAAAGGAGAATAATAATATTCCCTTCAAAATCTCTTACCACATTTTTTTATTCAGCCATTCCCCTATCGAAAAAGTTCTCAATTTTCTGAGAAAATAATGACTATAAATATTTTTATACATTTAGCTTCTTTTTAAAAAATAATCTTTTTTGGGATTCATGCCTCCTGATAGTATTGTTAGGTCAAAGGATGTGAATGATTTCATAACCCTTTGGGCATCATAGATCATCATTTGATCATTTTTCAATTATAGAATTGCTTTTTTTTTTAAATAAATTTTACTCAGACCAGAAGATCACTATACACTTCAACAACGATGCTGTATGAAGATGTATTCTGATGGAAGTGGATATCTTCAACATAAAGAAGATACAACTCACTTCCAGCTGATCAATGATGTACAGAAACAACTACACCCAGAGAAGGAACACTGGGAAGTGAATGTAAATTGTTAGCACTACTGTCTATCTACCCAGGTTACTTATACCTTAGGAATCTAATACTTAACATGCAACAAGAAAATTGGATTTACACACATATATTGTGTGTAGGTTATACTGTAACACATGTAAAATGTATGAGATTGCCTGTCATCTAAGGGAGGGAGTAGAGAGAGGGAGGGGAAAATCTGGAAAAATGAATACAAGGGATAATGTTATAAAAAAAAATTACTCATGCATATATGCTGTCAAAAAAATGTATAATTATAAAATTAATAAAAAAATAAATGAATGAATGAATGAATGAATAAATAAATACATTTTACTCAGTTTCTTCCACATTTGAGAAATAAGGTCATCATCAAAGAAATTTGATTCATAATTCTTTTCATAATTATTGCTACTAACTATATTTCCCCCATTTATTCTATTCTTTTTAATCTATTCCCTGTCCCTCCTCAAAAATGTTGTGCTTCTGACCAGCTCCTCCCTCAATGTGCCCCCTTTTCCATCACTCTCCCCATTCTCTTATCCCTTTCCCCTACTATTCTCCTGCAGATAAGATAGATTTCTATACTCATATTGAGTGTGTATTATTTCCTCTTTGAGTCAATTCAGATGAGAGTAAAATTCACTCACTCCCTTTCCTGCTCTCCTTTCCTTCCATTGTAAATTTTTTTTTGTTTTTTTTTTCTTTTATGGCAGATAATTTACACCATTCCACCTCTCCCCTTTACCTTTCTCCCAATATATTCCTCTTTCACCTCTTGATTTTATTTTATTTCTTTAGATATTATACCTTTATATTCAATTCACATATGTGCCCTCAATCAAGGGGCCTTGAAAAACAAAGAACTTAGGCTCAAACTCAGTAAAAAGGCTCAAACTCAGCAAAAACAGCTACTCTTTGCCCATGGGAAAGAGAAAACATGTAATAATCCCGAAGAGAAACATTTTTGGTAATACTCCATAAATTTTGAAATGTTTCATAATTATAATTTTAGCATCATTATTGCTTCTATGATTTAGTCTGTGCTAATTATTTAAAGTGAACATTTTCCATTTAGGACTTTTAATTTAATTATTTTCCCCTTATTGATTACACTATTCATTATTATAAGAATTAATTTAGTATAGGGGATAAAGAACCATCTTTGAATCTAAGAAGACTGATTCAAAGTTTTGCTTTTGATACATCCTGGCTATGTGACCCTGTGTAAGTCATTTAGAGCTTTAGGCAACTCTCTAAGATTAAAGGTTTCTAATTATGATATAGCATAACTAGCATAAAAACAGGTAATAGATATGTGTTGCAGCAAAAGCCAGATCCACTTTAGCTACTACTTACTATAATGAAGAATTTATTGGGCCCCTCCACATTGCTACTAGAGCATTATCCAGTGATTGTTGTACAACTCCTTTCCAGGAAGAAAGTAGAATGCTAAAGTGGATCTGGCTTTTGTTGCAACACATATCTATTACCTGTTTTTATGCTAGTTGTGCTGCTACTAATAGAAAGCCAATGTGCTATATATTTTCTCTGCGATCTTTTCTGTGTCCACTGTCATAGAAGCTTGTATTAACTGTTTCCTCATTTGTAGGAAGGAATAGGAAGCTCTTATTCCAAGAGTTTGTGCTCTTTTGTCTTTTGTTGGAACACTGTTGAAGGTCTGGACTCTGCTTTTCTGCCAAATGGAGCTCAATATTTTTCCCCCATGCATAAGTTTACTGGAAAGCCTATTCTGTTACTGCCCTTCTGTGTCCAGTAGAAGAACTGTACTTATTAATTGGATGTAACTTTCTCTTCAGGATTACTATATGTTTTCTCTTTCCCATAGGCAAAGAGTAGCTGTTTTTGCTGAGTTTGAGCCTTTTTACTGAGTTTGAGCCTAAGTTCTTTGTTTTTCAAGGCCCCTTCTTTAGAAGATTGAAGCATACTTCTTTTTAAATTTTCTTTAGGTTTTTTTTTTTTCCTTTAGGTTTTTTTTTTTTTCATAACATGACTATCATGGAAATGTTTTGCATGTTTACACATGTATAGCCTATATCAACTTGTTTGCATTCTCAATGAACAATGAACAATGAAGGAAAGAGGGAAGATATCTAAAACTCAAAAAATTTTAAATGAATTCTAAAACTTGTTTTTAAATACAACTAAGGAAAATAAAATACTTAATAAAAATTATTAATTGTGCAACACTGGACGAGTCACTTAATCTTTGTTTACCTCAGTTTCCTCAACTGTCTAATGGGGATAATCATGACATCTATTTACCTCATTGGTTTATTTCAAGTATTAATGAGATAATATTTGACAATTTCTAAGTGTAGATCTTGACTGGTAGTTGACACTTAATAAATACTTATTTCCTTCAAAAAATAAAAAGAAGATTGAAAAGTCTGGAGGGGGCAGTTTCAGGTGAATTATGAGATCAGGTTCAGATTGCAAGGTTTTAAGATGGACTGAGAGAGAAGAAAGTGAAAATAAGTAGATAGCTTAAATACTTTTTTTCTTATTTATTATGAATTTAATCATCAACTTATATTTTAGTATACAAAATAGAAGAAAAATAGATGGTATATGAATCTTTTAATTTTTCTTGCTCACAGCTCTTTGTAAAAGTGTATATGAATTTTAACAAGGATGTGATAAAATTGCCCTGATTTTGTTCCTAGTAAGTCTTGTACAATTCTAATTGCAGCTCCAGTATATTTGATTTGTTGTTTGTTTGTTTCTTGCAAAATTTTCTCTTTGACCTAGGGATTTCAAAATTTGGTAATAATATTCCTATGTGTTTTCCACATAGGTGGTGATCAATAGATTTTTTTTTTTTTCTATTTCTACTTCTTTTCATGTTCTACTACTCCGGAGCAATTTTCTAGAATTTTTTTCCTGCATTATTGTGTCAAGGTTCTCTTTTTGGACTCAATTTTCCACTCAACAGTCTGGAAGGTGAAATTCTTTGTGGTTCCTTCTGAAGCTCCAGTCACACCCAGCATGAACCCCACTTGCAGTTTCTGTGGAGCTAACCTGGGGATGTTTGCACTTCAGATTTAGATTTTTCTTTAGATCTTGTTGGGTTGTATCAGGAAGAGCCCTGTTCTGCCTCAAGTTTTCTTGGTTTTTCACCAGTCTACATTCACCCTAAAGAGCAAATTTGTTCTATTTGTGAGGGAAATTGAGAAAGCTTGAAATTTACCAACCTGCTCCACCATCTTCCCAGCATCCACCCCCCCATACAAAACTTGGGAGAAGAGGAATTTTTCTGATGATTATGCAGAAGCAGAGAGGAGAAAAAATCATGTAGATTAATGGATATTTTTTTTTAATTCCCAAAGATGGATTGAGGGAGCCATTTGCCCTAGATGAATGTGAGGTTGTTGCCATTGCTATTTGGAAGATACCTGGGTTGTATCGTCATGCTGCCTTCTCCATTGTTTTCATCCTGAGCATAACTGGAAAAAAATCTCTCTGAAAATTGGTATATTGAATAAAAGCAGTTTTTAAAAGCAAATCTTGCATGTTTTGAGGAGAAAAGGCATGTTTTACCAGCCTAGTACCCCACATATTTAGGAATGGGAATTGGTGGAAAAAGTACTACTACCTTTCTATACCAGTCCAAATGAATCTATGCTGCCTATTCAATAGAATTTCTAAACTCAGAAATATTAATACACATGTAGCATTTTGCATTTAACTTTAGCTTTTTGTAATTCTCTGCTTCTTTTGCTATGAAAGATTGTATATTTCATACCATGAAATATGAACATATAAACTATCCTTATTTCAATTATTAGGAACTTGTGATGATGAAATAAAGGAGTCAATTAGTGTCTTTCACACTATTATAACTAATTGTGTTCTCTCATTTTGTTCTTCATTTTTTGAGTTAAAGTAATTAACAGCAGTAACAGAAATTCTTTGCAAAACAATTTTAACAAAAACCTCCACACTATATCAATATATAATTTGATATTTGATGATAGTAGAGTTGATGGATGTAGCATCATCGAAGGCTTAGGTTTAGATCTTTACACCTGACTCATACTAGAATATAATTTATGCTTCTCAATATCAGTATCTTTATTTGTAAAATGTAGATAATGTCTATGGTTTCCATAAGATCAAATAAATTGATGTATGGACTTTGAAGATCTAAAAGTACTTTTAAATATCAGCTTTGGTTATTGGTCATTCCATTTTAAAAAATGAACATGTGGAGAATGACTAAAGTTACATTGGAAAATATGGTGCAGAAATAAGAAAAGCCAAAGGCTTAGTATTTAGAAGATTGATAATTCTGTAATCTACATATCTTCAACAAGAGAGATAGAATGTGCTGGATATGGTAAGAACTTCAGCAATTTTAATAAAAGTGAAATTAATAGTCTTAGTGGATGGTAAATAGCTTGTTATAAATATGAATTCAAATTCATATCAAAGTCTGTTATTTATAAAATATAAAATCTGAAGCATAAGATAGATCCTTTACAATCTAGCTGCAATCTACTATACCTTCTAAGACTTAGTTCATATTCATCCTTTTCACAGAATTTATGTTTTGCCCAAACTAGGTTGTACCTTCATGTGTTAATAAACACTGCTGTTCTTCCTGATTTCCTCATTTTACATGCATTATTTTTTTCCAAAGTTCAGCTTGGTATGACTTCTTTAGACTTGTAATCCTCTTATCTAAGAGATTTCTCCTAGTACTTAGTTTTTCTTAGAGTAGTTTTCTAAATCTTTTCTTCAAACTTATTGCTCCCTAACTTGATTATATTTAGCAGTGTTCATGTCAAAATCTGAACAGTGGACCAGGCAAAGAATAGTTTGTTTTGGTTACTACATACACATTTCCTTGTTCAGTGTCTTACAAATGGCAGGAGTTTAAGAAATATTTGTTAAATTGTATGGAATTGAAAAAGAAAAAGCAGAAAATTCTTTTGATCTTGATTTGAAGGGCAGTATTTCGAGTGCCTTTTGAGGAAAGGGTTCATCTAAACCCAAAAATATATATAATCAAAAGTTCATGTCATTGCAAATTGAACTCACACAGAAACTGATGAGAAACAATAGCACTCACTGCATAATACTGAAGTAGGTGTTGGGAAGACATAAGCCAAAAATATAAACACTGACCTTCAAAAACTCATAATCTAATTAGGAATACACATAACACCAACTCAAAACAAGATATGCTTAACATTCAAACAAGCCACCAATTAGCTATGCTAGACAGTTTTATTGTCTTGTTTGTTATCTCACTGTATGATCTTGGGCAAATCACCTAATATCTTTGATCCAATGGATTCAATGTCCTCATCTACAAAATTGGGGAACTAGAATAGAAGTCCAGGTCTCTGAAGTCTTCTTAATTCTAACATATCCATATTTGATATATAAAAATGAATAGATATTGGGAATGCAAAAATTGAAAAGATTTGAACTCAATTTCTCTGTTGAAAATTAAACATGACATACAAAATATGTTAGAAGACTAATGGTGTGAATTTGAAGACTTCTTAGAATAATGGTTACAAAAGAAAAGAATGACTTTTCTGGTCAGGTTGATACAAGAAAATATGCAGAAAGGAATTTCCAGAGAACTAAAGCATATCCTAATGAATGTGTGCACAATTGCAGTTCCTAGAAGAGATTACAAAAAGGTAAGAATCATGCAAATAGTAGCAATTAGCAATAAAGGTCTGTTATTTGGTGAAATTGCCAGTCTACAAACTTAATAGAATGCTTACATCTGTTCTACAAACATTGTGAAGGAAATAGGTATAAAATGCACCACATGCTATTGTGAAGTTTAAACTGTTCCATATTGGAACCAATATAACTATATAGGTTTTGTTGAAATACAAACTTCCTATAATTGCCTTCTGGTTGGTTTGTTGTTGTTTTGGTTTGGTTTGGTTTGGTTTTTTAAATAGAAAGACAGACAAGGAATATTCACGAATTATCATCTAGTATGAGGAAGACAATAAAAGTGATCTGGATGTGTTGGGCTACAGATAAGTTTAGTGACATTTTGATGCATTATTTTTCATATACTTATGTCTAAAAAGCACAGATTGTCTGAAGGATTAAATAGTATGCCTCCTAGTTAGAGATTTGATCACTGATAGGACATAGCATTATAGACTTAGAGTTGAAAGTTAGAGAATATCTACTTAAATCCACTCATTTCATAGATTGGAAAACTGAATTCCCCCAGAAATTAATAATAGTTAACATTTATATAGGAATTGAAAACTTGTAAAGCCTTGAACACATGTTATCTAATTTGATCCTCAAAAGAGCCCTATGAGGTAGATGCTATTTTTATTCTCATTTTGAACAAAAAGGAAACTGAAACATTGAGAAAGTACATGATTTGCCCAACTACTTTAGTTCATTAATGGTGATTTGAACTCAGATCTTTCTGATTCCAAATTAAACATGCTATACACTATATCACCTAGCTTCCTATGCCTTAGATGATCTATACAATAAATAGGAAAGTTGTAATACTTCTTAGTGAATCTACTCATTCAACATTTATTAAGTACCTCCTGTACTATTCTAAGAACCTTTACAAAAAATTTATAAAAAGCATGATTTCTGCCCCAATAGAGCTACTGAATACTGGGGCATAAAACACAATTAGAAAAATTTAGTTATAATACACAATAGTCATCCATGTAACACCAACTAAATGTGACAGTCGTTCAGGGCTTTTTTTGTGGGCCCATGTCTCTCTTTCATCACCATACTCTCTCATTCAGTGATCTCATCATTTCCCATGGATTCAATTGATATCTCTAGGCAGCTGATTCTCAGGTGCATATATGCCAAGCCCTAGATACTCTCTTTACCTTTAATCATCAACTGCCTATAGATATTTCAGAATGGATAGTCTAGAGGTATCTCAAAATTAACAAATCCAAAACAAAATTTGTTATTTTTATTTAAAGACATGCTCCTCATTTAAATTTCTCTACTATGACTAATGGTACTAATATTCTTTCAGTCACTTAAGTTTGGAATGTTGGTGCCATACTCAGCACTCTCACTTACCCTATATATCAAATTGTTTCCTAAAGTTTGAAGTTTTTTTTTTGTTTGTTTGTTTGTTTTCTCCACAATATCTCTCACATCTGTTCTCTTTTTTCATTCTCTCTAATACCACACCAAGATCATTGTCAGCTCTTGCCTGGGCAATAGAAATATCTTTCTAATTGGTCTTCTTGCTGCCAATTCCCCTAGTCCAAACCATCTTCAAAAAGTCCCCAGGAATTTTTGTAAAGCACAGACTTAACCCCATCAGTGCATCCTCATTCAATAAATTCCATTGTCTTTGTTGTCAAATATAAACTTTTCTATTTCACATTTAAATCCCTTTACAACAAATCTTCTTTGACATTGCTACCATCATAAGCTCATATATAATATAGTCTATCTTCTCATCTTGCTGATATAGAATCCATTCCTTCCTTTAATACTAGCTCAAATGCTGCCATGTTTGAAGCCTCCCCAAAGTATCCTGGCTCAGTCATTTAACCTGAATCTCCTCTTCTTTATCAGTAAAATGAAGGAATGTGACTAATGACCCCAAAGATCTTTTCTTTCTCTAGAGGTCTTGTCCTATGAATGATGGAAAGGAATAAATATTATAAATGTAAATATCCATTGAGGGATACTCTAGTAATATGGAGAGGGTGGGAGTGGAGGAGAACATATACCAAGATGAAGAGAAAATAGAGGAGAGTAGACAAATATAAGTGATTTTACCATCACAACTTACTTAAAAGACTCCAACTTATATGATGCAGAGTGAAAAAATAGAATCATGCTGATTTTATTCACTTTGAATTTAAGTTATTTAGCTTAATAATTTAACTTATATTTAATTCAATTTAAGTAATTTAATTAAGTGGGTTCTTGTTATGTTCTGTTGTCTCTAAATTGTGATTGTTTTCTGGGAGCAGGTTTCTTGTGGAGCTTCTGGAAGCAGCCTTCCTTTCAGTTCAGAAATTCCAAAATGCATCCAGGAGTTAAAGTCCAGATCCTCTATTGTGTCCTTCAAAATCCTGAATCTTCAGCCTCTAGCTCCCTCTGAATCCAAAGCCTCCAGGCAGCAAGAAGGTAGATATGGGAATGAATCTGAATCTCCTAGAGTGTGGGAATCAGACTCTGCCTCCAAGAGTGTGGGATTGTGGCTTTTCCAAAAGTCATTCCTAGTTGTGAATCTCCTGGAAGTCCCTGAGCAGGCTTTTCCTTTAGACTGCTGGACTTGCGAATCCACTGAATCCTCACTCTGAATCTCCTTGAGCTTCCCTGAAGTTTACTGGGGAGTCTTCTCCTTGACCCAGCCCAGACTGAATGACCCACTCAGTGTTGGCTCCTTTTATCCTCCCAGAAAATGGGCTTGTGGGAACTCCTTACGGAACCAATGAGCAAACTCCTTTAAAGGTGGAAACTCCTTTAAAGGTGGAAACTCCTTTAAAGGTGGAAACTCCTAGCTAGAGAATTGTTAAGTACTGACTTAGCTAGCACCTTGTAAGGATCCTAACAGGTTCTCATTGCCACAATGTTATTACTCTTATTCATTAATAATTGATTCTCTATTCCACTTATCATAGCAACTCTCCTAAACCTTCTCTTTTGT
This sequence comes from Sminthopsis crassicaudata, assembly GCF_048593235.1. Lineage (NCBI taxonomy): Eukaryota > Metazoa > Chordata > Mammalia > Dasyuromorphia > Dasyuridae > Sminthopsis > Sminthopsis crassicaudata. Next base: position 208,771,877 of record NC_133617.1, on the reverse strand, counting down.
CCTTTACTTTTCCATGGCATGCTGTCTTCTGACCCTCTCAGCTCAGGACCCTTTCTCATTTTACTAGGGAAAAAATGAAGACTAATTGCTATTCCCTTTCTTCCCCTTCTCCTGATATTTTGACATTTTTTCCTTTATCTTCTTAATTACTTCAATGATGAGGTGGCCCTTCTCATCAAGGTCAATGTTTTTTCATATATTCTTCCTTTCCAACTTCTCCATCAGGTTTCTCCTATCAATAAACTTTCCCTTCATTCTCTAAGCTTTCATATCTCTCTATCAACTTCTCTGCCCAATTATCCCCTATCCTTTAAAAACATTCCTTAGAAGCCATTATCTGTACTAGTTATATAACCATGGATTTCTTTTCACTTTCTCAAGTGAAGGAACCTAGTTCCTTGAATAAAATTTTCTACATCTTATTACCTTATTCTTGAATTATTGCAATAGCCTCCTAATTGTTCTTCTTGTATCATGTCTTACCTCACTCCAAACTATTTTCCATGCAATCTGCTGAAGTGGCAGAATGTCTGAAGGACAGACATTCATCTCCCCCATTCAGCAAATTACAATGTTCCTGATTACTTCAAGAAATATATAGAATAGAATATGAAAATATATAAATACATAAGACTCTTCACAATCTGGCTTCATCTTATCCTTCTGAATTTATTTTATTCCCCTTACCTTATTCCATTCTACCCATATAAACCTCCTGCAGAAATCTCTAAAAGTTAATGCTCTATTTGAAATTATTATGTTACTTCAAACAGGATGACAACATAAACTTAATTCAAAACATACAATGCTATAATGTGTATAAGAGTTTAAAATAATTTTTGATAATAACAAGTTCTGACCATACAAAAAGTTAAAAGTAATTATTATTCACTGAGAAGAGTGCTTTCAAGATAATTGTTTTACTGATAAGAAATTTTTTTAAAAATTATGAAAAAACTTTAAGTGGACTAATATATGCTAAAAGAGAGGGAGGAAAAGAAAAAGTAAGATACTTACTGAAGTTCTTGAATTCAATACCTCAAAGTAATAATAAATCATTATATCATGGTGATCAAATCAGACTTTAGAACTGCTCCATTTCCAGTGCCTGGCTTTGGCATCTTTAACACAGAGGCTCACAATGCAAAATGCAAAAGGAGACATAATTTTTAGACGCTGACAATGGATGATTTGCTCTGCATTTTATTACAAGGATTTTATTTTCCTTTTCTTTATAATTTTGTTTTATTTTATTTTTAATTTATAGAATAAAATAAGCATTTCTATAACATAGTATAATAAACAAAATATAACTGCACATGAAGCTGCAAATCTATTATGTACAACTTCCTATTCCTTTCAAATATACAACAAAAATATGTATTTTCTTCTTCTTCTATACCCTGGAAGGAGCCACTATTAGTCCATATTGTACATATAAATTCTTTCTCTGGATGCAGGTTTCATCTTTCTTTATGCATCCTACATAGTTAATTTGGGCATTTATAATGTTCAAAATAATACTTTTGCTCAAAGTCATTCTTAAAACAATATTACCATTACTGTATAAAATTTGTTTTTTTTTTTTTATTATTTTACTCATTTCATTCTCCATTACATCATACAAATGCTTCCATGGTTTTCTAAAATCCTTGAGCTCAACATTTCCTATAGTACATTCTTATTCAACACAGTATTCTATCACAATCACACATCACAACTTGGCCAACCATTTTCCAATTGAGGGGGATTCCAACAATTTCCAATTCTTTGCCACCTCAAAGAGCATTGCTATAAACATCATCAAACATATAATATAGATTCTTTATCTCTTTCCTTAATTATCTCCAAAAACAGACCAAGCAGTGGTATTGCGGGGTCAAATGGCATAGATGGCTTGATCAGTCTTTAAACATAATTCCAGATGGCTCTCCAAAATAGTTGAATTACTTCACAATTCCACCAATAATGAATTATCATCCCAATTTTTCCACATCCCTTCCAACGTTGTCACTTTCTCCTTCTATCATTTTAATCAATCTGCTAAATGTAAAAAGATATCACAATGTTGTTTTAATTTGCATTTCTCTAATCAATAATGATTCAGAGCACTTTTTTATATGACTATGAGTTGTTTTAAGTTTTTGATCAGAAATTTCCTGACTATATCCTTTGACAATTAATCTTTTGGGGAATGACTCATATTTTTATAGATTTCACAAAGTTATAATGGTCCAGAATTCTGGAGAAATTCTTACAACAAGGTGTTAACTCAGTGTAATTGATAAGACAATGGTTTAGCATAGTGATTAACAGTTCTCTAGTTCAGTACATGCACTTAGTACTTAATATAGTTCTACAAGATTGACACCTATTCTACAAGATTCATACCTACAATGATGTAATTATAATAGAGTATATAAGTTGGGGCAAACTCCCACCTTTGTGGTGGCTGCAGGCTGGAATACAAGCCCTCTGACTCAAAGAGACATTCTTTCTCCCACCACTGTGGAGGACTGGAGAGACTCGGGGAAGACAGAGGACTGGAGGCTAGAGAACAAGCTCCCAGACTCAGGGAGATTTCAAGACAGACTATTGTGGTAGTCCTCCTGTATCCTGTTTATTAGACAAAGGTCTTATATTTAAAGTATTTAAAGAACTTTGCGTAGTGTTCTGGTTAGTTTTCTGGAAGTCTGGACCAGCCTTTGTTTCAGCAGAGTAATCACTATGAGAATAACCAGGGATAAAGTCCAAATTATTATCTCCCTCAAAGTCTTGTCTCCTTGTCTGGGGCTCGACTAGCTTTCTGGAGGTTCTCTGGAATGTGTCTTGGTTTTTGTGGAGGAAATTTTAATGTTAAATTTTGAATAGGTAAAAGATATGCCTAATTCTGAATTGTAGTTTTAGGTATTAATATAATATTAAGTAGAAATATCATTTTATTAATTGGAAATATGGCTATATAATTTCAATGATATCAGGATGGAAAATAAAGCTTTTGGAGTTATTTTCAAACAAATGATAACTGAACACATGAGAGCAATAAAGTTTCCAAGGAGGAGTATCCAAAGAGGCTTTGAGAAACAGCCTCATCAAAATGGTAAAGATAAGAACCAGAGAAAGTAACAAAAAATGAACAATTAGAGAAAGAAAAGGTAAACTAAAAGTCTTAGATTAAAATAAATAAAAACATCCAAAAAGAGTGACTAGAAGTATAAAATACTCCAATAAGATATAATATAAAAGAGCCTTGGGATTTGACAGTTACAATGTCACTAGTAGCCTTTTAGAATTTTATTGGGAGTCTGAGGGAGGAAAGAGGATTACAAAAAGACCAGGAAAATATTATCATGGAAGTAGAGATATCAGATATACATAAAGATTTTCATAAACATTAAAATATATACATGTTGATTAACATCACTACTTATAAAAATTATTAACAATAAGCCATTAATTATATAGATAGATATTGTTAATGGTAATAATCATTTATCCTATAAATTTCACAATGAAAAAAGAGGTTGCTAAGACAATAGCAGTATGAACCAGAGAAATCAAGGAAAGGTTTTATTTTAGGATTATAATCTTGAACATATTTATAATCACATAGGAGGGAGTCAAAGGAAAGAGACTGAATGTAAATTCATCAGAGTGTATATGATAGCTATAATAGTCATTCCTTCTGCTAAATGTAGAAGCTAATGTATTCTCATTATAATATGTGATCCACAACAGAGACACATTATAAAGGAAGTGAAACAGTGTTAATCATTTTAGTTTTTCTATTTCAGAGCTTCTTGAACTTTTTTCACTCATAACTCCCTTTCACCTGAAAAACTTTTAAACTATCTTGTCTTGAATCTGAGCTGAGGTATATCTGGCAGCATTTGCATTTGTGCAGTGTAAAATGTGCATGTTACATATTCAGAACCAAGGCTACAGTGAAGTCATGTGATGCAACATAGGCAGGTGGTGCCAGAAATATTTTGGCTTCATTATAGATTTAATTTTAGATTAATTTTTTTATCATTACCTTCAGAAACCTTCTACTATTGTCAAATTTTCATGACCCCCAAATTCAGTTATGTAACCCCATGTGGGGTTCAACCCACAGTTTAAGAAACTTTGATCTATGGTATAAAACCACAAACAAAAAAAAATTAAATTACATGAAATAATAAAATGAAAATTAATGTATCAATGGCTACATTAAACTTTAAAACCACTAGAATTCAGGGCAATAATTCATAGTCAATTGAAAACATGATAGATTAGACAGAGAGATAATCAATGTATGTAATAGCCAGAGAGCTGATTTAGGAATTAGTAAAGCTTGAATTCAAGTTCTGTTTCTGACATCCACTAGCTGTTTGTTCCTGGACAAATTGCTCAACTTTTTACTGCCTCTGTATAACTCTATAAATTACAGATAGTTGCCAATTCACATCAGTAGGAAAACTTTTCCCACATTTTTCTGATTGGACTAAAAATAAGTGAGGATTAATAGCAAAACCTAGTGTGATCTATGACAAACAGAAAAAACAATTTTATATGAGAAGCCTATAGCTTTATTTGAGGGGAAATGTATTATATTACATATTGTTACTAATGGTCACGGGTTATTAGTGAAGACCTCAGTCTCTAAGATCCAATAACTGCTTGTCCTTTGGAAGAGGATCCTAAGTGTCAGAAAATAGAATAAAGACAAAGGGTATCCAGGTGATGTTGAACAAGCCATACCCTTTCTGGTCTTGATTCATTCCTCTGAAAAATTAAGTATTAGTATTAGATTATTGCTTTTGTCCTTTTCAACTCTGATATTTTCTGTTGCTGGGATTCTTCTGGGAGATCAGAAACAAGAAGAAGTCAAAAATAGGATAGTAGAAAAGTGGTATTTAGCAGTCTGTGATAACTTGTATTTCTCAGTTTGCTCACTTGTCAAATAAGTAATATGGATTATATACTCTGAGGTTTCTTCTTTCTCCAAAATTGCATAACTTTTGGCTAAATTTAAATAGCTAGACAGGACAGAGTAAGCAGTAAATTATCATAGTTCTCTAATACTCAACTCAAACAACTATAAAGTAGTACCCTACAACAATTCTTGGAATATCAGAATCAGCAAAAAGATGGGGAAGGAGAGGAAACAACCTTTGAGCCCAAGGAACTTGGAAGACTAGAAAGAAAGGTGTGTCTCACTCAGGTAAAAGGTAAATAAATGTATTCTGGGAAAGGAAACATCACATCAAACTGGCAGGAATCTCCCTCTCAGCAAACTAGTGTTAGATGCTGAGCTTCAGTTCAACACTGCAGGCAAATGTCAACAACAGGACCTTTCATATTGCCTTAATACAGCTAAGGGATTGCACAGACTACTATGTGCTTCAGCAAAGCCCAGGCAAAGTAGCATCCTCCAGAGGCCAAATTACACGTGCTTCAGCACAACCCTGGACATACAGATCAGCTGCAACTCTGTGAGCGCCTAAGCACAAGGGCAGCCACCAGCACAGGCCCCCTGTTGCATGCTTCAGCATAGCCCTGAGCAAACAGACAGCTGCCAGCAACCGGACCTCCACATGCCTCAATATGGCTCCAGAGAAATACAGAAACACGAGCCTCAACATCTGGCTCAGCAACAAATAAGGTGGAATCCTTCAGATTCTAGCAGCACCAGCCACCCACCTCCACCACAGCACCCAAATGGGCCTCAGGGTATTATCAGTACTGCACCAAATTAGCCACCAGCACCTGAAACTGCTGATGCAAGAAGCCTGAAACCTCTTCTACCCTGGGAACAGAGATAAAAATTTTTTAAAAGGAAGATGTGCAAAAAAACAATATCACCAACATCAAAAAAATTTGACCCTAGAAACTTAGGGTTTTTTGTTTTTTTTTTTGCTTTTTGATTTTGTTTTGTTTTTTTACAAAATGCAGCACTCATTAAAAAAAATGTATTAGAGAGCATAGGAATTAAGAGAGCATTCTTAAAATGATAAAACTATCAGTAAGCAGTATTTGTAATGAGCATGATCTGGAAGCCTTCCTAGTAAGACCAGGGCAAGGATGCCCATTATCACCACTATTATTAAATTAGAAAAGCTAGCTAAAGCAATAAGAGAAGAAAAAGAAATCAAAACAATTACAATAAGCAAAGAAGAAACAAAATTTTCACTCTTTGCGATCATATATAAATAATTGGGAAAGTATCAATTGTTGGATGGATAAAAATGACAATTCTGCCTAAACTAATTTGCTTATTCAATGCCATACCAATCGAACCAACAAAAAATTATTTAATAGAGCTAAAAAAAAATAGCAAAATGTTTCTTTCTTAGGCCTTGTATGCATTTTCCACCACAGTCTTCCAGACACATGGAGATTTTTTTCTTTCTGCTATTGACCTTAACTATGTCACCCATATGTCCACACTTTTATTCTCCTAGTAAATCATCAGTTCATCAGAGTAAATTGATCAGTTTTGACAAATAGTTCCAGCAAGAAGCTGAGAACATAGATGATCTGAAGAAGGTCAGTAGAAGTCCTCAGCAATTCATATGGGTGATGTGCTTGCTCAAAGGAAGAATTAGTAAGATGTTAAAGTCTTGATATTGTCTCCACTTTAAATTTCATATCAGAAAGATATATTCCATCCATCTAAGTTTGATATGGTTATCACAGTATTATTCACATACAAAAAACCTCTGTTTAATTATATTCTACCAAGTACATCTGCCCAAAATAGGAAAGCAAGGGGGTGGGGTGGAAAGGACACTAGAAAATTAAAAGATATACATAACATCAAAGCAAGTTGGAGATCAGCAGAGGAGCCAGATTGGAATAACAAGAAAAAACTCAAATAAGAAATATAGCATGTTGGCAGACTGGTATTTGTTCCATCACTCCTCCTAATTTTCAACTCACTAGAGCCTAAACCAATTTCTTTTCTAAAGCATTAAAATGAGAATGTCTAGTATGTGACAGGATTATAAAATCTGCTTTCTATGTCCAAGGCAAATTTTGGCAAGTGACAGTTTCATTATACTCTCTGCCTTTGTCAGAACCTAGCTAGGATATGGTGTTCCATTCTGGGTGTGACACATTAGAAATGATACTGATGAGCTGAAGTGGCTCCAAAAGAAGGGGGATCAGGATAGAAAGAGGATAAGAAATTATGTTGTAATTATTTTACCACGAGTTCAAATAATTAGTTATTTAGCCTTGGGCGAAGACTTGGGTGGGGAGAAGCAATATACCTGCCTTCAAGTATTTGAAAAGGATTGATATAAAAAAGGATATAAAAAAGGATTTAGCTTTGTTCTATTTTTGAACCAGAAGGCAAAGGTATGGATGAAAATTACTAAGAGTCATATTTGTTATTATTGCTGTTGCTGTTATTTCCAACAATTGTAGCTGTCCAAAATAGACTGGGCTACTTTAAAAACAGTCATAGATACGATCTGTGAGATTTAAAACTAACCAACCCTCTAACTCCAAAAACAAAGACCTTCCCTTCTATCACTTCTTGAAAATTAATTCTCCATTCATTCAGATGGATATTTGACAAGATAATCGTGAGGTCCCTTCTGATCTTTAGATTCTGTGCTTCCCTACAAGTATACATCCCTCAAGTTATAAACTAATAAAGCAGAACAATATTCTATTAAAACTTAAATGAATCATCTCAAATGCAAGGGAGGAGAAAGAATCCAGTCAGCTTTTCACAACAGAATTCATCCAGCTGTCATTCATTATTCCCTATCATTCCAAATCTCTGCTTCCCCCCACATGTAATTCTCTCCCATTTCTCAGGTGGCTTGTGATCAATACAGAAATTTACATTTCACCAAGCCCATGTGACCCTAGAAATGGTTTTTGAGAAAACATCCTCTTGCTACTTATTTGTGGCTCTGTAAACTAAATTAAGCAGTAGCCACTAAAGATTCTGGATTCCATTCATTGTTTATAGCTCTTAGCTCACCACTGAAATGTATAGACATATAGATAGATAACACCAGACTATGTGATTCATCCAGGGTGGAACTGTTGATAAATGGAGTTATATATTTCAAGAACATAAAAGAGATATAAGTATATACATATGGAGCTTCCAACTCTTTTTTGCTGGGCAATGTCTAGACAATCTTAGGAGTATTTATAGAAAGTCAATTTTGCCTATTATTTAGTTCAGTAGCCCTTTAAATTTCCTCAAAGGAGAATCTCTCAGATCTGTCAGTTACTGTCACCAAGGCAATCTGGAAACTATTATATTGAGCACACCTTAGAGAAATAAGCAATAGCTTATTCATATAGTTATACGCCCATGAAAAAAGACAAAAACATTTTGCAGGTACATGCTTAGCTATTGAAGTTAGGCTACTATCTCTTGCACTCATTGGCTGTTTTCTAAGAATAAATTATAGGGCTGGGCAAAAAAGAAAACAGCTCTATTGGTTCTTATCTGTGAACGATCTATACTACTGCAGACATATCAAAGGAGGTCACTTATTTGCAGTGTTGAACTCCATGTTTAGCAGACGGGAAAAAAAGTCATTGTGCCAGAGAATTTTCATTAACTGCAGTCTCTGGGAATCTCTTTTGTGCCTTTATGTTTGTGAGGTACATGTGAGTATTGTGCCTTTATGTTTGTGAGGTATGAGAGTATGTGCCCTTGCAGGTGAACCCAAGGACACATACTATAGGAGCCTAGATTTCAGCTAAGGTAGCAGGGATGCTGGGCACAGGCTGCTAGCTCTGTTTCTCTCTCCCCCATTTCATTTTTTTTCTAATTTTTTTTTTTCTGGAGGCTTATGTATTGGCTATACATGGGGGAGGGGAAGAAAGGAAGTTTCAGGATCTGAAAGTCTAGAGAGAAGGGCACATAAAATTTATCTTCAGCCTTAGAGAATTCAGAGGGAAGCACTGACCCTGAAGAGGGTAAATTCAGTCTGCATACTTGGGTAGAAGAGTTCCCACAAGCATAATCCCTATCCTGTTTTGAGCAAGGTTAATACTCTGTCCTTGATCTTATCCACTACGTTCTTTACCAATAGAACAAGCAGAAATCATAAATCAAATTTTTGCACATGTATACACACATATACATGAGAATATATGTGTGTGTATATATATGTGTGTGTGTGTATATTATATCTGTACATATATAGTATATATATGTCATATATATATATTATATATGTACAGATATAATATATATATATATTTTTTTTTTTTTTATTTTTTTTTCCCCATCCCTATATCTTTATGACTTTTAACTCCTCGGCATGGTGCAGGGACTCTGATAGCTTTCAGCTTAACTCTCCAACTATTGCTATTGAAATTTCAAAGTTTGATATGTTGAAACTCTTTTAATGTAACTATCTTTTGCTCCTATCTGTTATGTTTTTCACTGCTTTTTGGCTTTTACAACTATTATTTGTTGTTGCCCCACCCTCTACAGCTACACTCTGCCCATTTCTGCTATTGCTGCCTCCTAAAGAAGAATTATCATTAAGCATCAGATCAATGGGATTTTAAGTCTGGTACTAGACAATGCATTTTCAGATCTGTCAATAAACAATTGCTCCAGGCTTCACCTTGTTGACACACAAAAGAGACCACTCAGGCAAACATTCAGGACTCCTCTATTTCAGTCTTAGGAGGGGCTTAAGGAGCTTAACTCCTACTTGATTTAGTCACACTGAATTGGATTCACCTTTCATGGTCTCCCATGGAATCTTTTCATCCAGGAGATAATCACTTTTACTTTAGTTCAGTTTTTTCATCTCCTGTCACATTTCCCAGTAACTAGCAGTAAACTTTGTAAATGTTACTTACTGAAACTCCAGAAAGTTTTCAAAATAGAGACATTGAGGATATGAAGTGAAAGATAGAATTGGCAGTCTCTCTCTTGAGTTTCTATCACCAAGGAAAAATTCCCTGTCTCCTTTGCATTTTCTACTTGGGGGTTTATAGGATTAGATAGAACACATTTTACTAAGTGAATGTGTGCCTGCACACACGTGTGAGAGACAGAAAGGAGAGACATAGATAAAGAGTCTAAAATAAAGAGAGAGGGTCAGAGGGGAGACAAAGACACACACACACACACACACACACACACACACACACACACACACAGAGACAGACAGAAATAGACAGAGAAGACAAGGGCAAGAACTATATTAATAGATGCATGTCATAAAAGGCTTATCTAGGATCCCTATTCCTACTTTATGCCTGGAAAAAAGTGAACATTTCCTCACACTAACTCCTTATAGACACACAATTCATGAAGTCAGTTGAGAGCTATGATTTTCCTATTAGATCAAATGATTTAATTAATTTAGCATTGTTGTTATTCAGTCATTACAGTGGTGTCCAACTTTTTGTGACTCTATTTGGGGTTTTCTTGGCAAAGATACTGGAATGCTTTGCCATTTCCTTCTCCAGCTCATTTTACAGATAAGGAAACTGAGGTAAATAGGATTAAGTGACTTACCAGAATCACATAGCTAGTAAATTTCTGAGGCCAACATTCTATCCATATCAAATTTCCATATTTTCTTATATCCCTGTATAGCTTCTCTTTCTGTCTCTTTGGTTTTCCACATCACATACCCAGAATACTCACTTTTCTATTTAGTTACACAATGACTCTTTATGGCTGACATGTACCTAAGTGTGTCCACCTTGTTGCCCAACTTTCTTGCCATCATCTCTGTGATAAGGGTAAATGCCTATACTTAATTCTTTCAGGGTCTGGTATGTGCAGGTACCATCACTCAAATTAAGTACTGTAAGTGGGAACACATTAAGCATTAAAACAAATACTTCAGGGAAGGAGGTAGAGACTTTCAATGTGCTCCCAATGTCATTCCAAAAAAGGAAGTCTTTTCCACCTCTTTGTATAAATAACTATCTCCTGAATACCCAGTTAAATATTTCAGAAAATAGCATAATTTAAACCAGTTATGAGTGGATCTGAAATATCAAAAAATATCATCTACTACTAAGGGAAAAATAAAACCCTGCATTAACTATATATCTTATTAACAGTAGGACAGCAGCACTATCTATATTCAAAGAACATAGTATTTTTAAGTAGTCTATAATTTTCATGTCAATGTGAGACTTTCCTAAAATTGATTATATTAATTTTCTCATACAACAACAAAAAATGTAAAGAATATTAACTGCTGGGTAAGAACTTATTGGATTTGAAATAGTTCTTTGTCTTTATCCTCAGAAATTCTTTTTATTGTGAATATTCTACAAAAAACTCAGATTCTCTCTGGCCAATTACAGCACAGTCATTGTGTAGTCTTGAGACTTCTAATACTAGATAAACGATATAGCTTTCAGAAACTTTCTCACATTCTTTCCAGCATTTGATTGATGTATTGACATTTAAGAACGAGAAAAACTACATTTTTAAGTGTGATATAAACAAAAATAATTGCCAATAATCACCAATGTGAGACTTTTAAATGTGATGTAAACAAAAATATATTAGATTATAATTTTAATAAGATTGAATATGGGGCAGCTAGGTGGTACAGTGAACAGAGCACCAGCCTTGAATTTAGGAGGACCTGAGTTCAAATCTGGTCTCAGACATTTAACACTTCCTAGCTGTGTGACCCTGGGCAAGTCACTTAACCTAGCCTCAGAAAAAAAAGAAAAAAAAATAAGATTGAATATTATTGAATTTAAAAAGATATGTTTGTTTTATTTTAATAGTTTAAGATAAATTAATGGAATTATTTTCCTCATGAAATTAAAAAATGTATATTGTACATATGATTTCAGTTTTAGTTTTTAAAAATGATTTGTTTTTATTAATTTTTGTTATAAAAAAATTTGATATCTTAAATAAACCACAAAATATGGGTCTTACTTCAGATAAAGCTGCAAATAGTGGTCCTATATCAGTAGTTTTGGTTGAATTAGAATATGAAGTTATAAAAGTTGTGGCTGGAGAAAACTTAGTGGAAAGATTTGTTTCTAGTTTTCTTTCCTTCTAATGTATTTAGAACTGTTCAAAGACCTAAATAAGAATGCTAGGAACTTTGAAAGATCAGTTATATTGCATTTATCACTACAACTTTCTCTGTAACAAGAAATTTTGTTACTTGTGGCATACTAATTAGAAATCATTTATAAATTTCAAGGTTATTGTTGCATTACCCCTTCTACATTTCACAATTTTTTTCCAATTAAAAAATAACCTGGAAGCCGGAATCAAGATGGTGAAAATTAGATAGGCCTTTGTCTGAGGTTTTCCCTCAGTTCAAGACCAGATCAAGTCTCTGAATGAATTTGGAGTGAAAGAGTGAAAGAATTTGGAGTATAACCAACTATCAGCAGAAGATATTTTAGAAGAACTTCAGTAAAGGTTTGTCTTAATTGGAGATTGTGAAGGCAGGCCAGTGCAGAACAGTGGAATGCAGGGAGATCCAGGGTGGAGAGGCTTCCCTATGCTAGAGAAATCTAGTGAGAGGCTCATAGACAAAATAAAGCAGCATGGACTACCACAAAATAAATAAGAAAGAAGTTAAGGAGGTAAATAGGGTTTTAGAAAACTTAGGTATGATAGGTTTTTGAAGAAAATCGAATGGAGACAGAAAGGAATATAATTTTTTCTTGACAGTATGTGGAACTTATGCAAAAATTGACCATGCATTGGGGCATAAAAACTTCAAAATCAAATGCATAAAGGCAGAAATGTGCATCTTTCTCATATCATGATGCAATGAAAATTATATGTAGTAAAGGATCAGGGGAAAATAGAGCAAAAATTAATTGGAAACTAAATAATATAATCATAAACAATGAGCGAATGAAATGATAATTTCCTCCAAGAGAATGACAATAATGGGAAAATATACCAAAATTTATGGAATGCAGCCAAATAAATTCTTAGGATAAGTTTTCTCAACAGTGAAGTGATTCAGGCCAATTTCAATGGTCTTGTGATGGAGAGAGCCATCCCCAACCAGAGAGAGTACTATGGGGCCTGAGTGTGGATTAAAATATAGTATTTTCATTTTTTTTTTGTTATTGTTTGTTTGCATTTTGTTTTCTTTCTCATTTTTTTCCTTTTTGATCTGATTTTTCTTGTGTAGCATGATCAGTATAGATATAGATAGATAGATAGATAGATAGATAGATAGATAGATAGATATAAGAATTGTGCATATTTAACACATATTGGATTACTTGTCATTTAGGGGAGGGGGTAAGAGGAAGGAAGGAAGAAAAAATTTTGGAATACCAGGTTTGCATGGTGAATCTTAAAATTTATGCATATGTGTCAAAAATAAAAAAGCTTTTAAAAATAACTAAGGAATAACATTATTATAGCAAACAAAATGTTTCCTATGTGATCAATATCATGTTGTGATTAATCAAAAAAACATTGAATTTCTTATCACTCAGATATTAGAAAAGATGATAATAATAAAAAATGATAATATCATTAATTAAAAGTCTCTCGATTTATAGTTGAGGAAACTGGAACTGACTAAGATCAAACATCTTATTTAATGTCAAAGAGCTAGTAAATGACAGAGGCAGCACTTCTGATTCCAAATCCAGTGATGTTTCTACTACAGTGTGGGAATTTTCATGGAACCAAACCATAATGATGAATGAGTATATCTGAAAGGACACAGAGAAAGTGATAATATTAAAAAGTAGGCACTTAATAAATGCTTACTCCCCTTCCCTTGTAAGTTTACAAAATAAACAAAAATTGTAACATTCCTGTGAAAAAAAAAAATACAACCAAACAACAACAATAACAAAAACTAGAAGCCATAAAAAAGGTCACGGTAAATAATAACCACTTTTCAGTTAGTAGCAATTCTCCCCAAAACCTGGAAAGTCTCAGTAATGTAAATCCATTGTTTCTCACAAGTCTTCAGTGCATGGACCCTCAAGTAGTCACTCTCCATCATGTCTCCTTTAGTATTACCCCTGTACTAATTCTTCACACTTAGTATGTGTATACTTGGGCATTGATAACTCTTTGCAGGAGGAAAAAAATAATATTTTCTTAGAATCATTAATTCAGATACACTAGAAATGAATCAGTTCAGAGTTTCCTAAGATCATCAGTAAGCAGGATTCCCAGTTTTATATCTATGAGTGCCACACACAGAGTATTATACTCTTTTTCTGTTATGGGTCTTACCCTTCATTGCTTCAAAGAGATTCATGAGCTGATTAAGAATATACTCCTCTGGGGCAGCTAGGTGGCACAATAGATAGAGCACCAGCCCTAATCTGGTCTCAGACACTTAACACCCTGGGCAAGTCACTTAACCCCAGCCTCAGGGGGGGAAAAAAAATATAGATAGATAGATAGATAGATAGATAGATAGATAGATAGATAGATAGATAGATAGATAGATATACTGTTCTTATTTTCAAGTGGTTCTTCATTGTGAACATCATAATAATATACAGTGACACCAAAGCCTGATACCTTCTTTCTTTCTTTCCCATACATTAAAATGACGGATTTCTCACCTAAGTTATCCTCACACATCTGGAAGCTTAACAAAAGTCCCCAATTTCTCCCTAGTTATTCCTCCCATTGCAACAGATACAGCAATTGAATGGGATGATTCAAATTAATTATGGTTACTTGCTACATATTGAATAGAAATGACAGGGCAAGGGAAATATTTCACCAATGTAAGAAGAGTACAAAGAAATAAAAAGAAATTTCTTTCCTACAGTAATAATGTAACAAGATCAAAAAAGACATTAAGATTAGGTACGTTCTTTTTTTAAAAATCATATTATACTTTTATTGTTAATGTTAGTTGTACATCATTTTCAAACACATTCTCAAGCTCTTCTTTATCCAGAAAGCAATTCCTCGTAATGGTAAAAATAATATACATATGCATACATATGCATATGTGCATATATATGTTTATACATATATGTTGTAGAGAGCTAGAACTCTGGAGAAGTGTACTTGAAACAAAGATTCTTACAACAAGGTGTTAACTCAATGGAATTGATGAGATGATGGTTCTCTAGTTTAGCATGGCGATTAATAGTTCTCTATAGAGTTCAGTATGATTGATGTAATCTTATAACATAATGGTTCCCTGATATAATGATTGGCTTATACTTAGCATAATGAATGGATTTAATTGTAATACAGTATTTAAGAGGTCAGAGTCAGACCTAGAGACAGACTCAGAGCAGAGGATTGGAGGCTGGAGCTCAAGTCCTCAGATTTAGAGACATTCCATCACCATCAGCCTCATGGTGGCTCTCCTGCTTCCCCTCTGAAACCAAGTCTCCTCTAAAGGGCCTCCAGAAAGCTAGCCCAGAGGAGGCACACAGCTGCTTGAGCTCAGCGTTTTCTCTCAGGACTTACTTCATGACAAGCCTCGGAGTTAATGCTTGACCAAAAAAGAAACCCACAAATAATCACCAACAGAAGACATCCTTGAAATTTGCCAGAAAAGGTCTGTGTTTGCTCAGGGGAGGGGACGAACAGACTGGGCGCAGGCTGAGGGCAAGCAGCAAGAGTGAGAGTGAGGCAGGCAGCTCACACTACCTGGACCTGAGGGGGTAGGGGGTACGATCTCTTCGGTTTCTGCAAAAAAACTTTTACCCCAGTGTGGATGTTCCATCTTGGCAGCAAGCCAGGAGCAGTGGAGAGGGTGTAAACACCGGAGGTAAAGAATAAAACTCCAGAAAGCTAGTCTCTTGGGACCCGGCCAGCCCCACCCCCACCTGGAGTGACTCAGCCTGTTCTTAGATCCTCATAGCGCAGATGCAGCACAGCCATCGCTGTCCTGTTAGTGCCTCGCTGCTGTCTCCCGCAGTCTGTAGAGGAAGCCTGGTAACACCATCCAATCCCATTCCCCCCCCCAAAAACAGACCAATTTTTTCTCTTGTCAATTTGATTTCTTCGATTCCCTCTCTGACAAAATGAACAAAAAATTTAAAAAGGCTCTAACCATTGACAGCTTCTGTATGGAGAGAGAGCAGACTTCAAATACTGAGGAGACTAAAAACAGATGATCTCCAGAGGAATCCCCTAAAGGGGATATGATCTGCTCCTTAATACAAAAGAATCTCATAGAAAAAATCAAAAAGGCTCTCACAAGAGAGCTAGAAGAGAAATGGGAAAAGGAAAGGGAAGCTTGGAAAGAGAGTCTGGAGAAGTTATCCAGAGTGGATAAAGAGATCAAATCATTGAGAAATAAAATTAGTAAGTTGGAAAAGGTAAACAACTCCAAGGAAAACAAGATTAGTGAGCTGGAAAAAGAACACATCTCTCTAAAAAATAAAATGGATGAAATGGAAAAAAATTCCATAGAAGAAAAAAACTCAATTGGCCAATTACAAAAAGATATAAAAAAAGTTAGTGAAGAAAATACATCATTAAAAATTAGAATCGAACAAGCAGAAAGCTAGCCTGGGCCTAATAAAGAATTTGGACTTCTTCCCTGGCTATTCTTATGGTGATTACTCAGCTGACAGGAAGGTTGGTCTGAAAGACCTCCAGAAAGCTAAATCAGAACATTGCAATATGTAAACGTGTGTGTGTGTGTGTGTGTGTGTGTGTGTGTGTGTGTATAGTAGAAAAGAAAAAGTCAAGAAAATTAAATAACACATCAACCATATTCAATAGTAACTACAACATTTCATATACATAGTTCTCAACTTTGTAATGAAGGGAGGGAAAAGGATTATTTTAACTTTTTCCAAGATTAAGCTTGGTCATTATAGTTAGGCAGAATTCAGTTTCATTTGTTGTTGTGAAAGTCTTTTTCGCTTTTTTTTGTTGCTGTTATTGTTTGATTACATGTAAAACATTTTTAACATTCCTTGTTGAAGTTGTTCTTTCTAGTAGTCTTGCATATTTTTTTTTTTTTTTTAGTTCTATTTAATTTACTCTAAATCACTTCTTATAGTCATCATGACCTGATTAGCGACAGTTTTGCTACCTGGCTCAGGTACCCCTCAGTCATCAGTTTTCAGGTCATGTCAATTGGAAAACTTTTATCACACAATACAAACAATTTAGTCATATATGGCCAGAAATTGGATTGATTTTTTTTTAAGATGTCCAGATATATTCCACATTATATTGAAATGAAATATTTTAATGGCTGCCCCATCAAAGTCCTATCCATCCCCATTATAGATGGTCTACATTTTGTTTATCCAGCTTATGCACATATATGTGTGTGTATATATTTATATTCTTATTATGATTTTTGATTTTATTTATTTATTTTTTTATTTATTATGATTTTGATGTATATAAGGCCTTTTTTCTCTCAAACATCCAGGATGTAATACCTAGAAAAGAGATTGCTGGTGCAAAGTGTACAGATAATTTTTTTCATATAACTCCAAATTCCTTTACAAAATAGCCTAATTTCCTGATTCACCAATAATATTTCACTGTTGTTGTCTTTCCAGAGCCCCTCTAATATTAACTACTCATATCTTTTTGTCATATTTACAAATATGTTGGGTATGAAATATAACATCAGAGATATTTTGATTTGAATTTCTGTTACTTGTGATTTTAAACAATATTTCCTAATGTTATTAATTCTTACTCAGATTATTATTTGTTTATACCTTTTAATTATATTTCCATTGGAGAAATGGTCTTATGTTTTGAACTAGTTCCCTGAAAGTCTTGGATAACAGTCTTAGCAGAAAACTAAATGGATGCCCCTCAAATGGAGATTGGCTGAATAAATTGTGGTATATAAATATTATGGAATATTATTGTTCTGTAAGAAATGACCAACAGGATGATTTCAGAAAGGCCTGGAGAGACTTATATGGACTGATGCTGAGTGAAATGAGCAGGACCAGGAGATCATTGTATACTTCCTAAAAAATAGAGCATTAAAAAGTGTAAATTCCAAAGTGGGCTGAACTGGAAGATAGGGTATTTCCCATTATTGGAGACTTTTTAGCAAAAGACTGAATGGGTACCTGTTGGCTGTCCTCTGTTGTGAAGATTCTTTTCCAGGTATAAGTTGAAATAGATGACTATGGACATGATTTCCAAATCTAAAATTATGTGATTCTATTACTAAAGAATCTTTACTAAAGATACCTTTCAGTTGAAAACCCTAATGGCAAAGAAAGATAACAGGATTTTTATCCTGGCACTAGCATCCATAAGCTTTATGACCTCGGAAAACTCACCTAGCTCCACTGTGCTTCAATTTATTTTTCTATTAAATGGGAATAATACTATTTATACTATCTAACTGACAGGGCAGTGTGAAGATAGTTCTGACTAATATTTGCAATTCTATATAAATATGATCATTATCATTTCATCTCTGAAACTCATTCATTTTAGGATTCTAATAGAACTATTCCTCCTCTCTGCTGCATAGAATAAAATGATCAAAATTAATGTAGAGCACAAAAATGCTCTAGAATTGAAATAAATTCTCCTGATGTTGGAAATTGGATTTCTACTCCAAACTATACTGTCTTTTCTTCTTGTGAATTTTGATCTCTAACATGCACCGCTTCTGCTTCACCTTCTTTCTTTTATCTGGACTCTAACTTGTTGAATTATGTTTAATGCTTGTATGAATGACAAGTTCTGCATCATTCACCTTTCTCCTTCTCAATTCAATCCATTAGTTAATTTATATCTGACAGAATAATTGCATATAAATATATATAAAGCTAAACCTAACTATAGAATACATTAGAGTTTTTCATATTTTTATTTTTGACATTGTTTTTTGAAAGGTACAAGCAAATTATAGAATTTGTCATTTAAAAGTGGTATGGTACATATAAGATACTATTCTTGTATTTTAATTTTTGAAACAGGAGAATATATTAATAAAGTACTTCTGATATATTTTTTCTATATCTTTTCTTCTATTTGATATATTTTTCATTTATTCTTTTACAATTTGATTTCATGGTATGTGGCATATTCATAGCATATTACCACACAGAGAATAAAATGAATTCCACATATCCCAAATTTAATCTTACAATCTGACATAATATATTGAATTCATTTGCTTCTAAGTAATGCTCAGTATGAGCTTCGTTCATCAAATTACAAAATTCAATATTTTTTCTTCCAAGTAATATAAGATTTAAAAATAAATGACATTTCACTCAACTACATTAAATTTGGTAGTATGTCACTGAGAAGTGTCAAAGAAAGCAAAAACCTCAAGCACTAAAATGTTTTAGAGGGAAGTCTGTTCTTTAAGCTCTTTCACCTCTGCTTTCTTCACTCTTTCTTTTGGCTAAAAAGAACATGATTAGCACTACAGTTTATTTTTTAAAGTGTTATGTAAATGTGAACTGTTATTATTGGGTATAGAAGTGAATTAGTGATTTCACTGTTATAAGAAACTCTTAAAGTTATTCCCTCTACCAAAATCACTTCTGCAATTTACACTTGGAGAATCCCTTGGATGCTGTTAGATATTGACAATCAACAATAACAATAACTGACATTAATGCATCACTTTAAAAGTTTACAAGATGTCTTATATGATCACTTGAGCTTAAACAATCCCATGAAGTAGTAGTATCAGATTTAGGGAGGAAGAAAATAAATTCAATTTTGGACAGGTTGATCTTAAGATACCTTTAAGACATCTGCAGCAATTTGTCTAACAATCTCTTCAGAAAAGAGCCCAGGGGAAAAAAAAATAGGGCTAGATAATTAAATTTGGGAGACAAATAAATAACTAAACACTGTGTGTGAGTATGAATATGAGTGTGTGTGTGTGTGTGTGTGTGTGTGTGTGCTCGCCACGCGGGTGCACCCCTTGGGGGTATATTTTTACTTAGGATATTTATGGATAAGAGAAAGAGAAGCAGCCTGACAAAAATAGCAGGATAAGCATTTATTCTATCCTATTCAGTACCTCAGAAACCTTCCATATAAATTCCTTCATTAGGTCATCACTTCCACTAATCCCCTTCTTATTAAATACTACCCATGTACTTATTCCTGAAACAATGGCCTTCAATTTTCTCTGGAACTTGCCCCTTCAATTTTTTCTTCACTCTGTCTCTCATCTTGTCTGTCTTAATATACTGTTTCCACTGCTGCTTGAAAATACATAGGTTTCACATATCTTTAAATAAAAGAAAAAAAAACAACATAACTGTTTACTTAACTTTGACAATCCCTCAAGCTAATATGATGAACAAAACCCCAAAGAGAGTTTCCAGGTAAATAATAATCAATTTATTAATTAGGTTAGGTAATAACCAGTAAATTGGTTTCAGTGATTTCTCTCAGTAAACAGACTCCATGGAATATTCAAAAATGCCTTAAATCAGACATGTATTTTCTGACAAGGAACTCCCCTGACAATAACCCAGAAGCATGAACATTTAATGTAGTCTAAAAATTTTCAGCTTCTACTGGAAACTTGGCTTAATCATGAGACTCAGCAGCCTCCAACAATCTGAGCATGAGAAGCCATTTCTCTGGTTAGATTTTCCCTTCATGAGCCAGGGACAGGAGTTCCTTCCCTAAGGAAGAGTCTTGACCACACTTAACTCTGTTTATACTCTAAACAAAAATTAGGTTTCCCAGCTGGATGGTGTCCAGCCCTACCCAATTAATAGCACTTGCCTTGGGGTCTAGAAGTAATCTCATCTAAAGCCTAGTGCTTTAGAATCTGATTGATCTTTTTAGGAATTGCATCTTAACAAAAATGTGAAGGAAACCAGGAGATGATTCCACAGTATTGAATTGGGCTTCCTTGAAAGCTGGAAAATGCTTTTTTTTTTTTTTTAAATTTGTTCATTTTATTCCTGTTTACTCCAATTCAAACAAACAACTACGGAGAACAATTCCTAATTCTTTGCTATTTAGTTGGGTTTCTTTTTCCACTGACTATCCTAAAAAAAAATAGGTCACATGGGATCATGAAGCTAAGTTTCCATGTCCTCCTGAATATGATTCATATAACTAGCTTGAGGCTTACTTAGAGACTAAAAATATTTTTCTTGTTATCAGCTTCAGCTTCTATCTCATTTGTTGAATTGAATAGGCAGATTACTCTTAAAGCCAGTGGGTAATTTCTCTGCTGCCTTGATCTTACATATTGGACTTAACCATTGTACTACTCTTAGTGTATAAAAGAGGATTCATGACTATCCTTTTTAAAGAGAGTAGTCTCATTTAAATCTAACCTAATAATGAAAAAAATATCTTATCTTACAAATCCAATTCTTCCCTTGCAACAACAACAAACAACAAAATTCGGTTCTGCACATATGTATTGTACCTAGGATATACTATAACATATTTAATATGTATGGGAATGCCTGCCATCTAGGGGAGGGGGTGGAGGGAAGGAGGGGAAAAACTCGGAACAGAAGGGAGTACAAGGGATAATGTTGTAAAAAATTACCTATGCATATGTACTGTCAAAAAAATGTTATAATTATAAAATTAATAAAAAAAAAAGAAAAAAATATCTTAACAGTGTTGCATAATAAACTAACAATCTCCTTACGAGTTAAAATCCTATCAAAAATCATCCCATTTTATTCTATTGAAGCTACATCTAAACTTGTCTATTCCGTTCAATACTTGGCACTTTAGTAGAGATATTTATAAACTAGCTATTAAATTAGAGAAGGGTAAACAATATGGTGAATGGGACTTAATCTACCTATATCTTAAAAAAAAAAAAAAAAAGTAATTATCACATCTCAGTGGAACCACCTCCATAATTTTTCATATCTATTCCCTTAGACTCACTCAACTGTCACCCTAGGTCAGGCTCTCATCACATTTTTACTAGACAATTGAAACAGCCACCTACGGTCTCCCAGATTTCAGTCTTCTGTCTATGACCCATCTTTCATATAACTGTCAAAATGATCTTTGAAAGGCATAATTTTGACTACATCACTATTCTGTCATAAGAAAAAAAAAAATTAGTGGCTCCCTGTTGCTTTAAAGATAAAATATAACACTTCCACTTGGTATTTAAAGCCCTCTTAAGTCTGACTCTAATTCACTTTTTCAAACTCATTACATATCATGCTTTCCAAGTTCCCAGCCAATATTATTATTTAACTTTGGGCATCCTTAACTTTGTTCAAGGCTTTTATTCTCATTAAATACTAGTGCTCCCACCCTCCTTAAATTGTGATGTATTATCTATTGATAAGTTATATTCCACAATAGAATAAGATTCTTGAGGAGATGGAATTTTTGTTTTACTTATCTTCTCAGCACAGTATTTTGTATATGGAAAGCACTTAATTGATTTTGTGATTTAAGTACTCTGAATCAGGATTAGCTTATATGATGAAGGTTTTGTTTTTTTTTTTTTAATTGCTATAGCCATTGAACAATTCTAGATACTTCAGAATAATAAAGCAGAATGCTATTTATATAATGAATATCTGTAGTGTCACTTAACAGCATTGAATAGCAAGGATTGATGAGCTGAGTTGGGTTTCCATTGGCCTGAAGTCCTAGAAGCCAGGTGAGTTCAACAATAAAATATATGAAATTTGGAGTTGGTTTTGAGTATTATCCCAATATTTAATTTGTAATATATAGCTTCTACATTTTTGCTACATTATTAGCTAGGCTTTTATTACATCTTAAGTCATTTTTTTCACATCCACTTTTATTACTGAAGTCAATAAGGAAATAACACAGAATCTAAGAGAGACCCCTTTGACATCACCAAGGTGAAACAATGCCTTGGAAAGAATTGCATTTTTAAACCGTAACCAAGAGATCATTCTGCCTTTGCTTAAAAACTAGCCCAAAGGAAGTTGGAGATTAAAAAAGGAATATCAAAGGGGGCTATGGCCCCCAACAGAATGAGCAAACATTGTTAGAAATATATTCATACTATCTAGAGAAGCCTGATCATGAGTGGAGAACCAACATTTATCTCCACCTTCTCTGTTCTTGACTGGCTCCCTATCCCTGCTAGGATGTTTTATATATTATATAAAATGGTGAATGTCTATAAAACCACCATTTTCATAATTTTGGCCAAGTAAACCTTGAATAGAATAATTCAGTGTCATCTACCGTCTGCTGTACTTCTCTTCCTATTCTTCAAAGTTAATATGTCTAAAACTAAACTTTTCAACTTTCCTACTAACCTGCCCTCTTCTAATTTATTTTTCTAATAAAGGCACCACTACCCCTTTAAGTTTCCAGGAATAAAAAATGAGTTTTAACTATTCTTTGTTCTTTATCTGCATCCAGTTTCTGTGTCCAATCGGCATCCTCTCTGCCATCTCTTTTGTCCATCCTTTCCTCTCCACTCTCTTTGCTTCTATCTTAATTGAATCTATTTTAATAGCCTTCAGACTGATCTTGCTTTTGTTTCCTTTAGATTGCTGCTAGAGTAATCAATCCTAATGTACTTCAGAAAATCACTCCCCAGTTTAGAACTCTTCAATGGTTCTTGATTGCATACTAAATCAAATCCAAACTCCTTAGGCAAACATTCAAGAACCTCTACAATCTATTCTAACTACCATTCAGTTTCATTTTATATGACTCTGATGTTTAAGAAACTTCAGTACTTGACATTCCTAATCTTGCCTTCCCTCTTCTGACCCAATGGAATTATTCACCACATCCTACATACTTAGAATATCCCCTCATTATTTCTTCTTACTGACTTCCTCATCTTCTTTAGATCTTCATCTCAGAACTTTCCTCCCCTATTCCTTCTCTGATTCCCAAAGCCAAAAATGATTTTCTTTCGAAATTCAAACTTCTTAGAGCATTTTGCACAAATATTTCTATATTTGAATGTAATATTCAAATATGTGTTAGTTATCTATGGACATGGTTTATTTCCTTTGTGTTCAGTTCCTTGTGGTCATTGATATATCTCAAGCACTTGACAAAGTGTCTTAGTCATTATGTATACTTAGCAAATGTTGACTTAACTGAAATGAATAATATAAGCAACAGGAAAAAAAATGCTGAGT
This sequence comes from Sminthopsis crassicaudata, assembly GCF_048593235.1. Lineage (NCBI taxonomy): Eukaryota > Metazoa > Chordata > Mammalia > Dasyuromorphia > Dasyuridae > Sminthopsis > Sminthopsis crassicaudata. The sequence goes on along the minus strand of NC_133617.1, from coordinate 208,747,880 downwards.
GAAAATAAAAAATGGAAACAGAGGAATACACATATCATGTCTGAAATTGCTGGAAAAGTGGACATGGGCAAAAACTTGATTTATTTTTTTAAAAATTAAATACATTGAAGCTATAGTATAGTAGAGGTTTGATCATGGAATCAGAAAGGTATGAGTTCAAATCCAGCCTCAGATACTTCCTAGCTATATGCTAGGCTTATCATTTGGGCAAGTCATCTGCCACATTTTCCTGTTCTGTATAATGGGCATAATAATTTCACTAACCTCTGAGTGTTATTATAAAAACAAAATGAAATAGTATTTGTACAATGCATTGCAAATCTTAAAGAATTATAATAATTATTTATTATCTCAAGTATTTTATACCTCAATTTATGTCTTTTATATATTATAGAAATGTAAATCAAAAAATATAAATTTCATCTAATGTGGCAGTAATACAAAAAAGCTCATGTATGAGACTAGGGTCAGAACTGAAAAGGAGTAACAATTAATAAAAGACTAGCAAGGAGCATTTTTACATTGGATTGACTATTTCTTTGGCAAGTCAGTACAAAATGATAAAGAGTAGGATCCAGTATTACCAGAAGACATTTGTAGATAAAATATTGCCTTTTTAAAATTGATCAATGGCCTACCATTTAACTAATAATTACCTACAAAAAATTTGTCATCAACCACTCTTACATAATTCAGAATTCATAAATTAGAGTTTATGTCCCATTCTATTAGAATCATAAATTACTCAAGGGACATAGGTAGGCATTCTGTAAAACTTCCATTAATGCCACATGAAATCATTAGCTAAAGAATTCTTGCCACCAGGACTACAGGGATTTGATTACAAAAGAATCCAGTGAGTCTTTTCACCTCATCACCAAGAAATCATCACAAACATTAACTAAATAAGGAAATATAGGCATCATTATATGCATTTTATAGAGAGGCAACTCATCTTATAATTTGTAATTAGGTTTATAAGAGAAAAAATGTCTTAAATACTTATGAATCTAATGTTTGTTTCCAAGTTTATCTTAAAGTAACTTCTCCCCCAATTTCTAAATATATGTAGTCAACTTAATACTATGGCAGAATCTATGTACTATATAGCATGACTTGTGGAACTCTTTCAATGAAAGGACAATGTCTCTTGTTTATTTTTTAATTCCTCTTTTATTTATTTTTCATGTTCAGAGGCCTAGTGATATAGCACAGTGATTTGTATTTATTATGCAGTCATGGCTATTTTTTGGAAGGCAAAGGAGTAGCAGTTTAAATGTGACTGCTATATCACAGGGCCATATTTCTAGAAACAATAATGTGAAATGTTAATCCAGGTAGTTCTTCCAGGGCTAGACTAACTACCTCTATTTTACTGATGAGAAAACTAAGGATCTGGAGAAAATGATTTAACTAAGACTGTACAACTAATAAGTGGCAAAACAGATTCTGTAACACAGATCTCCTAATTTTCAAACTAATGATTTCTTTCTATTTTATTACACTTTTTTTCATGTAGTGTTGAATTATATAATTTTGGAATCGATAGGGACCTGCATAACTTGGAAAGTATCTCTCCTTTATGTCATTCTTGACAAGTATTCATTCAGTCTTCTCCTAATATCTTCCAAAATAGGCAAGTTTATATGTCTCCAGAAGCACATCCTCATACTTTTACATAATTCTAATTTTTAGGAAGCTTTTTCCTTATATCAAAATTAAATTTGTCTCTTTGGAGTTATCACTCCTCGATTCTATTTCTGCTCTCTGAAGGCAACCAAACTTCTCTAACATCACAGCTATTCATTTGAAAATAATTAATATGGCCCTGTATGTCTTCTTTTCTCCGTACCATGCCTCTTTTTTATTGTTATGTTTAATTTTTTTTCAATTATTTGTAAACAACATTTTTTTTTTTTTCAAAAAATAGTTTCATATTCTCTGGAGAGATACAACATTTTTCATCATAAATCCTTCAAAATTGTCTTGGTTCACTTATATTGCTGAAAATATCTAATTCTTTCTCAGCTGATCAACATATATTACTGTTACTGTGTACAATGTTATCCTGGTTCTGTTCGTTTCATTTTACATAAGTTCATCTAAGTCTTCTTGTGTTTTTTCTGAAACTAACCTCTTTGCCATTTCTTATAGCAAAGGAGTGTTCCATCACAATTGCTTACTACAACTTGTTCAGCCATTCCTCAACTGATAAGTATTCCCTCATATTCTAATATTTTGCTACAACAAAGAGAGCTGCTATAAATATTTCTGTACATATAGGTTCCTTTCTTTTTTCTTTTATGTCTTTGGGGTACAGATCTAATAATGATATTGCGGGACCAAAGGGCATGCACAATTTTAAAACCTTTTGGACCCATCACAACTTCTTACAACCATCCTTTATGTGGCATGAATTTGAGATCTTTCATCATTTGAATAATTTCTTATATTTTCTGATCAGGGCAGCTATAATAGAATTTTCACCAACTTGTTCTTCAAATGAGTCTATACTACTCTCTTCTTTTTTTTTTTTTTTTTTTTTAACAAAATAAAACAAAAGAGAAAATTTTCATATGCCCAGCAGACCTCAGGGGATATTCAAAATATATAATAATGAATTACCAGTTCAATAAAGCATATATGTATTTCTATGGCATTCAGGTTTGGTTGAAAGTCATGAAATCTGCAATTTCTTTAAATGTCCATTTTTTCTCCTTAAATATTATGGATAATTTTGCAAGATATGATATTTTTGGCCACAGACCTAGTTCTTTTAATTGCCAGTATATTGTTTAGCCATTCCAAGTTTTGTGGGCTTTCAATGTGGATGCTGATAAGTTCTATGCAATTCTAATTATAGCTCCAGCATATCTGAATTATTTTTTATTTGTTTCTTGCAAATTTTTATCCTTGATCTGGAGGTTTCAAAATTTGACAATAATATTCCTATGTGTTTTCCCCAAAGGATCTCTTTCAGGTGATGATTGGTGGATTTTTTTTTTTCTATTTCTACTTTCCCCTCATGTTCTAACATGCCAAGATAATTTTCTTGATTTATTTCTTGTATTATTGTGTCAAAATTCTTTTGTTGATCACAACTTTCAAGTAGTCCAATTATTTTTATATTTTCTCTTCTCGATTTGTTCTCCAGATCTATTGTTTTTTTCTTGTAAGATATTTTACCTTCTGTTCTATTTTTCTTTCTTTCTTTCTTTCTTTTTTGCTGAGGCAATTAGGGTCAAGTGACTTGCCCAGGGTCACACAGCTAGAAAGTTTTAAGTGTCTGAGGCCACATTTGAACTCAGGTTCTCCTGACTTCAGGGCTGGTGCTCTATCTACTGTGCCACCTAGCTGCCCCCACAGTTTTATTTTTAAACATATGTTGTTATCAAATATTTACTTTGTTTCTTTCCCAATAATAAGAAAGAAGAAGGAAAGCTAATATACTAAGCATTTTACAAACATTATCACAACAATTCTACAAAGTAGGTACTATTATGATGTCCATTAAACAATTAAAGAAACTGAGACAAACAGAGGTTTGACAGATTGAGAGACTTGCCCAGAGTTATAAATCCTGCAAGTGTTTAGGTTTGGATTTGAACTCGAACCTTCTTGACTCTAGGTCCAGTGCTCTACTGGATATATTTTTTACAATATATCACTCAGCTGTCCTAGGAAGGAAAGAAGGAAGGGAATAGCAGATGGAGAAAAGTAAAAAGGGAAAATGAAGAGAAGAAAAAATCCTATAATCACACCAGGACAGTCAAACAAAACATGTATTTGCATTGGACCATATTAAAAAAATATATTTCTTATTCTTTTTATAAGACCGACTCTGACCCCTTTATCAGTCTTCTGGAACCATGGGTGATCAGTTAATTGATCAAGGTTCTTCATTATTTCATTTTAATAATATTGATGTTATGTTATAAATTATTTTCCTGGTTCTGTCTACTTTTCGCTGTATCAGCTGATACATATAAGTCTTTACATACCTATTGGAAATTATCATTTTATTAATATCACAATAGTTTTTCATTGTCTTCATACCCCAATGTATTCAACCAGTCTTCAACTGCCTCCTTTAGGCTACAGTCTTTTGATAGCACAAAAGAGTCAATATTTTTGAACATATAAGACCTTTTCCTATTTATTCTTTGGAGTGTATAGGCCTACTAATTGTATACCTCAGCAAAGTAAACGAACTATTAATGAACTTTTTGCACATAATTATACATTTCTTTCTAGAATAGTTGGATCTATTCATTGCTCAATGAATTATTTTTACTCTATGCTCTTCAATGTTTGTCATTTTCTTTTTGTGCCACTTTTAGTAGTATCATAATTGTGAAATGTGATCTAAAAATTGTTTATTTTAATTTCTCTAGCATTTAGTAATGTATTATTTTTCCACATGCTTATACATTGTCTGGACTTTCCCCCTTGAGAATCAACTTCTCATAGACTTAGACTGACAATTGGGAGATGATATAATTCTTATTAATTTGAATAATTCCCCTATATATTTTGAAAATAAATCCTTTAATTGAAAAAAACTTGTTGTAAATATATTCCTACTTAATTATTTCTCTTTTAATCTTATCAATTTGGATTTTTTTTTTAGTCCAAAACTTTTTTTAAATTTTATTTAATAAAATTCTCTATTTTTCTTCTGCAATCTCTTCTACTCTTCGGTCATAAACTGTTCTGCTAAATATAGATTTGATAGGTAACATCATCTTTCCATCTCTCCATCATAATTTCTTTATGAGTATGTGACCTTTTATATCTAGATCTAATACCTACTAAAAACTTATATAGATTGTGAGGTACTACTGATCTAAGCCTAAATTCTTCTATACTATTATCCATTTTTTCCAGAAGTTTCCATCAAATTATGAATATTTATTTATAGCTGGGGGCTTTATGTTTGTCAAACACTATACTACTAAATTAATTTTCTTCTTTATATTTTATACTTTATTTTGAAGTTAGGGATTTTTTTTTTTTTTGGTAACTACCATTCCCTTTTATATTTCTGTACCTATTAACAAGAGGAGCCAATATGGCAGAGTAAAGGCAAGGACTCACCTGAGTTCTCCACCAAATTCTCCAAATATCCTTAAATTATGACTCTAACCAAATTCTAGAACAGCAGAATCTACAAAAATGATGGAGTGAAAAAATTTTCCAGGCCAACATAACTTGGAAGGTTGGCAAAAGCAACTGAATCAGCAGTAGCAATGATAGTCTTTTGAGCTCTCAGCCCACAGACAGTGAATTGAATAACTGGGCAGAAGGTTATAGAAAACTTTATTAGCATCAAGGCATGATTCTGATGCTTTGCTCATACTCAAATCCAGGTTACAGTCCTGGATAGCAGTCCCAGTGCTAGGAGGAGCATTAGTAGAACACCAGAGCTTATAGCCACAGTGGAGTAGGGACCCTTCTCACAATTCCAGAGTATTTATGATCACTCACAGACCAGACCACATATCAGGAAAGTAGTAAACTTCTTTCCTTAGATCCTTGGAAGAACTAAAAACTCACAGATCTCTAGAAGTATCTCTGAGAGAGTTGCACAAAACCCCTGAAGTTTGGAACAGGGTACCCTTTACCTGGGAAGCAGTGCTTTACTTTAACAAAGATTTAAAAATCAAGCAATAGGCTGGAAAGATGAGCAAACAATGGGAAAAGATTCTGACAATAGAAAGTTGCTATGGTGACAAGATCAAAAAACACCCTGAGAAGACAAGAAAGTGAAATCCCCTACATCCAAAGCTTCCAAAAGAGGAACCTAGATATCATTCAAGAAATTATCAAGAAAACCTATCCTAATATTGTAGAATTGGGGGGAGGATAATCTCTCCCAAAAAAGATCCCAAGATGAAAACTCTCAGAAATATTATCTCCAAATTCTGGAACTACTAAGTCAAGAAGAAAATATTGCAAGCATCCAGAAAGAAAAAATTCAGGTATAGTGAAGCCACTAATAGAATAAGAACAGGATATATATTCTGAAGAGCAAAGAAGTTAGTATTACGACCAAGAATTGCCTATCCAGAACTGAATATAATCCTATAGGGGAAAAGATTAATATTCAATGAAATAGAATCTTCTTTATTAAAAAAAAAAAAAAGACTAGAAGTGAGTGGAAAAATTGATTTTCAAAAACTAGACTCTTGAGAAACATGAAAAGGTAAACATGAAAGGTAAATCATAATAAGGCCAATCCATTCTTACATGGGAAGATGATACTTATAACTCATAAAAACTTTCTCATTATTAGAGCAGTTAGAAGGAGGATAAAGTTGGGTGAGTGAACCTTACTCTCATCAGAATTAACTCAGAGAGGAAATAACATACACACTCAAGTGTGTATAGAAAACTATCTTATCCTTCAGGAAAATAGGAGAGAAAGGGGGATGATAATGGGGAGAGTGATAAAAAAAAAAAAAAGGCAGATTTGAAGAGGGAATCCTCAAAAGCAAAACACTTTTGAGGTGGAACAGGGTTAAAGGAATGACTGAAAAGAATAAATAGAGGAGAAATAGAGTTATCAAGAGTAATGGGGGTGGGATATTAAACAAATTTCACTGATAAAGACCTCGTTCCTCAAGCATAAAGAGAAATATGAAAAATTTATTTCAAAGAAGAGCAAGCCATACTCCAATTGATAAATGATCAATAGATATGAACAGTTTTCACATGAAGCAATCACAGCTATCTATAGTCATTATGAAAAAAAAAATGCTTTAACTCACCACTGATTAGAGAAAAGCAAATCAAAACAGTTTTGAAGTGCTACCACATGCATAGTGGATTAAGTAAAGGACAGAAAAAGAAAATGACAAATATTTGAAGGAATGCGGGGATTGAGACATTGATGCCCAGTTGATGAAGTTGTGAATTGATTCAACCATTCTGTAATATGGAGCTATGCCAAAAGACTATAAAACCATGCATAATCTTTGATATAGCAATACCATAATTAGATCTCTATCCCCAAAAAGATATAAAGCAAAAAAAGAAAACAAAACAAAAAGGAAAAAAAATCTTATATGTTCAAAGCATATCAATAGAGCTATCCAAGAAAAACAACAAGATTATGAAAAAAAGCCAACTAGAACAAAGAACCAGAATCTTAAAGAAAATGATTTTTTGAAAATAAGAATTATGTAAGAGAAAGCTCGTGAAGCTATGAGACCAAGAAATAACAAAACAAAGAATGAAAAAATAAAAGATATTTGGAACATCTTACAAGAAAAATAATAGATTTGGAGAACAAATCAAGAAAAGAAAACAAACATAATTGGACTCCCTGAAAGCTTTGACCAAAAGAAAAAAAAAAAGAAGAACCTTGACACAATAACATGAGCAATAATCAACAAAAATTTCTCTTAACATGATAAAACAAGAGGGAAAAGTAGAAATAGAATAAATCCACTGATGACCATCTCAAAGAGATCTTACAAGAAAAATATAGAAATATTGTTGCTAAATATCAAAACCTTTAGATCAAAAGGAAAATTTTACAAGAAACAGAAAAATAAATATTCTGGAGCCATAATTAGAATTATACAGGATTCATCAGCAGGTACAATAAAAGACTGTAGGTCTTGAAATATTATATATCAACAATCAAAGAATTAGGCCTGTAACTGAAAATATTATATCCAACAGAATTGAGTGTAATATTGAATGGGGGGGGGGGGAAATGCACATTCAACAAACTCTCAGATTTTCAGTATTTTGTTTCAAACAAACCTGAACTCTATAGAAAATTTAACATATAAAAACATATCAAAGACTAATTTCAAGGGTCTCAATAATAACAAACTTTATGTTTTATACATGCAAATGTAAATCATATGTCTGAGATTGATTTTAGTAATTGGGTGGTCCAAAAGAGAGATTGGAGCAGAGCTGAGTATGATCTGACTCTAAAAATCCAAGCCATCTGGGTAAAGGATAAAATAGTAATTAAGCTATATGAATGAGTTGTAGAGGAAGAACTGACACAGAGAAATTAGATGGAGGGAAGACAACTGGTAGGTTTTCAGAACAACTCACATAAGGAATGGATTATATAGGGAATAATACAAATTATACCAAGAAGGTTATAGAGAGGAGGGAATAGGAGAAGGTGAAGTACAGAAGAGTGTTTAAATTAAAAGTAGTGGTACTAAAAGATATGTATATCAATGGAAATGAAATAAAAGAGAAGGAAAAGGTGGAGAAAGAAGATATGGGAGAAATGGGAGGAGGGAGTTTAAATACTAGCAAGGCAAATTAAGAGTAGAACTATAGTAAAAGATTTAGCAAGGATAAAAAATAAGAAAGGTACACAAACACAATAACAATGATCAGGAGTAAAATTTACTCGAAAAAAAAAGTAGCAGTAGTAATCATTGATCTCAAAGTCAAATTTGAAGATTCAATTAAGAGAGAAATCTACATTATATGTCAACCATACTAATATTGTTTTAGATACATGCCTATATGTGTATATGTATGTATATATGTGTACATATGGGTATGCACATGTATGTATGTATGTATGTATGTATATATTATACCCAGTTTATAGTTAGGGAAACTTAGGTGGACAGAGGCTAAAATATTTGCCCACATTCAGACATCTAGTAAGTACATGATACAAGTTTTGAATTGAGGTCTTCCTGGCTTGAAGTCACATACTTTATACCTGTGCCATCTAAATTAGAAAATATAAGAGAATGATTCAAAAATTTTAGTGTAGTTTAGGCTACAAAGACTATTTAAATCTCTATAAGGTACTAAAGCCTCTTCATATATCATATGTGTATATGTATGTGTTTATATATATATGTGTGTGTGTGTGCATGAAATGATGTGAATAAAGCACCTTGAAGAAGAAAATGTAATATAATTATTGTGAGTACATATGTATACACATACAGACAAAAACATATATTCACAGTCGGATCAGGGAATACAAATCATTTATCTTTATATCTCCCCAAGAGCCTATCAGAGAGTCCTACAAGTACTATGCTTTGAAGAAATGCTTGAATGAGTAGTGAATGAAAATGTCTCTGTATTTGCATATACACTGCCTGCTCATATTCTTTGATCATTTATCAATTGAAGAATAATTTGCATTCTTGTAAATTTGATCTAGTTCTTTGTATATTTGAGGAATGACACCTTTATCAGAGAAACTTGCTATAATATTTTCCCCAGATTTCTGCTTTCCTTCTAAATATAGTGTAAAGAATCCCAGTGAGTAGGGAATCCTAGTGAGTCTTGGCCATGTCCCATGTGTAACTTTTTTTTGAGAACATGTGAACATACTTGAAGTTTTCTAATGGAATGTCTGGAAGAACAGAAAGAGATGGCCATTGTCTTTGTGCCTTGATTAATAAGTTTCCTTTATTCCTAACCTGTGTTTGCTTTGGAAACCTGGCCAGTTCCCTGAGTAAATGCAGTTATCCTAAAAGAATTAATAAATATTTGCATTGGTGGATCCAGATGAAGCATTCTACACCTGGAAGGCTGCCTTGCCTTAGGAGTCACATATCAAATGAGAATACTTAGCAGAAAGCCTCTTTGTTCTCAGTCTATGAAAACCTCTTAATGGGAAAGGGACTTTGAGAATCTCACTCATGAAGGGCACCTTTCCTGGGAATTTTTTTTTCCCACTCCAAGACACTGAATGTCTATGACTAGAGATTCTCCCAGCCAAGAAATTCAGATGTTGGCACTTCTTGGAATGGTGAGGATACATGTTGTATGTTTGTCTGTTGTTTCTTATATGGTCTTTATTGCTATGGTGATCACTGTGTTAATTCTGTATTACTTTTATGCTATAAGTTTCCTTTTCCCTGATGTCTTGTTTCAATCAAAGTTCTGAGATGTAATAAACTTGTACCCATGCCCTTTAAGTATGTAGCCTACTGAATACAAATTCTAAACCTAGATTAATCTTACATAAATTGGTGTCAGGGACAATATTCTCAATCAACATATTGTCCTTAAAGTGAAACATAGACAAGAAAAAGAAATAAACAGTTACTCATCTATGTGCCAATCTGCCTTTATAATAGTTTAGCAAAAGAGTGAGCTAAAGAAACAGGTTTCTATGAGGATTGAAGGATTACAACAATCTCCCTCAGGTCATACAATGAATATAAAATATATATCTTTAGAAAAAGGAAAAAGAGTTAATGGAGAAAAGCAGGAGAGGATGAGTGAATGAGAAAGAGAAAGAAAGGAAACATATTCAGTACAGAGAAGATAGTGAAAGCAAGTGAAAGAGGGTAAGAGAAGAATCAGATCAGAGTAAGAAAGTTTAAGCATGTTGGAATAGGCTGAAAGGAATTTGAAAGCTTGGGAACTATAAGAAATACTAAAGCAATTGGCTGCTAATTTTAAAAACTAGTGGCAAACAGTTTACTCTTGCATTATCAGGTACTTAACCTTTTCCTGGTTCACAAAAAAAGATTTGTGTGAGTTGAGGAAAACAATCAAAAGATATTTCTTTCTTAAATTGTATAACTGAATTTGGCTTATAACTAAAAGGTTTGGGTTTTTTTTGTTTTTTGTTTTTTAATGTCTAAAACTAGCTAAAAGCAGTAAATATTGTAAATGAAAAGGTGAAGGTGAGATGAAAAACCTTACCTGGATCAGGTTTGCATATAAAAGCCTAGAGATCTGAGAGTATGCAGCTCCCTTCCTTTCAACAAAAGTAGGGGGAGATGTCAGAGAAAAAAGTGGATGTCAATCAAAGAAGGTAAACAGAGAAGCAAGAACAGTAAGTGGGGCCTTTTTCTGGAATCCTTGTACATTCCTCTTCAATTGAAACTTGTTAGATTTCTTAAAACTATCTTGTTAGCAAGATAATTATCCCTAAGAACTTGTTTGAGTTGAGTTTTATATATATACAGAGAGAGAGAGAGAGAGAGAGAGAGAGAGAAACTCCCAATGAAGGAGTGAGTTTACTGATAATCTACAACTTTGTAATGTAAAAATTATTTCTAACAATTGGCTTTTACACCAGGAATGTTGAACTTAAGACCATCTCTCTTACTATTGCAATTACAAATATTTAAATAAGGTGTTCTATTGATTTATATTATGTAATTTGTAATTTTTTTTTGTGAAGTTATTATTTTAAAACTTAAAGTTACTATAACTAATGTGTATAGAATTATAAGCTTGATGTGGAATATAAAATTTCCATATAAGAAAATAAAAGTGACAATTTGGCTCCTGAAAACTTTTGATTATTTTTTTTTAATTATCTGGAATTGAGAATTGAAAATTTCATCATTTCATTGTTTATTTTAGATCACTTGGCTTATGACAGAATAACTATGGAGTGCCCTGACTTGAGCCCTTCCTCCCTACCCTTTTACAAAATGAGGGAAGTATCCAAGAACACAGCCCAATTTGGATCCCATGCTTGTTAAATGAAATTCCTTTTATAACAGTTTCTGTTGTTTTAAAAAAACAGCTCATGTTTACATGATGTAAATAACTGAATATTTATTTATTTTTTTAAATTTTTCAAAACTGGGCCTGTTTTAAGATAAAGTAATTTGTGACAGTATCAAAAATTCTACTACCTAACAATGCAAGGAAATTTTAAGATGTTTGTTTTCACTGCAAGTTCTCTGAAAATGGTTACTTCTATTAGTCTCCATCTGCCTTCAGCAAAATTATTTAATATTTAAGTGTATCATGATCTTATTGTTTAATTGTTATGATCTTACTAAGTGCTAATGAGATAATGAGATATTAGCACTTAGTAAGAACCTAACATTTAATGACTGTGATAACAAATATGATCTGCAGTTTTCTTGAAGCACCTAGAACAGGATTTTGACCTGATATCCCTGCAGTTAGTTTTGACTGTGCTCTGCAGGCACATGTGTTAGATTATATACAATGATTTCTAAGAATTTTGTTATTGTTTTTGCTTTTAGTTGTTTTTTTTTTTTTTTTTTTTTTTTTTGTTTGTTTTTTTACATAAATCTGAAGCCAGTGATTGGTGAAATTTATTACTGAGATGAAATCTCTTGGCAATGTAACTAATATCTTTTTGAGTTTTGAATTTGGGAATGATTAATGAATTATTAAGTCAGTAATCTACCATATGAGAAAAATACTATAAGCTACTCAGAAGTATGTGACCCTGAACCATTAGAGGATTCTGATTCTGACGCAGTTTCCTGTTGTGTTTTATTTTATTTTTTTTTAAATAAGAATTTATCTGATTATTCCTAAGTCTGGCTATAGAATTGAATTTTTATTAAATGACTGGTTGTCAAACTGTGCTAAGGATAATTTATTCTTTCAAATATGTGCTCCCAGGCTGAAGCCTGAAGAACAAGTTTGATGGTATTATACTTATATCCCTGCTTTTTGCTCTTATAGCAAATTTCTATAATCAGAGCAAATGGTCAATAGAAGCCATGAGCACAATTCAATTATGTAATATCTTGCTGTTTTCAATCTGAAAATATGTAGTCATATTGTCCTGAATAATTAAGTGAATGAGTATTTAGCCTAGTCTTCTATTACTAGATGTATATGTTTGTATGAAACAAGGTCTTTAAAGGTTTCAAAATAAAGAGCGATTAATACAATTGTCTGTGGGACCTGTCATTTTATTGTTTATTAAAATTAAAGCTGAAACATCTTTTACACTAGTTTGTACTATGTGTCCTGAACATGTTTTCTTATGAATAACTTATTTGAAAGTTGTTGGCCAATCTATATTGCCTCTCTTCATTTTATAGCTATCCTTGTGGACTGGTCTTTCTGTTTCATATTACTCTAATCTCTATTTGTTAGATTCATTTTATTCTAGATTTTGGTCAGTTACAGATACATCCACCAGCTTCAGAGATCTGATTTAACACTATGGATGCTTCATGCAGTTCCAACTTACCACACTCTACTCCAAAAAAATGGTATCCTGTAGGATAACTTACCTCAATGCCCATTTTCAGCAGGAGAATGAGATCATTGCCTGTGAAGATTCTTACAAGGTGCTAAGTCACTGGAATGAATAGAGACAATAATTATGAACAATCATGCTGAGCAATGCTAAATTAGATAATTATTGTCTCTATTCATTCCAATGATTTAGCACCCTGTAAGAATTTTAACATCATCCCTACAAGGAGATGTTATGGGCCCGAAATTGAAACAAGGTACTGAAGAGACAATGGTAAATCTAGTTTAGCATTGATTTAATCCTATAACCAATAATGGTTTCCTCATGATATAATGATTGGTGTGTACTCAGTGTGGGGCATATAAGCGAGAAGCTCTCAGGACTTTGGGAGAACTTCAGAGAACTTTGGGAAAGGGCCAAGGAGAACTTCAGGAGATTTAGACTGAAGTTTCATTCCCACTTCAACCTTTGTGCTGGCTGGAGACATTTGGACAAGAGCTCTCAGGAACCAAGGAGAGAGGAAGGCCTCCAGAAAGCTAGTTGAGCCCCAAGTGAAGGAGATAAGATTTTGGAAAAGACAATAAAGGAGTTGGACTTTAACTCCTGGCTGCATTTGAGATAATTATTGAAACCGAACCGAAGCCAAGGCTGCCTTCAGAAGCTCCCCTAGAAACCTGCTCACAGAGAACGATTATAATTTAGAGAAAAAGAACATTACAAGACTAAGACTGGGTCAGACCATGACAGATACAGACAATGAAGGGGACAATAAAGACTTTGGACTCTCTTCTTGTCTATCCTCGTGGTGACTATTCAGCTGATCCCAAGGCCCTTCTGGAGGATCTCCAGAAAGCTAGCCCAGATATTACAACTTACTATCTCATGAGGGAATTGAGGGTATACTCAAATAGCTCTGACTGTTAAAAAGATTTTTTAATCCTGAGCCAAAAACTATCTTTCAGCAGCTTCAGCCCTGTGCTTCCAAAAGAGAACTCCTTTGGGACCAGATCAATTATACTGAACCATGCTAAATTAATTGTAAGAATCCTAACAATTGCCCCATTTGCCCAAAGGACTTGTTTTGGGAATAAATTGGCAAATTTTGGTTGATAAATGAACCCCAAACTATTTAACATCTGAATGGGTCACCTGTATCAGTAATATTTGGGAATTAGGATGGGAAACATTAGGTTAAGATTTGAGTAAATATCATTAAAGAGTACATCACTGACAATTCAGTTTGTCAAATTATAGAATGTATATAGACATACATGACTAGCCATAGAAAAGTAAATACAATGAATATCTGAGCCCTGGTGGAGAGAGAGGATTTTACAGAACTACCTGTACAATTTATAATAGTGTTTGTTTTATTACAAGGGTTGGACAGTTAGTAAATGCAGATCAAAGAGTAAATTGATCATATGTTTTGGGAATAGATCTATAGGTCTAATAGAGTTATAGATCTCTTAAAGATTTGGAATCATGATTCTTAAAACATGAAGAAAACCAAGAACTTAAGATGAATGATAGACACTGATGCCTAGGTAGAATTGGTAAAGTATTCTGTAAAGAGTCTGAACAAAAGTCTCTATGACTATTGCTACTGGTTGCCCCATCACCCAGATGGTACCATTCCCTTTGGATAGGGAGAAACTATTCTCAGTAATACAATTATCTAAGACAATTCCAAAAGACTCATGATGGAAAATGCTATCCACATCCAGAGAAAGAACCATGGGATCTGAATACAGATTGAAGAATATTATTTTCACCTTTTTTGTTTTTTTCTTTGTTTTTCTTTCTCATGATTTTTCCCTTTTGCTCTGATTCTTTCACAACATGACTCATGTGGAAATATGAAATATGTTTAATATGATTATACATATATTACCTGTGCCAAATTGCAGTCATGACAAACAGGCCAGGGAAGGAGGGAGAGAGAAAAAATGGAAATCAAAAGTAAATGTGAAAACAAAAAAACAAAAAAAAAAAAAAAAAAAGCTTTTCTCATTATAGATAAGATGATCTGTATATGGAGGGTGAAGGGTAAGAAAAGATACAGTAATGTTCCTTAGAAATAAACTCAGAATTATTTTCCCAAGATATTTACTTGTTTTATTCTGGGCATGTGATTTCATTGGTGTAAGAAACTCGTGAGAAATATCCTTTCTATCAATACCATTCAGGAAATACATTTGCAACTCATAGTTGTAGAGTGTTTCTTGGGGCTATGGGAGGTTGAATGACTTGCCCAATGTCATACTGCCAGTATGGGACAGAGAGTAGACTAGAATAAAAGTTCTTCTAATATTGAGATGGGCTTTCTATCTAGTATGTCATTCTATTTTTTGTGCAAATTTATTCAGAATAAAACTGACCAATGTGAATCAGTTGTATTATATATTTTTGGTAGAATACTTTTGGATAATTTATTTTTTACCACATTAGTAATTTTTGTATGTTTCCTTTTTTGTATATATAAAAAACAGTATTCTGTTATCTATCTACCTGAGTATCTTTATTGATCTTCATGGAGAAGCTAATTTTGTATTTTAACAGAATTCTATTCTCTTAAATTAGTTATGGGAAAGAGGTTCATTTAAAAAATTTAAAGCAAAAATCCTGGAGAATCTGTAAATGGTGAATTACACAAAATGAATAAGATTCAGTCTTTAGTCTAATAGTTATTGAGATCTGGAATGCATAAAGGAAAAAAAGGATTCCAAAAATCAAACATTGTTTCTTCTTTACTTTATAGACTACACATAATATTGTATCTAATAACTTTTATCCCATCATACCTAGCATGTGTATATTTTTTTTGGTCTAGACCAGTGATTTCATCTGTATAGTGGAAAATTTTATCAATACAGATGAGATCAATAACTATAGAACTTCTCAATAATTTACATAATAATTGTTATTCATTATCATGTTTAGACTGATGATATTAACAATGTTAAGATTAATTTGTATTGTTCCCAGAAGGAAGGAATGAACCAAAGGGTGAATGGAAAAATATTTATTAATTGCTATTGCCAGTCACTGTGAATTTTTTTTTCAAAGAACTAGTTCTTGCCTTCAAAGAATTTTCATTCAGGAAATAATGGGAAATTCATAAATAATGAGACATAGGTATAGAAAGAAACGTTGTTTGTTATGTAGCAGTTAGGTTGATATGCTGATCTGGAGTCAGAAAAACCTGAGATTATATCTGGCCTCAGATACTTACAACTCAACTGAAAAATGAAGATGACAATAGCACCTTACTCCAGGACTGTTGTGAGATCAAATGAGATATTTATAAAGCACTAAACACAGTACTTGGCACATTGTAGGTAATATATCAATGCTAGCTATTATTATTTTTGTTATCTTTAATATACATAATAAGAGCTCTGAGAACAGATGGTAACTGCCTTTAAGTTCAAGAAGAATGGTTAAATGGAAGAAACATTTGTTGTTTGATATTAAAAGGCAGAGTTATTATGAATGAAGATAATTAAGAAAAAGTCAAGTTTTAGTTCATTATAAAGTTGAAAATGTACTACAATTTATTATTCTCCCAAGGTAAGAGTTTTTTTTTTCATTCATAATAGTCTTCAGGAAGATTCTATGAGAATCACTTGTGATGGGTGCTGTGAAAAACATTTCTATTCAGATCTGAGTTGAATTCAATAACTCAGAAGTTTCTTATAATTCTGAGATTCACTGTCTCATTTATGTCAGTAAGCATTCATCTACTATATTCAAGGCACAATATAACAGAATGTTAGGTTTAAAAAATGAAAAACAACAGTGTCAATGCTTTCATGGAACACATACATGAATGGGGGAAGGGAAAGGAAGGATATGATAGAAAGTTAGCAGAGGGAGAACCAGAGGACAGAAGATCCAGGTGTCAATCTTTGTTCACTTACCACCTGTAATAACTTGGCATATTATTTTTCCTCCCTGGTCACAAATTTCATCAACCATAAAGTGAATTTGGAATAAATGGTCTTATCTCTAAGGTCCTTTCTAATTCTAAACCCAATGATTCTATGATCTTATCACATGTACATAAATAAGTATAACTTGAGCAACTCTAAAACTTAAGTAAACCTATCTATATCAGTCTACCTATTACATACTCTGATGTACCAATTTGTAAATTCCTGTCAAAACAAAATAAAAGAAACAAGATAACTGTTACATTCTTGATAAAACTATGCTGGTTCCATTATCCCTATTTCATTTCCCAGATGTTCATTCATTCAAAAGTTTACCAGAAATTGAGAAAAATCCATTTTTAATTTTTTTTCTAAATCAGCACATTAGCCCTTCTGTAGTCCTGACGTATATTTCACTCTCCAACTCTAATATACTGTGTTTCTATGATTGCTTCTAATAAGTATACAAATTATTGGATTTGGGGTACAAAATAAAAAGGTCCTTTTTTTGTATTGTACTTAAAATTGGAAAACCCATTTTTCCAAAATTGGGCTGATTTTAAGGATAATAGAGCACGTCAAAGCACATTATTATCAGGGCATATATTTTCTTTAGTACAGCATTTACCCCATGTACGTGTTGGAGTTTTAGCAAAGTGCACAAAATGTTTGACTCACTTATCTTACCCTGTCCTTTTCCCCTATGACTTATCCTATCTCCATGTGGCACTGCATATCTTATACTATATATATGTAATTCATTTATTTGTTAACAGAAATAAGAACCAGTATCTCACAATCATTTCCTCTAATTATATGGTGAATTAAAATTTCACTAAACCATCCTAGAATGAACTTAACACATTGTTTTGCCTCAAAAAAAAAATTGTTGAGTATTAATTGCATAGCATGAAATTATAAGTAACCTTCCTTCTAAGACACATTAATTAGCAACATGGGATAAGGTAGCTATTTATTTATGAAGATACTTTATTAATTAGTATAGCTAAGTAAAGCAAGATAGTACACTGTATACTCTAGGGTTTTCATTGCCTTATTTGTCACTTTGAAATGTAGGGTCAATGGTAGGAAAAAAAAAAAAAACAGTTAATGAGTGGTTGCTATAATTATAGTTTAAAAAAAAAACAAAAAAACACTACTTTGTACCATGACATTTGAGGAGCAGTGTTAACACCTGCCTCATGGGCTAACCATATTCTTTCAGGATTTGTTTATAAGCAATTGTTATAAAGATATGGTCTACTGGTTATAGATGTGCTTTAAGAATAACAGTTATCATAGATCTCTACCATACCTCTTGAAATCACTGCACCTCTCCTTTATCCTATCCATTCTGAATAAGTCTATCTGTGAGAGACAGCTTTAAAAACTGGATTTCTAATTTAAATCCTCTAGTTCATTCATCAGGATGAAACTAATGTTGGATGTAGGCATCTCTGACAACCAAATGTTTGCAAATACTCAGAGAATTATTGCATAGCAGATACCCAGAGACAAGGTCTTTACTGTCCATCAGTTCCTATGAGATTTATTGTTTGCTTCCAGACTTAAAGAAATATCTCTACAATAGATACATTAAATGGAAACATTGGAGAAATACTTAGAAAAAAAATCAATGAAAGGTGTAGCTTCCTCTTGGGAATAATCTTTGCAAATTCTAATGCTGCTTAATGCTCTGTTTGCTCATTCCATAGCCTTTGTAGCCTCAAATTTTTGATAGATTAATTTTCCCCCTTTACTTTTGTTACTTAGGAAGCTAAAGTGCAGTATGCTGGTTTGTGTGTTAATATAAGAGCCATGGTTTTTAAATGTATATATTTCAGAAAGATTGCTGAGACAGAAACAGAGGACATACAAAACAAAACACATACACATAGAAATTGACATAATTTACTTTTCTCTTAAAATTATAAACTGGGCAGTTAGGTGGGGGAATGGATAGAGCACTGGGCCTAGAGTTAGGAAACCTCAGACACAAGCCATGTGACCTTGAACACTTCATTTAACCCTGTTTGCCTCAGCTATCTCATCTGTAAATAAGCTAGAGAAGGAAATGACAAATTACTCTATTTTTGCCAAGAAAATTCCAATTTTGTTTCACACATACTTAAATTCAGTGCTTAATTGTTGTGGCTTTTCTCCTTCACCAAACTATGTATCAGTACTAGCAAATAATTATCAAGTACTAGCAAATTTGCCCAAAGTTTGCCCAGTGTTGTGTATTTCTTCTTTGAGGTTAAAACCCAGCATTCAAAGAGAAGGTATAAAGTTTTCAACAAGATCACCTACCTGTTCTGTTTCCCTTGACCTGGATAAGAAATGCTTCTCATGGCCTTCTAGGACACCAGTTCCTTTAAATCATGAACAGGCATGAACTACTTGCCAATTCAAGTTCAGTGAGGGGGTGATACATTATGCATACTCTGTATTGGAAGTTCAGTATGATTTTGTATAGGTAGCCAGCAAAAATTACAAAACACCATTTTCTTTATTTTCCAAGTTGTTTTAAAATTAACTCTTTGACATTTTGAAAAATTAATAAGCACAATTTGTGATAAAATCAATGTAATCTTCCTCAAAATAAAACAATTATCTATTGTTCCATTATTGTAGCTCAAAAATTACATTCCTACCTAATTTATGTAAGGAGCCATATATAAGCTTTATTGTAATAGGGATTTTCTGGATTTAACCTCTGATATAAAAGCATGTTCACTAATCTGCTCCCCTCATCAGTAGCAGATAACTGGGTAGCCTTAGAGATGAAAAGCTCCCAGCAGTTCAATGAAACTAGTGCAATAACCCACAGAGATGAGGTGGGCAGGATTCATTTCTCACTACTGAAGTGATTAGCCTACATAACAAAACATTGCCCTCACCATATCACCTTAGCTTACACAGCTCTCTTATATGTAATGCAAAATTTGCATAATTGCAAAGTGGAGTTCTATTGTTTGCAGAATGATAACCACTGTAGCCTCTTTTAGAGCTTACTTCCTCATTGAATCTAGTATTTCTTTTCTGAGTTTTCCATTTCTTGCATTCTAATTTTCTGAAATAAAGGCATTGAAAAAGACTGATCATTTCCCTCTTTAACTACCACTTAATACTCCATGTGTCCAATCACTTCCAGGCTTTCCCTTTAAACATGCTCCAGAATCCTGGTTTATGAGTCCTTATTTCCATTTAAGTGTTTCCCCCATCATGTGTCACTCTGCTCTAGGTCATTCAAGATGCCCATATTTGTGTCTGTATTCAATTTCACTGAAAATTGGATCCAATACTTCAGTAAATAGTAGACTGTAGTTCTGTAACACTCTCCATTTCATAACCCACATTTTAAAATGCCCAAGCACTCTTATGTATTTTAACAACTGCATACTGGCCTTTGTCAAACTACCTGTGCTTTATGTCTCATAAATCTTATACTTGAGAGTACCCTGCCAGTGGAGAGCTTCTAGCACATTTGAGAAGTTCCTATTGATTTCCCAAAATATGTTTCATCTGGTATTTTACTACCTAATGTTACAGTATGATTTAAAGTTATCTAGAGGTCATTTCTCTTTTTACTTTACTTTTTACTGTGCTTAGCATTTCATAAAAGATTGGAGGATGCTAGTCTATTGAGCAGTTCTGGAAGGTTAGGCTTAAGTCTGCCAGCGTGAGGTGGCAGATACACTGTTAAAAGTTCCTTATGGCAGAAATTAATCTATTTTTGTAATAGCTTCAAGGATCCTGGGAATAATAATGATATCTATCCTCCAGGGTTGTAAGGATCAAATGAGATAATTTATTTAAACTTTTTGTAAACCTTAATGTATTATGTAAATGCTAAATATTATTGTCATTAATTATATTCAATAGAATTACTTAAATGTTGTAGAGATTTAGACTGACTGATAAAAATATTTTATTAAATGCCTACTATATCCAAGGCACTGTATTTACAATAAGATACAAAAAGAGGCAAAAGTTCTTGCCCTCAAGGACTTCACATTGTAATGGGAGAGACAATATGCAAACAGATATATACATAATAAACTATATACAAGATAAATAGAAAATGATTAGCAAAGAGAGGCTCCAGAAATTAAAATGAATAGGGTTATAAAAAGTATTAGTTATAAAAGATGCTAATTTTAATTAGGACTTAAAGGAAGATGGGGGAGTCAATAAGCAGAATTGAAAACAAAACATTTCAAATATGAGGGACAGACTGAAATTCCCAGACACAAGGGATAGAATGTCTTGTGTGTGGAAAAGCCAGGACACTGGAGTCAGTAAATTTAAGAGTAAATGGTGGAGAGTAAGGTGTAAGAAGAGTGAAAAGGTAGGAGAGAGCTAAGTTATAAAGAGCTTTGAATGCCAAACAGAATTTTGTTTTTAATTATGGAGACAATAGGGAGACTCTGCAGTTTATTGGGGGGATGAGAGGGAGGAAGCTTGATTGGACCTGGCCTTTAGTAAAAATCACTTTAGTTATTGAATAGAGGACTGGAGAAGAGAGAGCTTGAGGTAAATATACCCAACAGTAGAGGAATGAGAGACACTGAACAGTCAAAGATAACTTTGAGATTGTAAGCCTGAAGTACTAGGAGAAGGATGTTTTCTTTTACAAAAATAAAGAAGGTAGAGGGAGAATGGCTGGGGGGTGAAATAATGAGTTCAGTTTTGGACATGTTAAGTTTAAGTTTTCTACTGGACAACTTGTCCAATTGGGGATATCAGAAAGGTAGTTGTAGTTACAAAAAATTGAGGTCAGTAGACAGATTGAGGCAAGTTAAGTAGACCTGAAAAATGTAAGGATATGGCCCAAAATTAAATCCTAAGAATTGATGTGATCATGAAGTGAAGTAGTATAAAGGAACAAAAAGGAGGAAATGGGAAGGGAAAGATAGAAGAAAGAGAGATGAGAAATGGCAGGGCAGAGGTGAGGGAAGGAAGAAACAGCAAGATCTTCTCTTCTTGTTGAATAGTTGATTTAGGACTATTCTTTTTCTTTCTTACCCAAAGGATTCCATATTTCTTACAGTAATCTAAAAGAACTGAACCATGGCCACACTAATAATTACCATTGTAACCAGTGACTTAGTTTATTTATGCTTTTACTAACTGGATTGAGAATACAATAGATTAAGTGTAGTATAGAGCTGAAAAGCAAATAAATTAGTGAATTTACCTGAGTTCAAATCTTATTCAACAATGTTAGCTAAATTCCTTAACCTCTCTGTGCCTCAATTTTTCTATCTGTAAAATGAGAAAAATAGTGGTAGCAGCAGCAGCAGAAGCAGTACTAGTAGCAAAAGCAACAGTAGAAACAGCAATAGCAGTAGTAGAAATAGCATCCACTGTATGCCAGACACTGAACTTTACAAATATTATTTCTGTTATTCTCGCAACAACTTTGCTTTGATTATATGCCTTTTGTGATATAAGACCAAGAGTAATTTCTCACTACCTTTAAAATGAAGCCCTTAGGTTGGTGTTCAAGATCCTCCACAATATGGCTAAGCCCTCTCTTTTCAACCTTATCTGACACTACTTTCCAGCATGAATTATTCACATTCAACAGGAATCCACACTGGACTTTTTGTCATTGTCTACAAAATAGCCTAGACTTTCATATCACTGTGCTTTTTTATTGCTTTGGTTTTGTTTCTTTTTGTTCATTTTACTCCTTAAGCTGAAAATGCGGTCTTTCCTCTTCTCTATCAAAATTTAATAGTTCCAAATGTCCCAAATTAAATTTCATCTTTATGAAGCCTTTCTGAAGTAAATGATCTCTTTTTTCTCAACTATTATAGAATGTCTCTCTATGATATAACATATAATCTGTTGTACTGAATTGTAAGTTAACAGTTTGCAAAAGAAACATCTTGTCTCTCCAATTGAATTATAAACACCTGTAATGCAGGAAACAGCTTATATATTTTATATCTTTCATAGCACCTGACACAGGTGCCTTTAATGTAATAGATGCTCAATAAAGGTTAAATGAATGAATGAATGAATGAATGAATGAATGAATGAAATGCTTTAAAATATGCTGGGAAGGAAAAAAATTGTGTGGTAAAATTCAAAAGAGTATTAACTTTAGAATTAGAGGGCTTCATTTTGTAATGCCAGAGAAACTAAGGCCAGATAGAGGTTAGAGAGTTATAATAATTTAATTTATTGGAGAGTAAGTCAATTGACTGGATTGGACTCTCATTTCTAAGGATCCAGTCCTAAATGTGAGGTATAGAGATTTTTTATAAAGAGTCAGAAATAATGACATAATGGGGAGCAGATGGGGTGACATAATGGGGAGGCACTAGAGATGGGAAGGTTATCTGATATTCTGATGGGGAAAGGTATTTGATATTCTAATAGTTTGGGATGGGGAGCAGCATCTGATATTCTAAAATATAAGATTTTTTATCCTTATCAATTATTCTGATGATTAAAAGGGAAGGGTGGTATGATAGCCTGAGGTTAGGAGCAGAATGACTGAAGTAGGGCAGTTCAAGGAGACTGTGGCATTACAATTTTAAATCCCTGTTTTACCACTTAATGCCTATGTGATATTGGGCAAGCAAATTAACTTCTAGTATTTCTATTTTTTCACTAGTTTCAGGATTTGGACCACATAAATTAAAAGGTTCTTTCTAGCTCCAAAACGAAATTTTCTATGACCTTGTGAAAAGAAAATATTTGTCTAATTCCCAATAGCAGCATCCAAAAAAGTTAAAACTCAAGAGAAATAATCAAATTTAAAGAACTGACAAAATTAGGAAAATCAGCTTTCCAAAATAAAGCATGTCCAATTCAAAAGATAGCTATTAAATGCATACTTTAAATTACCATACAATTAGCTTTACCAACAACATAACAACCACTTGTTAGACTGTGTGATTCTAACACTAAAGCAAAAGACATTGTAAATTGAGGATGGAAAGAACATCCTTAGGACTCTGTCATATCCCAGAAACTCTTTATCCTGGAAACCATTTCATTTCTGAAAATAAATCCTAATTAGAGCCCTCTGCTCTTCAAGCCCCTCTATCTGATTGTATAGTAGTGGTGGTGGTGGTGAAATTTATTTCTAGAATCTGTATTCAACAAGGTATTCTATGACTATTTTTTTTTTTTTAACCAGAGGGCACTCTTCTAGATTTCTGCATCATCCTGCATATAAATTTTTCTCATCACCCCCACCTTAAACACACCTTTTTTTTTTTTTTAGTTTTCTTTAGAATATAATTTCATATGATTGAATCTTTAAGTCTATATGTGTCTAAAATCAATGATTACTAATTCTTTTTTTTCCAGTAAATTCCACTACTGATCCTTGTTGTAATATTTCTGTATATCTATTATTTCCTATTTTTTTTTTTTTTCCTATAACGGGCTTAATATCTTCTCTAGGAATTTGGTTGCTGTACTACTTGGTGTAGATAGTATTGATATTATTTCATTGCTTCTGGTACCCTTTAGCAAGATGCAATTTTCTTCCTTATCTCTTTTAAGTAAATCTATTTTACTTTTGTTTTATCTGAGATCAGAATTGCTACCCCTGCTTTTTTTTTTTTTTTTTTGCTTCAATTAAAGTGTAATAAATTCTCCTCCAGCCTTTTACCTTTACTTTGTATGTATCTAAATGTATTTCTTATAAACAACATAAATTTGGATTATATTTTGATTAATTCACTCTGCTACTTGCTTTCATTTTATGGGAGAGTTAATCCCATTTATATTCACAATTATGATTACCAGCTCTGTTTTCCCTCCATCCTATTTTATCCCCTGCATATACTTTTATTCTCTCTTTCCATCCTGACCATTCTTATTAGTATTTTGTTTCTCACCCACTCCATTTTTTACCTCCCCTACTTTCTATTACCCCTCCTACATTCTCTTAGCCCTTTCTCCTAGTATTTTTGCTCTCCCTTCTATCCAGAACCTTTCTTTTCTTTTCTCTTTCTCCTCCTACTTCCTTATAGGGTAAGATAAATTTCTATATCCAACTGAGTGATTAAGTTATTCCCTATTTAAGCAAAAACTGATGAAATTAAGCTTCATATAATGCTCATCCCTCTCCCTTCTTTCCCTATATTGTAATAGGCATCTACACTTTTGTCCTGCCATTGGACTTTGACTATTCAGGAAAAGAGAATGAGGCTGAAAACTTTGTAAAGCTCTTCCTCACTTAGATAACAATTCATGAGCAAGTCAATTCATTACCTGTGTTGTTATTGATCCTCTTCAGAAAAAAAAAAAAAAAAAATGAAAATGGACAACAGCAATCACCACCACCATCTTCTTAGTCACCAAGGTTCGCAATTTGGTGTGAACCAAGAGCTGTCACCCTTGACTTTCCTTTCTTTTTCAGACTTCAGTACAACCAGTTATCAAGTCTGTCAATTCTATTTTCATGAAATCTCTCATGTATGTCTCTTTCTCTAATACTGTCACAATCATAGTGTCAATCTTCATCACTTCATGCCTAGAATATTTTCATAACCTTCTGGTTGTTCTCCTTTCCTCAAGTCTTCTTTACTCTGTCCTTCACTCAGGGATCAAATTGATCTTCCTAAAATGTAGGACTCACCATGGATGTGCTAGACCAAGATCTTACCAGCAGTCAAGAACCAAATGTTAATTTTTTAATGTGAGCCTTTACACTTAGGAAATTAGCAAAGTTACAAATCAAGCCTTTGTTATGGTTTTGCTGAATATTTAGAATTAATAATGTGATGGAAAATAAGTTATTAATGCATATTAAACTTACAAATATGCCATATAAGCTTATTTTTAGAGACCCAGTTATTAAATATTTATCAGCAGGCCATTAGGTCTGACTATAATCTGATCATATCATCTCCTATTCAATAAAACTCATAGGGAACCAGTATCTCCAGAATCAAATATAAAATACTCAGTTTGACTTCAATAGTCATATATAACCTAATCCCTTTCTATCTTTCCAGTTATCTCACACCTTTCCCTTTTGAAACCAGTGACATTGGCATTCTTACTGTTCCTTGCATAAGACACTCCATTTCCTGACTTGGAATCTTTATACTGACTGATTTTTATGCTTAGAATGCTTTCACAATTCCTAGCTCCTCTGGTATCTTTCAAGTTTCAACAAAAGTCTTACTTTATGCAAGAAATCTTATTCAACCTTCTTTATTCTTAATTCTTTGACTTTGAGACTACTCCTAATTATACGTGTGCATGTATTCACATGCTTATTTATGCAAACTTTTTTGCATATTGTTTCCCCATTACTCTGTGTATTCCTTTGGAGGGATTGATTGACAGAGATGGGAATAAATGAGAATTCCTCATGGAATGGAGACTGGTGTTTGAAAAATCTCTAGGAAAGGATGGGAATGATGAGACTGAATTATATTGAAAAAAGAGTACAGGTGGTAATCAGTATTCACAAAGATTTGGCCTTAATTAGAGTTGTCCAAGGGCATTAGGCAGGCAACTGGAAAGCAGGACAGAAGGTGTAGAGGTGGCCGGCTCAGGGAATGGCAAGCTGTGTGGAACTGTAAATGATCAGATAGAGTATCTGGAGTAGTATGGAATGTTTGTACATATTGTGTTGTTTTCTAACAATGCAAGATCCTCCATGACTGGGAATGTTTCTGTTTGTGTTTATATGTGGAAAAATGAAGGCTAACCAACCAAAAAAAGAAAACTCATTTGACTCATTTTTATGTTTTTGTTTGTTGTTGTTGTTGTTGTTGCTGTTTTTTGTTTTTTTTTTCCTACCAAGGATAATGACCTTTGAATTGAAAAGGATAGGAAAAAAATATTAAATGGAATACTATATATAGAGAGAAGTACAAAGAAAGAATCTACTCACTTTAAATCATTCATTCATTTGCATTTGCCCCAAATGCACCATAGCCTACATAACAACAAGAAGTAAAATACATGACTGTTGAGCCTATTACATTGGAACAGACACAAAATCGGAACACAAAATTAAAGTAGGGTGGATATTTTTTTAAAAAACAAAGCTATGATAAGCAAGCATATTTTAGCTCAGTGAGGTCAACATACTTCCTGGTCAAATTAAAGAACATATCACAAAAATTAGTAACAAAATTATTTTTCTTTCATTTCCTCTTGCACATCATTAATTTTTTTTCTATGCATTTAAAAATATTTTGTTGATATTCTCTTCTTCGGACATATCTCTACTCTTCAAAGTGAAACAAACTATATCAGGTGTTGTGACTGCTTTAGTCACCAGGATATCTTAGAATCAGCTGGAATCAGGATAAACAAAAGTCTTTATTCTTGATCTTTTGGGGTCGCTATCAGGGGATTAGATATAGGAATCTCCCCTCCTCCTTTCTCTCTCTCCACCACCAAAGAATGATCCTGCTTGTCCTACTCTACCCTCTGATCTCTCCTCCCCTTCTTTGTCCACACCCACCAATAGAGCCAGCACAGAATAGTTGGGGAGGGTCATTCTCTAAGCATATGTTAATAGAGAATTGTCCAACTGATAATTAGCCTTAAATGCTAGAGTTTAAGTGCATCTGCTCAGTTCTAGCCCTTTATGATCAGGAGTTAAGGTAGAAGACTCTGGGAAAATGGCAGAGAGGGTTAGGAAACTTTCAGCTCTCTAGATTTCTTCCATAGGAAAAGAAAGAACATTGCATCAAAGGGAATGTAGAGGTCAGTGGAAATAAATAAAAATCAGAATAAAGTAATTGTTCTCCTAAGACTAATTAAGAAGATCCTGATAAAGATATGATCTCCTGGGGCAGAGGTTCAGCCTAAGTGAAGTGCAAATACCTCCAAGACAACTCTGCAAAATCAACAAACAACAAGCACTGGGATAGCTTGGGTTGAGGGTTGGGGGAGCTTTAGCTTTAGAAACTTTTATCTCCAGAGACTGCATTGGGGTCTGTGTGACCAATGAATAGAAAGTCCATTGTCAAGGGACACCAGGAACTCTTTCTACTTTATCATACTTTCTGCATATATCTGAGTACAGAGGCAAGAATTTTTCTCATCATGTATACACATATGAACAGATAGGTACAGAGAGAGTATTTTAAACCATACTTTCCCTCAGCCTGTGCAGGAAATAACTTTCACCAAATGAGAAAACTATTTACCACCAGAAATTAGTTTGTTCTACCTATTTGTAAAAGAGCATTTAATGAGATTGTAATTATTAAACAAAGAAAACTTTGTGATTCTATAAACACAAGTTGCCAGCACTAAGCAGAAATTAACATAAAGACTATAATAATAATCTTCAATTGCAGTATATAAGATAAATTCACATGCATCATCAGTCTTTTTTCACATGACTAACAAAGCTTAGCAGCAAGAGATAGAATAACAAATTCCATTTAAAATAATTGTAAATAATATAAAGTACTTAGAAGTCTACATGCCAAGACAAGCCTAAGAACTATATGATTATAATTATAAAACACATTTGACACAAAATCAGATCTATCTAAACAACTAAAAAAATATCAACTGCTCATGGGCAGTTGATTTAGACAGAATGACAATTCTACCTAACCTAAGTTACTTATCTAGTGCCATACTAATCAAACTAACAAAACAATAACAACAACAACAAAAAAAAATCATCTTATACGTCCAGAAAAAAATAACAATAGAAGTAATTTGAAGGAACAAAAGATCAAAACTATCAAGGGAATTAATGGAAAACATAAGGTGATCTAGCAATACCAGATTTCAAAACTGTATTAAAAATCAATAATCATCAAAATTATGTGCTACTGGATAAGTAATAGAGTAGTAGATCAGTGATTTAGACATAAAGGATAACACCATAAGCAAATTAAAAGAGCAAGGAAGAGTCCATTTATCAAATCTATGGGAAGGGGAAGAATTAATGACCAAATAAGAGACAGAGAACATTACAAAATGCAAAATAGATAAATTTGATTATATTAAATCAAAAAGCTTTGTATAAATAAAATCAATGCAGCCAAGAATAGAAGAAAAGCAAAAAGTTGGAATGTAATCTTTGCAAAAAGTATATAAGTAATTTTTGCAGAAAGTGTCTCTGATAAAGGTTTTGAAGAGGTCAAATGAAGAGGCTTTGGGTGAAGATGGGTCAGTAGGTCCTTCCTGGCTGTCTGATTATCTCTTTCTCTCTTCTCCTCCTCCCTCCAAAGTACCAAGGCCAGATTCCTTAGTGAATGAATTTGCTTACTCAATGCTGTGTTAAAACAAAATCTTTATTGATTAGAAAGGAAATGCAGCAGGGTCTGGCGGGCAAAGGGTTTCAAGATAGAAAGCCTATTTGCAAAAAATAGGATTTTGGAGATTCTTTTTATACACAAACAGAATCATAAAACAGAGTTTGTATTTGCAAAGGACTTTTCTGGTTCCTTCAGATATAGAGAAGTTTGTATATCAAAGAAGTTCCTGAGCAGACTTGTAAATCCTTTGAAGTTTATATAAGACAGGAATTTCTTTTAAGGATGTAAAATTCTATTAATCATTTGTGTCTCAGGTTATCTCCTTTGACCTCTTCTAAGACAGAAATTTCTCTGTTAATCATTTGTGTCTTGGGCTATCTTTTTGACCTCTTCAGTTTCATTTTTTATAGAGAGAGAGGAGTCAAATTTTTAAAAATATAAGTCATTCCTTGATTCATAAGTGATCAAAAGATATGAACAGGAAGTTCACTTTTGATTAGTGAAATGAAAACTAAGACAACTCAGAGGCACCATCTCACACCTATCAGATTGGCCAATATGACAAATAGCTGAGATCATGCTGAAGGATGAAGCACAGGTCTCCCCAAGCTTAGCTATGCCTTTGGTTTGCAAAATATGTAAAATATTGTTATATTCTTGCCTCATTTTCTGATATCATATATCTTTTTAATCAATTTTTTTCTAGTTGCACATATAATAAAAGTTCATTAACTTTTTTAATGCAAAATTCTTTATGAATCATGTTGGGCAAGAAAAAACAAAACAAAATGGAAAAACTATGGGAGAGAAAAAGAAAACAGAACAAAGAAGTGGACACAGCATGCCTTGATTTACATTCAATTTCCATGGTTCTCTTTCTGGATGCAGATAGTGTTTTCTATAAGAAAGTTTATTGGGATTGTCTTGGATCACTGAACCACTGAGAAGAACCAAATCTCATAGTTGATCATCACACAATCTTAGTTACCATGTACCATGTTTTCTTGGTTCTGCTTGTTTCACTCAGCATAAGTTCATGCAAATATTTGCAAGCCTTCCTAAAATCAGCTTTTTTATCATTTTTTAAAGAACAATGATATTCCATTATTTTCATATACCCTAAGTTATTCAATCATTCCCCAAATGATGGGCATCTACCCATTTCCAATCCTTTGTCACCACAAAGAGCTATTACAAACATTTTTTTTTTTTTTTTTTTTTTTTTTTTTTTTTTTTGCATATGTGAGTCATTTTTCCTCCTTTATGATTTCCTTGAGGTACAGACCCAGTAGTAGTACTTCTGGGTAAAAAGGTATGCACAGTTTTATAGCTCTTTGGGCATAGTTCCAAATTGCTCTGCAGAATAGTTGGATCATTTTTATGCAGCGCAGTGGTAGTGAGGAGGTGTGAGAATTGAGGTGGGGAATGCCTTCTGATTGGTGCAGGGTCATATTGCTAGTAAGTGTCGAAACAATTCGAAACAAATCAGAAAAGGGAAGTTTATTGTTTACTAAAAAGAAGCTCTCTTAGTGGGCAAAACTCCTCATTAGGAATTTTTGCAAACTGTGTTTAACAGACCCCTGGTTATATAGGCAAATGTTGGCCTGGGGCTGGGAGTTGTCTGGATTAATCAATAAAGACATCATACTGAGATCTCCAATTGAATAAAATCACTTAACTAGGAGTTCAAAGGCTTTTTCCAGACTCTGGGAGCCCCCTGAAGGGGATCTGAGCCACCCCCAAAGGATCTCAGTTTCAATGGAGGGTGATTTGACCAAGACCTCCAATTGAATGAAGGCACTTACCTTGAGAAGGGCTTGTCTGGGAAGGTATGCTTTTCCCAGAGGAGAGTCTGAGACCCTGAATCTCCATTCTTTTACAGATTAAAGGGGACACAGTTCCAGGGTTCATGCCCATCAATTTCACAACTCTATCAACAATGCATTAGTGTCCCAGTTCGGCTACATATCCTTCAACATTTATCATTATCTTTTCCTATCATCTTAGGTAATTGAATATGTATGAGATGGCACCTCAGAGTTGTTTTAATTTGCATTTCTGTAGTCAATAGTAATTTAGAGCATATTTTTCATATGACTATGAATGGCTTTAATTTAATCATCTGAGAATTGTCTCTTAATACCTCTGACTATTCATCAATTGGGAAATAACTTTTATTCTTAAAAATTTGACATAGTTCTTGATGTAATTTAGAAATGAGACCTTTAACTTTCTGATATTTTATTCAACAATACTAAGAAATGGTTAGAAGATAATTTAAATGAGATAATAACCAGCCCTTGAGTTGTGTCTATATCCTATGCAATACACTCCAATGACCTCCTATTACATCTAGATTCAAATACAACTTTGTTTATCCAACAAGTTGGACCATAAACTTATCTAGCTATCTATATTTTTCAGTACTTCCCTTCATATACTTTATGGCCCAGCCAAACTTCCTTACAGTTCTTCAAATAGGACTCTATTTCTAATCTTTGAGCCTATGCATTAGCTGCCCTCTAGGATTGAAATGCACTTCCTCCTCATTTTAAAATTACAAAATTCTTTTAAAACTCAGTTTGAGTGTCACAGCCAACATAAATACTTTCCTAGGGGACACAGTTGATAGTCTGGAATCAGGAAGACCTGAGTTTAAATCCAGCCTCAGACACTTACTAGCAATATGACCCTGCACAAGTTACTTAATGCTTTTTCCCTCAGTTTCCTCATCTTTAAAATGAGCTAGAGAAAGAAATGGAAAATCACTTTAGTATATTTTCCAGGAAAATCCCAAATGGGAGCAGGAAGAATTGGACATGGCTAAAATGAATGAATAACAACAGCTGCTAGTGCCTTTCCCCTTAAAATTATTTTGTATTGATTTTTTATAATTTTGAATAGAGGTGGTATTGATGAGATTGGCAACAAATGATGGGGTTTAGCACTAAATGATGAGGTCAAGCTAACAGTTCCTAGTTCAAAACACTAGGAGCAAAGCACATGTAAAGAATTCAAAATGGCATTCTCTTTGCCAAAAGGTAGCTTTATTTACTTAGAGGAGTTTACAGACAAAAAGAATAGGTAAAGTAGAAATCAGGTGTGGTAAATATGAAATATATTCTGAAGAGCATATAATTAGCAAGGAAAGAGGTTTCGACAATCAACAAAAGAAAAGTTCTCCAGTCGAACTCACAATTAGCCCTGAGAAAAGGAATATACCTTGAGGCTAGGATATGAACAGATTTAAAAGGGAAATTTAATCTCAGGGAGCTGACAGTATAACTTTGCTTTCAGATTGGATAGAATAAGGTGAAGTTTCTCAAGACCTCCACAGGAGTGGGGATTGTAAAACTGAGCTGATCCCATTACTACCCTTCCCTGCTTGCCTCCGGAAATATAATCCTATCAGTACTTTAGGTTTTTTCCTACCAACCCCTTATAGGTACCCAGGACCCTATCAATGCAGTATAATGGAGAGAAAGTTGATCTCCAACAAGACCAGGATTCAAGTTGTGCCTTTGACATATCCCATGACACTAGGTAGGGCTCTCAGTGCCCGAGAGTTCAAGATCATAAAATTTCAAGATCATAAAATTTAGTTTACCTAAAGAAAGAAAGAGGAATTGATAGAATTTCCTCATCAGTCCCTATGCCAATGAAATAATAGGACTAGTCAAGCTATTTATGAATACAAATCAAGTGCTACAAAAGGGGTATTTACTTCTATAATTGCCTTTAAATGTATTATTCATTTCAGAAGCTTGAAGTTGTGATTACTGTTGCTCATTTGGATACATAATAGAAAGGACTTTGAGTTGCATATCTTCTGCCTTGCATGATGATGATAAGCATTGGGAAGCAGAAAAAGCAATTGTTTAGTGATTTGTGGGACACAGTAGATTTATTTGCATTCTGTCCTTTGAAAAACATTCCTTGTATATACTTTTTTTATGAGGATCAGCTCAAGGGCTGGTGATTATCTCATTTAAAGGAACTGCTAACCATTTCAGAAAATTGTTGAATATATTATCAGAAAATGATGCAAGAGTGTGACAATATTTTACACACTTTGCAAACCAAATGCATTCTGCTAAAAAGCAATATCTTCTGCTGCCAACTATTTTGATATGTTGTAGTTGGCTTTGGAGTTCAATGTTGTAATCTTTGATTTTTCTGATAGGCTTTGGTGCAATTACATTGATACACCTCAGTAAGCATCAGACTACAACTTCATGTAAGCTTTCAAGACTGACTCGGGGACATCTTGATGCAGAATTGGAAGAGGATCAGCAGTTTCTTTTTCACTAACTTTTCCTCTTGCTTCTGTTTACACCTAGGATTTAATGAATTGGAAAGTTCACTTGGAAATGATTCAAAATAGAAATAGAAAAAAGGAAAGTTTCAAATGCAGAGAAAAAAAAAATAAGGGCTGCCAAATTATGCTGAGACTGAGCTTTGTAGCAGTCTTCCTAATTAATTAACTTTGCTGATAACAGGAAAACCAAACCTGGCCTGCTTAGCCCTGGGCTACTGCAGGAATCTCAGTTGGGGGGCTAGTAGACTAAACTGAGTCCTTCCACAGGTAACTCATTGTACTGAAAATTAATTTCCATTTTAGAAAAAACAAAACTACACAAATATTTTAAATAAACAAGAAGTAGTTCCCAAAATAGGCTTTAGAAGTACAGAATAGGCTTCTTTTTGTTTATTTGTTTGTTCTGTAATGCTGGAGAAACTGAGCAAGATAGAGATTAGAAAACATTTTAATAATTTATTTAATGAAGAGATATACTGGGACCAAGTGGATCCATGGTTTGGTCTCAAGGCTGAGATACTATTGGTGCCAAGAATATAGCAGTGAATGTCGGACACAAGATTCTTTCATAAGGTTACAAGAACAATAACACAATGGGGGAGGTATCTAGATGGGGATGAACTAATGGGGGAGGAACCTAGGATGAGGAAAGCATAATGGAGACAGGCACCTAGGATGATATAATGGAGGCAGGTACTGGAGAGTACCCGATATTCTAAAGATGTCTAAAATGGATAAAGACCTTTATCTCATCAAACATTAAGAGGGAATGATTATAGCCTAAGGTCTAAGATATAAGACCTTTATCTCCTCAAACATTAAGAGGGAATGATTATAGCCTAAGGTCTAAGATATAGGACCTTAATCCTATCAAACTTTAAGAGGGAATGGTTATAACCTGAGGCAGAGTAACTGAATAGGACAATTAGGGAAACTGGTCAGGACAATTAAAGAGAAGTGTGGCACAAGGGTTCATTTTATGGAAGATGAATATTCCTAGAACTCTTTGTTTCTGGTACAATTTTCCTAAGAGAAGCCAAAAGTAATGTTGATACATAAAATCAAAAAATACATTTTTTTGGTATTAGACTTTTTTTCCCTTTTCTTTGCTCTTTTCTGAATATGGGGACACCAAAAACAAAATAAAACGAAAGCGAGAGGCCAGAAAAATCAAGTTCAATAACAACAAAGTTACTCAATCAAATGAACAAGCATTTGTTAATTATCTATTAAGTGTCAGGTACTGTGCTAAGTCTTAGGTATAGAAAGACAGCCTAAAGAAAATGTCCCTAATCTGAAAATCACAATATTATGAGGCAACTATGTAGAGTCCATGTTAGAAGAAGTTGTGTGATGAGATGATAGAGAAATGAATCAATAATCAAGAACTGAATTCAAATCCAGCCTTACATTTAATAGTCATATGATTCTGGAGCCATTTATCTTTTTTGTTGTAATTTTCTTTAGCTATGAAATAATCTAGAAATTCCATATAAATTCCAGCTATTGTTTTATGTACAAACAGTTATATATATATATATACACACACAATTACCTGACACAGTGGATAGAGCACCAGCTCTGAAGTCCGGAGGACCTGAGTTCAAATCCAGTCTCAGACACTTAACACTTCCTAGATATGTGACCTTGGTTAAGTCACTTAATCCCAAGTCCCACACAGGCAGAACACACACAGAGGAGTTCACAGTCAAGAGAAAAGATTGGGAAAGACTTCTTGTAGATGGGACTTCAGAGAAAATATGAAGAAAGTCAAGAAAGGAATAGGCAGAAATGAGAAAAAATGATTCTTCATGTGGGAGAGACAGAAAAAATGCTCAGCATTACAAAGAAGTTTATGTTCACAGAACAGAAAGGAACCCAGTCATAGCTCCTTAACCAAGGGCTAGAAACAAATTTCAGGCAAATCAGCAGTTTTATTTTTTTCATTACTCTGAGACATAATCAAAAGGAATGAGCTCCAGACTTCTCTTTTTGTATTACTAGTCCTCTCAAACAAACTCACCACTTTCTAATATCTTACCTTTGGGTAGCCATATAATTTCTTTATTCCTTGCTTTATTTCCTTGGAATGGCACTTCCTGTGTTACTTTTCATAAGTTATGTTCAATGTTTCTTCAGACAATACATATCTATTTAGTGTTTATTAGTTATCTTTATCTCTCAGGCCTCAGTTTTTCATCTACAAAATTTGGAGGATTAAATAGTCTCTAATTATCCTTTACATCTCTAAAATTCTATAGCATCCCCTCTGATGTTCAGACTATTACTGAATTGGCAGGTTAGGTTACTGGTGGAAAGAATACAAAATAATTCACCAAAGCAAGATGTTTATTTTCCCTTTATATAAATCACTGGGCAGAGTGAGCAGACTTGAAGTAAAAAGATAATGAGACACATTTGTTAGGAATATGTGGAACTGAAGGGGTGCCTACTTTGTGACTTTAGGCTCTGTTACTCCTTTTCTTCTTTCCCTGCCTTTACACCAAATTCACTTAGGCATAAGGAATCTGAAATGGACAAGTCCCTTCCTTTGGTCATCTAGGCTAGTTTATAACAAGACATAATTTTTCTCATTGGGTTTGGTCAAACAGGTTGTTTGAATGTTGCACTGGCTCCCTACCAGACTGGGCTGCAGCTGTTACTACTGACTGAACAGCTATGACTTTTAAAGGTTTTCTCCAATCACATCTTCATTCCTCTCTCAGAATACATGTTCATCTAAAATCAAGGTAAGGAAAAAAAAAAAAGAAAGAAAGAGAAAAGTGGCATCTGTTTATATGAGCACATGAATGCTAGATGAAAGAACAGTTACTGCCTTCCTTCCATTCAGTTGCTTGTAACAGTTAATACCTACATCATCTCAATCACTAGGAAGGAAAAAATATAAAAGGAGTAAGGGAAGAATACGTTGATTCTTTTATCTTCAAACTCATTTCTGGCCTGGAGCATGAATTGCCATTCCCTTTCTTTCCCTAGCTAACCAGAAGACTATTCATTCACTCAGTACCAGCACTGATAACCACAGCAGACAAAGTATGGGGCTACTTGTATAGGATAGGATTGAGGGAAACAAAAACCTACCAAGAAGAATATGAGTTATATCTCAATTGGAGATCAAAACTATACATAAGATAATAGTTAAAAGACCTAGAGGAGAATATATAATTAAGTGCCAAGCAATTAGGAGAATTAGTACTTTCACTTTTGCTTACTTTCATTTCTTCTAGGAGCTTTCAATATTTGACTCCCTTCAGTTCTCCTCCACTCCAGGCACTCAGCTAAGTCCATACCATTTTTTAACTTACAAATTAAATTGTAATGATTCCCTATTGCATTCCTTATAAAGTATAAAGTGCTGCCTCTGTCTGAAGGTTTTCCACCATCTTGCCTTAAGTTACCTGTATAGTTTAATCTTATATTCCTCTTCTTCATTTACTCTCCAGGACAAAGAAATTTGCTTTGTCATCAATTTTATCCTATCCTCTCCCCTTTCCTTCATCACTAACTTAAAAAATAAAACATCCTCACTTAATCATATCATTTTCATCAGCTATTATCTTATATTTGGCATCGTTGTGCTTATTTTGTGTAATGAAAAATATAAATTTGGCCATTTTTGTCATGTTTCTTATTCTTTCCAACAAACAGAACAGACTTTATTAAATTGCTAAAGTAGAAAACCCACTCTTTTTTTCTATAAATTCTCTATAAATCTCTTTGATTTTTTTCTTACAAAAGCTGATTAAACTATACCAACATACAGGAAGTTTCAACATATTGTATGTCATTACCATCAAAAAGCACTGATTAATCCTCTGTATATCAGATACAGTATATAGAATTTTGTATTTATCTCTAGGACCAGGCTTGGTCTTAGTAGAGGAGTGAAGAAGGCAGAAGATCCACCAGGATGGTCAAAGATGGAGTCCTCATTTCAAGTCCTCTCAGTCCTTAAATACCTTGGTATGATTACATCATTACAGCACACTAAGCATGTGCAAACTAGAGAACCATTCTATAATCACATCACACTGAGCTAACTATAGTAGTATTACATTACCCATAGCACACTGTGCAAATGCTAACTATAAGCACCCTGCTATAGATATGTAAATGCCTCTCACTGTAAGTATCCCTAGTTTCAAGTAGAACACAGGTGGTTACACCCTCCCTGACTTCTCAGGAAAGGTGAGAGCACCAAATGGAGGTGGGGAGCCAAATCACACATTGTCAGCAGGCTACTATCTGTAGTTCTCTACATAAAATAGTATGGTTTGATCTGCATTCAGCCTCCATAGATCTTCCTCTGTTTGTGGATAGCTTCCATCATGAGTGTTTTAGAACTGTCTTTAGTCATTGCTGAGAAGACTTAAGTCTATCAAAGTTGATCATCCACACAATGTTGCTCCCCGTTCTGGTCACTTCAGTCAACATGAGTTCATCTAAGTCTGCCCAGATTTTTCTGAAAACTGACTGCTGATCATTTCTTTATTTTTATTATTTTTTATTAAATTAAATGCAAAATAAGAAAAAAGAAAAGATAAAGAAAACAGAAAAAGCAAATAAAACAAAACATTGAACTATATATAGCAGAACATCAGGAAGGAATTTATAACAATAAATTTCCATCTCAGGAAAGCATATATAATAATAGAGATTATATTCATGACTGTCCATCTTTACTTCTTTGTAGGCAATTTTTTTGTTCTCTGCTGTGCACTTTTTATTCTTTTTTCCTCTTCCCTCCCAACTCCCACAAGCAGCTACAATAAAGCACAGATCTACATACATATCTATATCTATTTATTTGCATATCTATATGTGTGTGTGTGTATATATATATATATATATTCAACCACAATCACATATATATATATTTATATAAACATATATACACATATACATACATATACATTTACACATGTAAACATGCATCTAAAACCATATTAATATGGCTAACATATAATATACTTTTCTTTCTTTATTAAAT
The DNA here is from genome assembly GCF_048593235.1 of Sminthopsis crassicaudata. NCBI lineage: Eukaryota > Metazoa > Chordata > Mammalia > Dasyuromorphia > Dasyuridae > Sminthopsis > Sminthopsis crassicaudata. Next base: position 208,709,443 of record NC_133617.1, on the reverse strand, counting down.
CTTTAAGTTTGACTTTGTCTGAGTTCATTATTAGTTCTACCTTTTTCCCTCAATAAATTCTACTCCTGATTCTTGTTGCAATGTTTATGTATATATCTTATTTCCTACCCTTCCTAACTGTTCTGCTTTAATTCTACTCCTTAACTTGCCTTAGTATTGCTTAACTTCCCTCCACCCATGGATCCCTCCCTTATTTTCTTCCCACATTCTTTGCTTCCCCTTCCCCCATTATTTCTTTATAGATTAAAGTCGATATGATCTTCATGGTATATATATGTAGTGTTGTATACTTAATCCCTTCCTGATGTGAGTAGGTTTTCAGAACTAAGAGCCCTCCTCCTTTCTCGAAAGCCTCTGAGTCTATTCCTCTTCTGAACCTCATTTGTGTAATATAATTAGCATTTTTACCTTTTTCTAGGCAATGTTGCTTTTTGAATCAATTAATACTCAACTATGCCCCCAGATCTGTTATTTTTCTTATTTTCACCTTCTGTTCTATTTTTTCATTCATTATATTCTGTTTTATTATTTTTTTGGTCTCATAGCTTCACTGGCTTCCCCTTACCCAATTCTATTTTTCAAAAAGCTATTTGCTTCTTTAAGACAGTATCTCCTCTTCTAGTTGGCTATTTTTTTCATAATCTTATTTTTCTTGGATGGTATATATATATATATATATATATATATATATATATATATATATGTGTGTGTGTGTGTGTGTGTGTGTGTGTGTGTGTGTGTTTTCCTCAATATCTTTCATTTGATTTTTAAGCTTTTTTGAGTTTTTTTAGAGTTCTATAAATTCTGGGCAGGAAGCCATTTAACTTTATTATTTGAGGTAGAAGAAACTTTTTTTTTTTACTTCAGTGTCTTCCTCTGAAGATGATCCCTGGTCTTTGCTGTTCCCATAGATAAGTTTCTATGGTTGTGTTCTTTCTTCTCCCTCTCCCTCTCTGCCTCTCCCTCTCCCTCTCTCTCTCTCCCTCTCCCTCTCCCTCTCCTTCTTCTTCTTTCCCATCCAGGGCTGCATCTCTGCATCACAGATGGGCCTAGCATTAATAATCAGCAGAGGTTCCCTTAGTCCTCAGGGACTCAGATTTCTGATTCCCTGCACTGTCCAACAGGTGAAAGTTTCTGTGGTTCCTATTGAGGCTCCAGCCAGCTTCCAAGTTGTGTGTGTGTGTGTGTGTGTGTGTGTGTGTGTATGTGTGTGTGTGTGTGTGTGTGTGTGTGTGTATACATATATAGATATAGATATACATATGTATTGCTCTCTCTATCCATCTATCTATATATGTATATATCCCATGAAGGCTACTAAGGGGGAGGGAATAAAATAAGGTCGGATATAGGAAGTATCAGAAGTAGGACAAGGTGTGTAGATTATTGGAAATGGGATAAAGAAGGAAAGAAAAGAGTGGAGGGAAGAAGATAAAGGAGGGATTCATGGGTGGAGGGGTTAAATAATAGCAAGGTAAGTTAAGGAGTACAATTAAACTAGCACAGTTCAGTGGGATAGGAAATAAAAGATATATACAAAAGACCCCCCTCCAAAAAAAAGTACATCGAGTAATCATTGATCTCAGATAAAGTTAAACTTAAGATTCAATCAAGATAGAAATCTACATTATATGTCAGCTACAACTAATATTGTTTTAGATGCATATTTACATATGGATAAATGTGTATCTATTATATATATGTGTGTGTGTGTATCTGAGTATATGTAGATATGTATGCATGTTGTTGCTCTATGTGTGTGTATATTTAGATATATGTATATGTGAGTAGATCTGTGGGTCGGTATAAATTTATGTATATAGATATATGTGTGTACATGTGTGTATATGTATATACATACAAATATATACGTGTATATATATCTGTGCTTAACTATAGCCTGTTTGAGGGAAGTGAAGGAAGAAAAAAAAAATAAAAGTAAAACAGAAGATAACAAAAGAACAACCTACAAGGTAGCAAAAAAAAAAAAAAGATGGACAGTCATGAATATAATTTCTTCTACTATAATATATCCTTTTTTGAACTGGCAATTGATTGCTATATATTTTGAATCCTCCCTGATTGTTCAGCTGGGCATATGACAATGATCTGTTTTTGTTTTGTTTTGTTTTGGTTTTGTGTTTTTCTTTTTCTATTCTGTTTTTTTTTTTATAATTAAAAAAAAAAAATGGTAGCAGAGCAGACAAGTGGGGCAGCCTCCAGAACCAACAAAGAAGGCAAATTGCCAACCTGAGAAACCAGGCACCAAAAGGCAGGAGTAGGCTACATTTAGTACCAAACATAAGAAACCCTTGTGCTCAAAGTCAAGGCTCAAAGCTGCATGAGAAGCTTGAGACAGTATCACTTTGCCCTAGCTTGACTTTAAAAGTCATGAAATAGAAACAAGAAAGGAATAAAATGAGCAAGAAACAGAAAAAAAAAAAAAAAAATTAACCATAGACAGCTACTATAGTTACAGGAAAGACCAAAACACCAATTCAGAGGACAAAATGTCCACATGCAAAATCTCAAAGAGGCTATGAATTGGGGTTAAACCCAAAGATCCTTCTTGGAAGAGCTCAATAGGGATTTTTAAAATCAAATAAGAAAGTAGAAGAAAAATTAGGAAAAGAAATGAGAAGTATATAAGAGTGAGTCAACAGCTTAGAAAAAGAAAACAATTCCTTAAAAATACAATTGGTTGTAGGTGGCCAGTAACAAGTAGATTTCCTAAAAAGCCATGCAGGGGTTAACAGACTCTCTATGCAGCTGTGGATTGATTTGCAGCAGGTTCACCATTCCTTCCTGACCAAGTTTGAGCATGGGATGTGCCTAACCTGATAGGTACCAAGAAGTGCTGCTGGAACAAGCATGAAATCTATCTGGGAGTTTTCTATGTGGACGTGTAGGCTCAGGAAGGCATATCTAATATAAATATAAGATAGCCATGACAAGGAATGCCCGTATCATAAATTACAAACTAGACAATTTAATAATTGTGTTGCCAATAGTGAATTAGTAATATTAGTTTTTTCTTAATGTTAATGCCTAGCTAGAATGCACCCATCAAATATATAAACTAATTAACTTAAGGAAATCTAGTGCTATTGCTTCCTTAACTTAAAGAATATATTGATGAAGCTCTCACCTGTCCTGTATCATACTTTTTCCTAGGTGAGGCCCTTGAGCTGGCCTCTGAACAGGGACATAAACATTGAAGCAGAGAAGCAGTGAGGAGAAAGTATCCCTAATCATTCGAGATTCCAAAGCCACAAGAGGTAAGAGGGGCAATAGGAAAGCATAGAACTCAAAAGGTACAGTAAGTATTGGAGGTAGAAAAGAAGTTGTAGTTCATTTAAAGTCTTGGGCTAATTTTAGCAAAATGGAACTGTCTCAATCAGAAAAACAGAAACAGGTGTACCTAAGAGTACTTAAAAAAAAAAAAAAAGTAATAAAAAATAGAGGATTGCTTGGAACTACTGATCAGTTAAAGGAATTTAAGATATGGATAGAAAAATGTTTCTCACTTCAAGGAACTTTTGATTTGGAAAAATGGGAAATAGTAAGAAAACAGATGGGACTCATCTGGGATTTTTAACTCCCTTCTTAAGGGCATACTGACCCAAACCTGAAAACAGGCACTATACCAGAACTTCTAGTGACTTATGTTTTTGGCTCTGGATTTGGGACTTTCCCTTGAGGGAGAGAGGAATCCAAAGAGACTGTAAGGGAGGACAGAAGGTTCCCCCCTCTTTTTATCTTTCTGAAATTGAAAATGAAGGGGAAAAAATTGGGAGGACACTCCTAGGATAAATTGAGTATATCAGGCTTAAATCTGTATGTAAAAGCTGAAAATCGATTTCTCTGTGTGTATGTCTGCTTTGAATTCTGAGTTCTGTGTTAAAAGTTAGCAAGCTTGTGAGAGATAAGAATTCAGCCTGTGTGTTGCAGGCTTGGGAAAATATCAGGCTGAATTGTTGGAATTGGAATTCATTCAGAATAGTAATTCTTTCGGAGTAACTCAGAATATATTGGGTTTTGATCATGGTAAGGTAATTTGGGAGCTAATTCTGGGCTCCTTAAGATTAAGAAAGTACAAGGAAAGAAAATCTTTTTTCTCTTTCCCTCTCTCTCTGTTGACTGCAACAGCTTTGCCTGAGAGGGGGAGAAAAAAAGGAAAAATATATTTAATATAGTGAAATAGTGAGAAAGTCTAAGCATGTAGTAATAAGAGCATAGACTGAAAGGGATTAGAAAATTTGAGAACTTTTCAGAAAACAGAAGAGCAGTGTGATATCTTTTTAAAAATTCCTGTAAGCAAGGAGCCTGAAACTTTGTTATCAGAACTCAGGCTTGTGGAATCATGCCAGGAAGAATTTTAAAGTCAAAACCCATATGAAGCAAGAATTGGCACTTAATTCTTTCTTGGCTTACTAAAGAGAAGAGACTTTAATGGAATATCTAGGCAGATTTTAGGGAATTTTACAAACTAAAATACTGGTTAATTTTGAGATAACTTTAAAATTGGTATGTGTGTTAAAATGGAAACTTAATTGATTGTGATATATTTGGTTCTACATGAATTGATTTAATAATGGGTTCCTTCTGAGTTTGTAGAACCCAGTTATCTAGTACCCTGAATGTTATTGGAATATAAACTGAAAAACCAACAGGAGAGGGAAAATGTGATTAAAAATCTTTATTTTTTATTGGTATTATCAGCCTTGCTAACTCAGTAAGTGTTATTTAGAAGATTAGGTATTTCCACCTTTGCTTGTGAATTAAGAGGACTTTTGGTAATTACTGTGCATGTTAAACAAGAGAGATAAACATGTATCATTATCAAAACATAATGTTAAAATATTGAAATAGGAAAGATCCTGAAGGGAATAATGGTTATTTTCAACCTAATGTTTTAGAAAAAAATTCCTATCAATCTATTGGGCAAAGACATTTTTAAGCAGATGTAATTATGCATATTTAGTCCTTCCAGTCATGTATTACATCCTTTTTAAAAGTCATTATGGGGGCAGCTAGTTGGTACAGTAGATAGAGCTCTGAAGTCAGGAGTTTGAACTCTGAGTTCAAATTTGGCCTCAGACACTTATCACTGCCTAGCTGTGTGACCCTGCGCAAGTCACTTAACCCCAATTGCCTCAGCCAAAAAAAAAAAAAAAAAAAAAAATGTCATTATGAACAATCCTTGTCACACTCCAGTGTGGGTAAAACAGTGGCCTCTGCACAGGAGAAGTTAATTGTTCTACATCAACTATTCTCTGAATAGCTCAAATTAGGAGAAATAGAATTTTCTACTAGCCCTTGGAATTCTCTTAGTATTTGTAATAAAGAAACAATCAGGGAAATGGTGAATGTTATGTGACCTTCATGCAATAAGTGATATCATGGTCACTCTGGTCCCCTTCAGTCTGGCCTTCCTTTCTCTACCATGGTGCCTGCTGAATGGCCCTTGATAGTTATTGATTTGAAAGACTGCATCTTTACTATTCTTCTTTCAAAGGAGAATAAACCTAAATTTGTCTTTACTATTTCTAGTATAAATGTAGAGGCATCTGCACAAAGATTTCAATAGAAAATGTTACCTCAAGGTATGAAAAATAGTTCTACAATGTGCCAAAAATTTTGATAGCTGTGCTCTTTCATCAGTGAGACTGAAATATGATTTCAAAATAATTCACTATATAGATGATATTTTATGTAGTAGTAAAGATATAAACAATGTAAATTTCTTAATACAAGATTTACAGCAAGCCGTAAAACAATCATGAGGTTTGGTAATTACTCCTGAAAAAAATCAGAGACAAGCCTCTTTTTTATATCTTGGCTATTGATGGATTCTCAAATAATCTGACCCCAGAAACTTGAGACCAATAAAGATTCATTATAAAATTTTAATTCATTATAAAATTGTTAGGTGATATAATTGACTGACCCACTGTACAGATATCTATCTATACATAAACTTTTCAATTTATTCTTCACTTTATAAGGAGACCCTTCATTAAAACTCTCCTAGAACTCTGTTTTCTGAGGCAAGATGTGAACAGTATCTTATAAAAAAAGAAAGAAAAATTATCTGAGGCCCAATTAATAAGAATACTTATGAAAAGGTACAAGGATCAATAATTGCTACTCCTATGTCCTCTATTGCAGCCTTATATCAATCACAGGGAATACTTGAATGGATTCTTTTCACAAATTTCCTGTCACTCTTATGCCATAAGCCACAATGGTAGCATGTCTAATGAATAAATTAAACAAATGACATCTCCAACTCATGGCTCTTCCTTGTTAATCAAACATCAACCATACACATTATCTCAAGTAACATCTTTAATATTTCAGAATAAGTGGCAAAGTTTGATTTCTACTTAAAGTAGCAAGATAGATAATCATAGACCCTCTATAAAATTACTCACCTTTTGTGAAAAAATATCAATAGATATTCCCAAAAATAATAAAGAACTGTCCTGATATTCATTCTGTACTTACTGCTTTTACTGATGATTCTAATTTAGGGAAATCAGGGTACTATATAGATAAGCAATATAATGTCAAACAAATTCATTAGCACAAAGGCTGAAATCTTAGTAACAATCCTCCTCAAAAATGTTACAGAACCTCTCAACATGGTTTCAGACAATAAATATACAATGAATGTTTCCATTATTTAAAACAATTCTGAAAATAGTCTATGCCTTTGTCCCTTTGAACATGGTTAATAACTGAACATGTTTTTAATGTACATAATATATAATTTGGAATTTTTAAAAATATATTTCTAAAACTTGAGTCTTTGGTTATTGATTATTGAATATCTTTAAGCAAAATTATTTGTGTAATATTGAACTTAAAACGATCTACTCAGATATCAGGATAAGCTGTGAACTTTCAGGGATGAATCTCTATTATTGATGGAAGATTATAATCCATACTTATTTAAAATGTGTGATCCTTGAGAGTTAAATACATCTGAGCCTTTAATTGGTGAAACTTGTTATTTAAAATAAAACTTTTTAAGATCATACCTAATGTTGTTTGAAGTTTTGAATTCAGCTTTAATTGTCTGATAGATCATCAAGTCCATAATCCACCATCCAAGAGATATTGGTGTTGTGCTTCTTATTTCCACAGCTCAGTTTCACCTTTGCCTACACCAGACCAGGCATCCTTATGGCATTTCTCCTGACCTTCCTCCCTCAATTTTGCTTTGTGGATAGAAGTCGGAGGAAGGGGAGGGGCAGTGACAAATCAGCACTCTGGACTCCATCTTTGACCAGCCTCATGGTGGTTCTCCTGACTTCATCATTTCTCCACCTAAAGACCAAGGCCTGTTCAGAGTTCCCCCAGAAAGCTAGCCCGGACATTACAAATAATGATGCAAAGTTTTTAAATAAGGTATTAGCAAAGATATTACAACCCATCACCACATTAATACATTGTAAACAAATGGGATTTATACCAGGAATGCAGGGCTGATTCAATATAAGGAAATCTATTGGCATAATTGACCATATCAGTAACAAAACCAACAGAAATCATATGATAATCTCAATAGATTCAGAAAAAACTTTTTGACAAAATATTGCACTCATTCCTATTAAAAACACTAAAGAGTATAGGAAACAATGGAGTTTTCCTTAAAATGATAAGCATCATCTATCTAAAACTATCAGCAAGCATTATTTGTCATGGGGAGACGCTAGAAGCATTCCAAATAAAATTAGGTGTGAAACAAGGATGCCCATTATCACCACTGCTTTTCAATATTGCATCAGAAATGTTAGCTTTAGCAATAAGAAAAAAAAAAAAAAAGAAAGCAAAGGAATTGGAATAGGCAATGAAGTATAAAATTCTCACTCTTTGCAGATAATATAATGATATACTTAGAGAATCCTAGAGGATTAACCAAAAAACTACTTGAAACAATTAACAACTTTAGCAAAGTTGCAGGAATAAAAAAACACATGAATCATCAGCATTTTGATGTTACTAACAAAGCCCAGCAACAAGAGATAGAAGAAATTCCATTTAAACTAATTATACTCAGAGTAAAATATTTTAGAAGTATATAAACACAATTACAAAATTTTCACACAAATATAGTCAGATCTAAACAACTGGAAAAACAATTGTTCCTGTGTAGGCTGAGCTAATATAATAAAAATGACAGTTCTACTTAAATTAGTCTACTTATTCCGTGCCATTCCAATCAAACTGCAAAAAGTTATCTTATAGAGCTAGAAATAAGGACAAAATTCATCTGGAATAAAGAAAGATAAGAATATCGAGGGAATTAATGAAAAGAAATGCAAAGGATTGTGGTCTAGCACCATCAGACATAAAACTCTATTATAAAGCAAGGGTCTTCAAAATTTTCTGGTACTGGCTGAGAAATTAAGTGGCAGATCAGTGAACTAGGTTCAGTATACAAGACATAATAATCAATGACTATCATAATCTACTGTTTGATAAACCCAAATTCTCTAGCTTTTAGGATAAGAATTCACTATTTTAAAAAATTTCTGGGAATACTGAAAAATAATATGTCACAAAGTTGGCATAGACCTACATCTCACACATCATACCAAAGTAATATCAAATAGGCACATAACATAGCCATGAAGGGTGATACTATTAAAAATATAGGCAAACAAGGAATAGGTTACCCATCTTTTTTTTTTTTGGAGAAGAGTGGAATTTATATCTAAAGAAGAACTAGAGGATATTATGAAATACAAAATGGATAAATTTAATTACATTAAATTAAACTTAAAATTAAATTAAATTAAATTAAAAAGGGTTTGTAGAAATTAAACCAACACAGCCAAGATTAAAAAGAAAGCAAAAAATTGAGACACAATTTTTATAGTCAGTGTTTTTGATAAAGGCCTCAAATTTATAAGAATACAAATCATTCTCCAAATGATAAATGGGCAAAGGATATGAACAGGAAGTTTTCAGATAAATAAATAAATAAATAAATAAAGCCATCAAGCCATTCTCCAGCTGATAAATGGTCAAAGAATATGAACAGACAATTCTCAGATGAATATATTGAAACTATTTGTAGCCATATGAAAAAATGCTCCAAGTCATTATTAATCAGAGAAATGCAAATTAAGACCACTCTGAGATACCACTACATACCTGTCAGATTGGTTAGAATGATAGGGAAAGATAATGCGCAATGTTGGAGGGGATGTGGGAAAACAGGGACACTGATACATTGTTGGTGGAATTGTGAATACATCCAGCCATTCTGGAGAGCTATTTGGAACTGTGCTCAGTGTTGATCCAGCAGTGTTACTACTGGGCTTATATCCCAAAGAGATTTTAAAGAAGGCAAAGGGACCTGTATATGCAAGAATGTTTGTGGCAACCCTCTTTGTGGTGGCCAGAAACTGGAAACTACATAGATGCCCATCAATTGGAGAATGGCTGAATAAATTGTGGTATATGAATGTTATGCAATATTATTGTTCTGTAAGAAATGACCAGCAGGATGATTTCAGAAAGGCCTGGAGAGACTTGCATGCACTGATGCTGAATGAAATGAGCAGGACCAGGAGATCATTGTACACTTCAACAACAATACTATATGATGATCAATTCTGATGGATGAGGCCATTTTCAACAATGAGATGAACCAAATCAGTTCCAATAGAGAAGTAATGAACTGAACCAGCTACACCCAGCAAAAGAACTCTGGAAGATGACTATGAACCACTACATAGAATTCCCAATCCCTCTATTTTTGTCCGCCTGCATTTTGGATTTCCTTCACAGGCTAATTGTACACTATTTCAAAGTCCAATTATTTTTGGACAGCAAAACAACTGTTTGGCCAGGTATACATATATTGTATTTAATTTATACTTTAACATATTGAACATGTATTGGTCAACCTGCCATCTTGTGGGGGGGAAGGAGGGGAAAATTAGAACAAAAGGTTTGGCAATTGTCAATGTTGTAAAATTACCTATGCATATATCTGGTAAATAAAAACTATTAAAAAAAAAGAAATTAAAGCCATCTATGTTCATATGAAAAAATGCTCTAAATTATTATTGATTAGAGAAATGCAAATTAAAACACTTCTGAGGTACTACCTCACACTTCTCAGATTGGCTAAGATGACAGGAAAAGACGATAAATATTTGAGAGAATGTGGGGAAACTGGGGTAGTAATGCATTATTGGTGGAATTGTGAACTAATTCAACCATTCTGGAGAGCAATTTAGAACTATGCCCAAAGAGCTATAAAACTGTACATACCCTTTGATCCAGCAGAGTCTTTACTGGATCCACATCACAAACATCATAAAAGAGGGAAAAGCACCCACATGTGCAAAAATATCTGTAGCACTTCTTTTGTGGTGGAAAAGAATTTGAAAATGAGTAGATGCCCATCAGTTAGGGAATGGCTAAATAAGTTACAGTATATGGAAATATTGTTTTATAAAAATGATGAACAGGCTGATTTCAGAAAAGCCTGGAGAGATTTACCTGAGCAGATGTTGAGTGAAGCAAACAGAACCAGGAAAATATTATACACAGCAAACACAAGATTGTATGATGATCAATTATGATAGATTTGGTATTTCTCAGCAATTCAGTGATCCAAGGCAATCCCAATAAACTTTGGGTGGGAAATACCTTCACATCCAGGGGGAGAGCAGGAGGAAGGGGTAAAAAGAAAACACTGTATCTCTTTATATAACTGGGCTTAACTTCTTTTTTTCTATAATCTTCTTGTTCTTCTTGTGTAGTGTGCTTTCTAGAGCCCCCAAATTGAGTGCCAAAATGTACTATGCTTTCTAGAGCCCCCATGCTGTGGTGCCAAAATGTACCATTCAGACTACCTCTCTGGAGGATCTTGGGACCAACCAGAGTCCTTGGTCTTAGTGGAGGAGTGAAAAAGGCAGGAGACCACGAGTCAAAGATGGAGTCTGTTTATTTCTAGTGCTTTCACCCTTCCTGAGAAGTCAAGAAGGGTGTGAGGCACCAAAGGGAGATGGGGAGAGGAACCAGTCATTGTCAGCAGGTTCCTTCTGGGCTGAAGGGTCTTATACCTTACCCAGAGTTCCCCCATTGTCTGTGACCCTCTACATTCTTGGATGTTTTTTTTTTTTCTCTTTTTACATTTTCCTCATACCTTACCCAGAGTTCCCCCATTGTCTGTGACCCTCTACATTCTTGGATGGTTCTTTTTTTTCTCTTTTTACATTTTCCTCAATCTCTGTCATTTGATTTTTGAAGTCTTTTTTTGTTTTGTTTTGTTCTTCTATAGATTCTTTTCTGGGCAGGTAACCATTTAATGTTACTCTTTGGGGTAAAAGATTTTTTTTTTTTTTTTTTTGCTTCAATGTCCTCCAAGTCTTCCCTATTATCATAGTAAGTCTCTGGGGTTGGTTTCTGTGGTTTCTTCTTTCCTTGTCCATTTTTTAAATCAAGAACTATTTTTCACTTCTAATCTAAGAGTGAGGAGTATGGCGCCTTTAGATTCCTCTGATCTGAAACCTCAAACCAAAAGTTCCCTCCCCTGCAAGTGCTGTAGCCAGCAGTGTCCCTGTACCACTGCTTCTGTGTTCACTGGGTATGCTGATTTATTTGTCTACCTTTCCATGGCCTTTTATTACACATAATTTTTTATTTCTTCATGATCTGAAAAGAGGTTTTACATTGCAAGTATTTTCTCCTTTTCTGAGTTGTTTTGATCTTCCCTAATACCACAATAGCTTTCTATGGCCAACAGTTTTGTTTGTTTGTTTGTTTCCTGCTCATCTTTTTGCCTATTCCATAGCTTTTAAAACTGAGTTTTTTGCCTGGCGTAAAAGAGGCCTGTCCCAACTTTCTTGTCCTTAATACCAAAGGTACAATCACTGGCTTTGAGTGCTGGGGTCTCAGGAACTTGGCTGCTTGTGCACTGTACTGAGGTAGCCCAAACTTGTAGTGCTTATTGTTGTTTCATTTCCAGGGCTGCCAATCTGCCATCTGGACTCTGGTTTGAGACTTCACTGCTGGCTTCCTGTGCCATTGTCCTGTTGAGTCAGGACCAAGGGGCTTTGGCTATTAATCCGTTAAGTGGCTAAGAATGTCCCACTGATTTGCCCAGATACCATCTGTGTTGGAATGTACTAACATTTTACCCAATAGACAGATCTTTCCTAATGTATATCTAAGTTAGCTTAAGCCATAAAATTATTTCATTTCCCCTTTTTTGTAGGTTTTGTCAATCCAGAATCTGTTTAGAGCTTGATTTAATGTTGTTTTCAAGGGAAACTGGTGAGATCTTGGGCAATTTCTTGACTTCTCCCTGACACCTTGATTGTGATTGTTAATTTAAACAATTATATAGCTTTATTTAGGGACTAGCCAGCCTTGAAATCAGGAGGACTTGAGTTCAAATCCAGCCCGACAGCTACTATCTATTTGAAGTTGGGCAAGTCACTTAACTCTTGCTTCAAAAAAACCAAAATAAAACAAAATTTAATTGCTAGATGTAGTTCAAAAGTGACAACAGATAAAGAACTGGAAGTCTTATATTTTCTTTCTTTTTTTTTTTTAATATTTCTTAATAGTTTTTATTTATTTACCAGATATTTGCATGGGTAATTTTACAACATTGACAATTGCCAAACCATTTGTTCCAATTCCCCCCCCCCCCAAAGATGGCAGGTCGATGAATTTATGTTAAATATGTTAGAGCATAAATTAAATACAATATATGTACATGACCAAACAGTTGTTTTGCTGAACAAAAAGAATCAGGAAGTCTTATATTTTCTATAGAAGTCAAGAAGACATTGGTTCAAGTCCTATAACTAACACAAAATAGTAATATAATACTGGTCAAGTCACTTAAGCTCTCTATATCCCAAGCAATTCTCTGTAATAGGACTAAAAATAAATTGTCAATCTGTATCAGTGCAGAATGTTTCTATGCCAAATGTTTCCCAAAATGAAAAAATTTCAACCAGGTAAAAAATTGTTATCATAAGAATAGTTCCTAAGTACAATAGCTTCTTATTACTTAATCATGATTATGTTTCAAGTTCAAAGTCTATATCATCTATTTGTATAAACCATATAAATTACAGGCACATATTTTCACAAATGTTACAACATCTTGGTAATCCAAATGATACATACAGACAAATTTGTAAAAAGTCAAACATTTTCATTACATTGCTTTGACCTTGAAGCTAAAATCAAGCATGGAGAAAAGAAGAATATTTGTCTCCACAAGTCAGATATATGTTAAACTTCCTTTGACCTGGCTAGAAAATATCTCTATCACAAACATTCCCACTGACAAATCTTTCAGTAACAAGCAATCAGATGTAAGGTCATTCAAGTTTAGAAATGTGATGATGCATTGTATTTTTGAAGTTTATCTTGATTTCACTTTTTGTACTTTGTTGCATAGTTTAATTAAAAAAAAAAAAACCTGGACTAATTTTAGCATTCCATATTAATGATAATCCCACTTCTGCAACTTGTGGTCTTAAAGACTTGCATAGCATACTTATAACTTCAGCATCAGTCAGGAATGTCACAGAAGGTACTTAAATCCAGGTGTTACTAATAGACTACCTTATTATTCACTATATCAACATTTCTTTTATGAACTAGATGTAATGATCCAATTCAACAAACATTTATTAACTATCTGTTAGTAAGGCAATTAAGAGCTATAAACTGTTATGTTTTCTGCTATTTTCTTAGCTTCTCCCTCTAACAATTGAAAATAAAAAATTCAAAAGTCTCCTGATTTAAAAAAAAATGAAATGTTTTAGGGAATATAGAGGAAAACATATTGTTGCTTATTTCATTATGATGAGGAGTAAAGTGGAGGCTCTAAGCCAAGATTGATCAATTCTTCTCTTCCTGGGTCTCATTACCTCTCTACTTCCCCAAAGTAACCAAGGGCGGGTTCAGTGGAGAATGAATTCCCTACTCAATGCGGTATTAAAACAAAGTCTTTATTGATAGTAAAGGGCTAAACAGGCATTTGGCCTCCAGGAAGGCTAAACTGCCTGGCAAGGAGACACCAGTTGGCAGGCACAAGGCTGGTGTAGATGGAGTGCAAGGATTCCATTTTTTAGACCTTCCTTTTAAATATAACTAGGGTAATAAAAACAACATTTGTACACAGATGTTATCCAAGAGGTTCCGGAGATATTTGTAAATAAGACAGAAATTTCACTTTGCCCAACTTTATGCCAATAAATTTGATAACTTAAGTGAAATGGATGACTTCCTCCAAAAATATAGGCTCCTAGATTAACAGAGGAGGAGATAAATTGCTTAAATAGTCCCATTTCAGAAAAAGAAATAGAACAAGCTATTAATCAACTCCCCAGGAAAAAATCCCCAGGGCCAGATGGATTCACATGTGAATTCTGCCAAACATTTAAAGAACAATTAGCCCCAATGTTATATAAATTATTTGAAAAAATAGGGGATGAAGGAGTCCTACCAAACTCCTTTTATGACACAGACATGGTACTGATAGCTAAACCAGGTCGATCGAAAACTGAGAAGGAAAATTATAGACCAATCTCCTTAATGAATATTGATGCTAAAATCTTAAATAAGATATTAGCAAAAAGACTTCAGAAAATCATCTCCAGGATAATACACTATGATAAAGTAGGATTTATTCCAGGAATGCAGGGATGGTTTAATATTAGGAAAACTATTAATATAATTGACCATATTAATAATCAAATTAATAAGAACCATATGATCATCTCAATAGATGCAGAAAAAGCATTTGACAAAATCCAACATCCATTCCTACTAAAAACTCTTGAGAGTATAGGAATAAATGGACTATTCCTTAGAATAATCAGGAGCATATATTTAAGACCTTCAGTAAGCATAATATGCAATAGAAATAAACGAGTGAAACAAGGTTGCCCACTATCACCATTACTATTCAATATAGTACTAGAAACGCTAGCCTCGGCAATAAGAGCCGAGAAAGAGATTCAAGGAATTAGAGTAGGAAATGAGGAAATTAAACTATCACTTTTTGCAGATGACATGATGGTATACTTAGAGAACCCCAAAGACTCTGCTAAAAAGCTACTAGAAATAATTCACAATTTCAGCAAAGTGGCAGGATACAAAATAAATCCACATAAATCCTCGGCATTTTTATATATCACTAACAAAATGCAACAGCAAGAGATACAAAGAGAAATTCCATTCCAAACAAATGTTGAGAGTATAAAGTATTTGGGAATCCATCTACCAAAGAAAAGTCAGGAATTATATGAGAAAAATTACAAAACACTTGCCACAAAAATAAAATCAGATTTAAATAATTGGAAAGACATTCAGTGCTCTTGGATAGGCCGAGCGAATATAATAAAGATGACAATACTCCCCAAACTAATCTATTTATTTAGTGCTATACCAATCAGACTCCCAAGAAACTATTTCAATGACCTAGAAAAAATAACAACAAAATTCATATGGAAGAATAAAAGGTCGAGAATTGCAAGGGAACTAATGAAAAAAAAAACTCAGAGGAAGGTGGTCTAAGTGTACCTGATGTAAAGCTATATTATATAGCAGCAGTCACCAAAACCATTTGGTATTGGTTAAGAAATAGACCGGTAGATCAGTGGAACAGATTAGATACAAAGGACAAAAAAGGGTACATACATAGCAACCTAATCTTTGACAAACCCAAAGATACCAACATTAGGGATAAAAATTCATTATTCGGAAAAAACTGTTGGGAAAACTGGAAATTAGTATGGCAGAAATTAGATATGGATCCACACTTAACACCATATACCAAGATAAGATCAAAATGGGTTCATGATTTAGGCATAAAGAGAGAGATAATAAATAGATTAGAGGAACAGAGGATCTACCTCTCAGACTTGTGGAGGAGGAAGGAATTTATGACCAGAGGAGAACTAGAGATCATTATTGATCACAAAATAGAAGATTTTGATTACATCAAACTAAAAAGTTTCTGTACAAACAATACTAATGCAAACAAGATTAGAAGGGAAGTAACAAATTGGAAAAATATTTTTAAAGTTAAAGGTTTTGGCAAAGGTCTCATTCCCAAAATATATAGAGAACTGACCCTAATTTATAAGAAACCGAACCATTCTCCAATTGATAAATGGTCAAAGGATATGAACAGACAATTCTCAGAGGAAGAAATTGAAACTATATCTACTCATATGAAAGAGTGTTCCAAATCACTACTGATCAGAGAAATGCAAATTAAGACAACTCTGAGATACCACTACATACCTGTCAGATTGGCTAAGATGACAGGAACAAATAATGATGAATGTTGGAGGGGATGTGGGGAAACTGGGACACTAATACATTGCTGGTGGAGTTGCGAAAGAATCCAGCCATTCTGGAGAGCAATCTGGAATTATGCCCAAAAAGTTATCAAACTGTGCATACCCTTTGACCCAGCAGCGCTACTACTGGGCTTATATCCCAAAGAAATACTAAAGAGCGGAAAGAGACATATATGTGCCAAAATGTTTGTGGCAGCTCTTTTTGTAGTAGCTAGAAACTGGAAGATGAATGGATGTCCATCAGTTGGAGAATGGTTGGGTAAATTGTGGTATATGAAGGTTATGGAATATTATTTCTCTGTAAGAAATGACCAGCAGGAGGAATACAGAGAGGCCTGGAGAGACTTAAATCAACTGTTGCTGAGTGAAATGAGCAGAACCAGAAGATCACTGTACACTTCAACAACAATACTGTATGAGGATGTATTCTGATGGAAGTGGAAATCTTCAACATAAAAGAAAAACCAACTCACTTCCAGTTGATCAATGATGGACAGAGGTAGCTACACCCAGAGAAGAAACACTGGGAAGTGAATGTAAATTGTTAGCACTAATATCTGTCTGCCCAGGTTACATGTACCTTCGGAATCTAAAGTTTATTGTGCAACAAGAAAATGATATTCACACACATGTATTGTATCTAGACTATATTGTAACACATGTAAAATGTATGGGATTGCCTGTCATCGGGGGGAGGGAATAGAGGGAGGGGGGGATAATTTGGAAAAATGAATACAAGGGATAATATTATAAAAAATATATATATATAATAAAAAATTATTAATTAAAAAAAAAGAAATCTTAAAAAGAAAAAAAAAATAAGACAGAAATTTCTCTTAATCATTTGTATCTGAAATTATCTCCTTTAACTCCTCCTCAGACAAGAATTTCCTGTTAATTATTTTTATCTTGAACTATCTCTTTTTTGACCTTATCAATTATATATATCAAATATGATATTTACTAGTGACTATTATGTACTGAGAATTTTGATGTGCACCAGGAATAAAAATATAAAGTATAAAGTAATATTTAATTAACCACAAAGAGCTTACTTAATGAAAGAAACACTAAGCATATTTACAGCTAGGTGGTACAGATAAAGCAGTGGTCTTGTCATCAGAAAGATCTGAATTCAAATCTGGATTTAGATACTTAGCTGTGTGATCCTGGACAAGTCACTTACTTCTATTTACCTTAATTTTATCATCTAAAAAAATAATAGTAAAAACTATATCCCAGTTGTTGTGAGAATCAAATGATATAAAAATTATAAGGCATGTAGTACAGTGCCTTGTTCATACTAAGTAGGATATAAATCTTAGCTATCTAGTATATACATTGTAAATATAAAGTAAATATAAAGCAGACATAAAAAAAATTGAACTTGAAAAAAAGCTAAGTAATTTTCCTAAAGGAATAAAATAAATGTAAAGAAAGGCTAAGACTTAAATCTAAATCTCTCATTCTATGTCTAGGCTTTGTCATCTCATTTTTTCCCAGTTTGTCTCTCAATGTTTAAATTTTGTATCCTTTCCTCAATCACTACACTAATTTAGGCCATTATCCCTTCTTCTGGCCTACTACAACAATCTCTTCTATTAAGTTACAGTGACATCTACAATGAATCTGGGTAAAAGCAGCCTCACTAAATAGCTGGCTATTTTAATAAATTTGTAAGCTTCCTTAAAAGCAAAATAACTTAAGCTTAACCCAAAATCTTTTATTATTATTTCATAATGATGTTAGTAAATAGCATTCTGGGCCTGGAATCAGGAAGGCTTGTCTCCCTGAATTCAAATCTAACCTCAGAGACTTATTAGCCTTGTGATATTGCACAAGTTCTGTAACCCTTTTTGCCTCAATTTCCTCATATTTAAAATGACCTAAAGAAGGAAATAGCAAACCACTTCAGTGTCTTTGCCACAAAAATCTCAAAAGGAGTCATAATGAATTGAACATGGCTGAAAATGATAAGTTCAAGATGGATGTGTGATTTGAATATTAAAGATCATAACAAAAAAATTACAAGAGAATTATATATCTTTAATAGGTATGAATAGATTAGTCAATTATGGAAGATAAAGTTGATTATTTTGATTTTATGAAAACAAAAAAAATGCACACATATATAGAAATAAATAACTACAAATAAATACAAAATTATCTACAAAGTAATTTGGGAGGGAAGTTTGGGAACATTAGGAAAGACTACATGCCAAACATGGTACTTAAGGAAAGAGTGCATTTCAGTCATGGGAAAGGACCAGTGTTTATACTAAACTGAAGATTCAAGACTGAAAATTAGAAGAGAGTTCAGGACTGAAAAATGAAATTGAGAAAAAACCATGATTTGTTCCTTCAGGAACATGTGATATGCTCTTCCCTCTACTTTCCTTCCCCAACCTCATGTGTACAACTGGCCTGGGCCTAAAATTGTGAGGCAGGTATAGGCGAGGCAAACTTGAATTTTAAAGAGTAGATAACCTGCTATATAATCAAAAAACTCTGACTGCCTCTGTTATTACCTCTTCCAGAGAGTTATTGACTTTTATATGCAATCAATCATCATCATATTCCTGAAAAGGAGAGTTGGAGGAGGTGTTATTACTTCCAGTTTATAGATTTAAATAAATCTGAGATAATAAATTAAATAGCTTTAACAAAGTCTGCTTTTCTCTGGTTGCCTGTGTGCATCTTTATTACAAGAAAGACTAAAAAGGAGGTTCAATTATGCTATGCCAAAAACTATATTTGGTTTTTTACAATCAACATAATTTAAACAGTTAAAGAATTAGTAGCTAAGATAACTCATATAAATATTATTTACCTATTTGTTGATATGTTATTGACAATCTATGGATTCAATGTTAATGCCATTTTAAAACCACATTCTGTCTGCTTGTGTGGGAGTGTCCTGATTTTATTACTTTCATATTCTTCTTTTCAAGTAGTTCTTCATACTATATGCAATTATGGAATTACAGAATTGAAAGGGACCTTGCAGGTTTTATAGTGTAATCCTTATTTGAAAAATGGATCATCTCTATAATGCCACAAATAACTAATATTCTTGCCTTTGCCTGAACACCTCTGTGGGACAGGGAATAATGTGATAATAATAACTCACATTAACATTACATTTTCTTTTCTCTTTGCAACCCTGTGAAATAGGTAGGGTAAATATTATTATCCCCATTATTCAGATAACTAATCCAAGGTTAAGTGAGACTAAGGGATTTGTGTGATCCAAGGTCAAAATCATCTTTTTCCATTATTGAGAGCAATATCGACTTACCAAACCAGGCTGATGTTGTAAATGTAGTTTAACTAGATTTCAACTAGTTTAATAAACCAATTACACCATTCATGTGGACAAGAGGGAGAGGTGTAGAATTAAATTAAAATGGATTCAGAACTCAGAGAATATGAAAAACCCAAAATAGAATTATTACTGGATCAATGTCAACTTGAAGGCAGATAAGTAGTTGAGGGCAGTAGGAATCTCTGCTGTTTAAAAATTTTATCAATGAATTTGGGTAAAGTATTGGAGATATATTTATCAAATTTTTTATATCATACAAATCTGGGAAACAGCTAACACATTGGATTACAAGATCCAAAAAGGTATACACATAGGCTAGAATTATGTGTTATATTCAATATAATTAAATTTAATAGTATCCAACCAATAAATCAATCAATAACTATTTAGCATGCTCCAGTCATATGCCAGGCATTGGGGCTAGGAACTGAAGATAGAATTAAAAAATCAAAACATTCTTTCCTCTCTAAAGTAGTCTTCATAGAGTTTCCAAAGTATGGTCCTGAAGTATAGGTCTGACCATAATTCTATCCTTATCAGTGAGTTTCTACCTCTAAGATCTATTATCTCTAAGATCACAATTTGACTCCAACCTAGGAGACAGTGAATAAAGTGCAGGAGTTGGAGTCAGAAAATGTGAGTTTAAAAACCTTCTCAGACACTCACTAGTTGTGTGACTTTTAGACAAGTCACTTAATTTCTCTGATTCCCAATTTCCTCATCTGTGAAATGGAGATAGTAATAATATCTACCTCATAGAGCTTTGGGGAGTAACAAATGAGATATGTGAAGTACTTTGTAAACCTTAAAGCCCTATGTAAATGTTGGCTATTTTTATTATTTTTTCCAGATTTATTAAACATTGTTTCCTCTCATTAAAAAATACATGTTCTTACATAAAAGTTGTTACTCACACATATCCTTCTGTCTTCCATCTCTATGCCTTTGTACCAACTATCTCATATGCATGAAACATATATCATTTCTCAACTCCTTCTTTTAAAATCATTAGCTTCAACTCCATCTTTCATATGAGGTTTATAAATCTAAGAGGAGAGGTAGCTTGATAGTAGTTGCCTGAAAACAGAAATCAGGTGGTGTGAGTACATTATGAACTCAATAGATCGATATAATATAATGTGGCAGTTAAAAAAATTTCAAATGCAATCATAGGTTCTTAGTAACAAGTGAGATAAGAAACCTAATATGTTCTACCCTAGTTCAAATGCATCTCAGGTACTGTGTTTACTTCTTGTCATAAAATTTTATAAGGATATAGGTAAGCTGGCTAATAGTTTGAGCATGATAGTGTACATTGAAATTATATAGCATAAGTATTCTTTTCTAGTTTGTAGGAGAAAAGGTTTAGGAGGCACATGGTACCTATATTTGAATATTTATAGAGCTGTCATTAGAGATATTTGATTTTATCTAATTGATTCTAGAGTACAAGACACCCAGTAAATGGTAAAAGTTTAAAAGAGATACATTTTGACTGAGTGTAGGATGTGGGGGTGGGAATTTCATACATATGGATGGATGGATAGAAATATGTATGTGTGTATGCATATGTATATATGTATGTATACACACATATCAATATAGACAGATAACAGATATAGATGATATAAATTTAGCTGTAACTATGACTATAGATGTACATATATATGTGCATGTGGATGCAGATGGAAATTAGAATGTGAATGTAGATATTCCCTGACGACCACAGCTCTCCGAGAATAACAGTGCCTCTATAAATAGTGCTTTTACTCTCAGTAGAAGTCTTCAAGTGAACTTTCAGTATCCATTTGTTGGGAATTCTGTAAAGAGTATTTTTTATCAATTGAATTAATTCAATCAATTGAATTAGACAGGGCCACACAGAATAAATGGTTTTAATGAGTTATTATGCTCAATAATAAATACAAGAACAATATTTATACTTGTTTTATAATTATTTGCATTAAAATAAATTAATTTCAATGCATAACATTTGATTGCTGCTTCTCAATTATTCCATCTTCATCAAGATTCTTTATCTCTTCATTCTCATTATTTTTCTTTTAATGTGACAAATAGTTAGTATGTATTTCATTCCATTTGTTTTGCTTTGCATGATGTTTCCAAGTTTGTATGTCTCATTCTTTTAGGTGTATTACAAATTACAACACTGGACATAAATATTACTTTCAGTTTTTTCTATTTTAATAATCCTATTAAAGTCATTCAATAGTTATCTATTCTTTTGGTTTCTTTTTACTAATACTTTCAAGTTATATTCGTAAAAACAGATGGTATAATAGAAGGAGACACAATCTACAAGAGAAAAGAATAATTTTTTAAAAGTATGATTAGGTAACTATGGTACCTCACATGAGAATTATCACTTCATTTTTTTTTTTTTGCTTTCTATAATTCAATAGTTTAGTAATCCTAAGGCTACTCAGACAATATATTGGTATATTGATTTGGTTATTTCTATTGGTGTGCATTGCAGAACTTATCCTGTAAAAGTCTTGTCTATTTTCTCTCATGAATGTTCCATACATGATCTACTCAACACACTAGAGATTTTCCTCTAGATTTTTCAATATTATGTGAATACTAATGCAGCAACCAGATAATCTCTTCTCTTTTGATCTTTGGCACATGATCCATAATACATTTCCTTTATGTTACCTTTTAATGACAAATTGGTATAGTTGGCAATACACTACTGGCTCTTTATAATTACATTTGTTATACTTCTCTCCATTGCCTTTTAAGTAAATCATCTTTCTGATTCTTTGGAGGTAATGGTATTCCATGTCATGTAGCATTATTAAGAGAATATTTATAATCAAAAGATAAGGTTGTGCAACAGGGAGAAACATGGGATTGTTGAAAATGTGGTTTTCCAAAATCTCCTTCTCCTATTTAATTCTGAGATCAACAATTGTCCAACTGAAGTGAATATCCAAAATATTTGTAATGATAGACTATGTCAATGTGCTCTTCTTCTAAAATACATGACAAAGCTCTGTAGTATTTTATCCCACCATAGAGGAAAACAATCTGAAGTTGCTGATAAGAACTTAGTCAAGTCAGACTGATCATTGCTGAATTGTCCATTTGAATAAACTGATAAAGATTTTTTTCTGTGCCTTCTCCATTTTACTTTCATATGTTAAGCTCAAAGTTTACCTATTTTTTAAAGTTTGCTTAACTTTTTATTTAATTATGTATAAGGGGTTGTTCTCTTTTTCCATTTCTCCAAATGTATTTTTAAGAAGTTTTCTTCAATTTCTGTGTTTCCTTTTCCAAACTCTCCTACAAAGCTCTCATATTTCCTTTCCCCATTTCTAAGTCTTTTAAGATATTTTTTTGAATTCTTCCAAAAGCATCTTTTGAGTCAGAGACCAGTTTATATTCCCCCTTTAAGGCTTAATCTGGAGACATTTTGCTTTTAGTGTCCTTAGAGATTGGATTCTGTTGTTCACTGTCTCCCTCTAACTATAGTCAGAGCTCTTTATGCGGTTTTGCTCATTTTTAAAGGTTGAAGTGTGCTTGGAGGACATAGAGGAGATTGTTGCAAGCTTCCTCTATGAGCTAAGAGGGACTTTACACTGCCCTGGGACTGGTTGTAATGTAGACTGCTCTGGGTGGGCCTAGCCAAATCTTGCCTATTATGTTGGGGTTCAGAGGCTCACTCTGCCTTCTGTAGTTGTGCTGGAGGCCTCACAGTCAGGCTGCTGATCTAGTGGCCTTCTGAACTGGGGCAAAGTAGCTAATGCTGCTGTATTTTGGCCAAAAGCCTCCCATTATATTCCCTCTCTATAGCCCTATCTATCCTGGGCCTTCCTGCACTGCAACTGCACTGAGCTCTGTCCCCCTCCCCCTGCTCCCTGCCCAATTGAGACAGACATTTCCTGAAGTCCTTTAGAGATCTACTGGAAATTTGTTACATTACAAATATTTGTGGATTCTGTCACTCCAAAATCTGTCCAGAGGCTTGATCTACTATTGATTCTGAGGGAAACCAGGAAGATGTCAGGAAAAGTTCTGTCTACTCTCTACCTTGGCTGCATCTCTTTGTTTAATTATTTTTGAAAATTAAGTTCAAGATAAATTGTGAATTCTGGTAATTTCTGATTTGTATGCATTTGATTATAGCAAATGTCATACAAGAGAAGTAAGGACTCGGTGATCAGTATTATATTCCAGAAAAAAGGAAGCAATAGACTCTGTCAAAAATCATGGTTTTTCCCAACTGGGGGCTCTGGAGCAAAATAAAGGAGGCTATTAATATTATATATCTTTTCAAGGAGAGCTAAAAGGTTTGAATCCAGATTCAAGAATTTAGACAAAAGTCTGAGCTCAATAAGTAGTTTTAAGTGAATAAGAAGCTTGGGGAAAAGACAGTAGACCAAGGCTTTCAGGAAAATATTTTCCTTTCTTATTCTCCTCCAAGTACTCTCACAAAGTGAAGTGGAGCTTAGGCAGTAAATGGAAAGAAAGTCATACCCAGTGGGAGAAGAGGAGTGATTATGTCTGGTTTGAATTATGTCTGGTATGAATGGTTCTGTCTGCAAGAGTTTGAGGACCATCCAAAAAAGAATAGCTTACTTTACATGTTAGCCCAACAATTCCTCTATGTTCCATCAAAATGAATAAAATCAAATTATTTTCAAAAAGCTTTTATGGAGAATAATGATATCCTTAATTTTTTTTAACTTCTTTTCATATCTTGGGTCCTTTGATATTGGAGATTGAAAATTGATCCTTAAGTGCCTTAAAAATTGTTACCTACAGTTCATATATTCTCTATATGTCTTTTGTCAAGTACAATTCTTCTAAGGTTCAAAATCTTAAATAATATTTTCCAATTGTTTATAAAATACATTAAATATTAAAGTTTTAGTGTCCAAATGAATTGATTCTATTGTTAGTGATGTTGAACTTATGGGTAAAATTTTCACTACTACAATAAACCAGAGCCAGAACAAAAATCCAAAAACCAAAGTTAAACTCAATCACATAGATTTAACACACAAAAAGTTTATTGAGCTTCTCAACAAGGAAATTCTACCTGTTGGGACAGAGACTCCTAGAACTAAACAAACAAACAAACAAACAAAAATGCTTATATAGGTTTCAATTTAGCCATGAAGCAAATTAGTGCCTCTGGAATGTTTGCAAAGAAGAAATAATGGGCATGTTATCCTTTGATTGGATAGGACTGTTGCTGGGGTAGTAATGGGAAAGGGTTTTTTTTTTTTTTTTTTTTCAGATTAGCTGTCTCTTACAACTACATAATAGACTGGACTGTCCTTGATACTTCAGCAGTAAGGAAGGTGAAAGATATGGTGGGAGTTGCAATATAAACAGAGTCAGGGGCAAAATATGATAACTGCAGAAAAAATAAAGTTGTTTGACCTTTCTCTGATACCCACAATTCTTCTCTTTGAGACCATCAGTTATTTTACTTTTTTTTTTTTTTAAAACAATTCCTAAATCAGTATCTGTCCAAGTAGAAATGATAAGCAGCTTTTGGATTAGGTAACAGGTCTATAACACAGAAAGAAATAATAAAACAAACCAAATTATAATAAAGTGAATACAGAAATTAAATATAGTTATAGTTTTTAGAATAGGATGACATATCCTTTGACAGTATTAATGATCTTTAAAAGTCTATGGATGGATCATGGCAGCTTTGTAGAGGTATTTTAAAAAATATATTTTGTTTTCCCAAATTAAATATTAAATTTTTAACATTTTGAATGTTTTGAGTTCTAAATTCAATCATTCTTCCTCTCTTTCTCCCCCCCCTTACTTATATGCAAACAGTCAGAAATTATACATGTAAAATTATGCAAAACACTTTCATATTAGTCATTTTCTATAAGAAGATTCAAATAAAAGAAAAAGAATGAAAGAAAGAATGTGGAAAATAGCATGGTTCAGTCTGTATTGAAATAATATCAGTTATATCTCTGGAGTCAGATAATATGCTTCATCATTAGTCTTTTGATTTTAGATGACAGTCATAATTAACTTTTTGGAACAGCTAGTGATGCATTGTTCACAGAGTATCACAGTCAGACTCAGGATTAACCAGATAGGAAACATTCCTATTCAAAAAACAAATAATGCAATAGGGAAACTGAGTCAAGGGGCCCTTATCTTTCTCCACAGAAGGTTATCTATCCCCTTACTTTCCCAAACACAGATATCCATCTGTACAAGTTCTTGTTTCATAAAGTTTTTGAACAATTTGTGGCATTTCCTGTAATGATGGATTACTGACTTTGTAATAATTCAGACATTTATATCTGAACTAAAAGCTCAGAAAAAAATCAAATTATAATCCCAAGAGATTTTACCTAAAATACTATAATTATTATATTAATAATTCTTTAGGGATACAGTTGATAATGTCCTTACAAAAATAGTTAAAAATAAAGAATTTACTAGGCCTTTCAAAAAAAATATTAAGCATCCTTTTCTTCTCTTTCTTTTTTTGAGTTTAAGCTCATCCTGATGTAAAATCAATCATTAGCAATTAAGAAAATATGACATTCTTGAATTCTACATAGAAAATAAATATGCAATAATTTACTCAAACCCTGGAGAGGCGGGAAGCATTGACTGCTTACAGGTACAATTTCATGATTTTCATGAACACAAATCATTATAAAATTTCTTCCATACTATATAAGCTAGTTTATAAGTAGCCTTCTTCTCTCTCCCCTCCCCTCACCATGTACTGGCAAAGAGTGCTTTTGATTGAAGAGAGGATCCTATTTTCTTAGTAAGCCAATTCATTGTTTTAGAATTTTATATTTAGTAAATTCTTTCTCAGAACCAATAAGATTTTATGATCTTACCTAACTAAGCAGAAGGTCCCAAGGAACTTGTCAAGTTTACAGAAAAGATTTTACAAAGACTTAAAAAAAAATTTCATACACAATAATTATAATTCTTCCTTTAAAAATCTACCCAATTAAATACTTGATATGTTTTAACATTGACAACAGCCTCTAATTAATAATTTCACAGTATTCATATCAAAAGATTTTTTTTGATGATACAATTATGAACAACCAATGCAACTTGTGCATGCCCTTTATCAAACCATCTGTCCATTATCTGTACTATTATGATAAATTCTCTAAAATTTAAATAGGCCAAATAAATCATTATGGGCTATTATATATACAAAATAATGAAGTCTTGAGTTCTTGACTTTGGAAATCATAAAAATCAGAAGTTAATCTTCACCATTTAATAAAGTGATGAAAGAAAAATCAATTAAATCTATCAATTGAGGATTTCTTTTAATATTCAGTAATTTAATGCTTATAATGTTTCCCATAAAGTGAATTCCAATGACATTCATGACAATTCATAAAATCATCCAAATGAACCCATTTGTTACATTTGCACCTTATATTTCCAGGTACATTAAAGCTAAAGAAAAAGCCTAAAAGACATCGAAATATAACAAAAAGGAACTTTCAAAAAAAAATAATAATGTAGCTCATGTTCTCTCAAGCAGAGTTGTTCCTGCCATTGTAGTAGTTGCTTTTGTAGAGAACGTGATTAAATTCCAAAATGATTCATAGCAAAGGCTGTATCCAGAAAGGTTCAGTTTTACATGAATACTTTTAGAATATGGGTTTTGAGCAGTCATTTTCAAATTCCTTAATATTTTCTCCATTACATTCAAATAGATTTGGGTTGTTTTTTTTTTTTGTTTTTTGTTTTTTGTTTTTTTGTTTTTTTCCTTCTGTCTTCTTAGGTGAAAAAAAAAAAAGGGCTGTATTAGAAAGAGCAGAATTAGAAAGTGTATATTCAAATCTTGCCATGGCTCCTTATTACCTACATAGTTTTGGACCAATTTTTTGCTCCTGTGTTTCTTTTTGAGTAAAATGAAAGAATTGAAATAGATGGCTTCAAAAGCCATATGGTTTCCTTCAGGTCTTGAATTTATGGCCAAGATTACTTTCCATGAATCATTTTTCATCAGCTCCCTAGTATAAAATAGTATAAAAGTATATATAGTATACTTTGATAGTATAAAAGAATATAATTTTTTCCTTTTCTCCTTCTAGCCACCATATCTTTTCTTTACATTGAAGTATCAATCAATGATTCAGAACAGCTTAAATCATTTGATTCAAAGGTGGTTAAAGTCATAACATAGGGAAAAAAATTCCATAGAAATACTTTCTGCTTCTGACTTGTAGGTGACAGTCCTTAGGTGAAAGGTATCAAGAAGACCCACACTGTAGGTTGTTGCCCTTAGCTAAATTTGATACTCCTTCTCTCTTTCAATTTTTTCAGTGAACTCTGAGACACCTATTGTTACTATCTGTTCTCAGGTCTATTAAGAATAGTGGAGCACACTCAAAGAAAATCCTATCAGGAGAAAATATTGGGAAGACATGAGGAGACAAGTAAATGATGAGAATACTGCCAAAGATGACCATTAAAAAAGACTGACTGGCAAAAGCCCAACAATTTAGTAACTGAGAAAGACCTATCCCCAGTGGAACTATCCTTGAGAATCTTTCCATATCAAGGGAGGAAGCCTCTATATAAAAGAAACAATACTGGTAATTCCCCCAAAAATATGACATTGAACACTCCTGTGTTCTTTATAATTCCTGCTGAGAATAATAACATTTTCCAAGTTTCCAAGTACAGAGTAATGTTTGTGTCTATTTAATTTGACAATATAGTACGACTCATCTCTGTTTCCTACACCTTTTTTATTTCTAGTCTTGATGTGTCATTAACCTTTGTATTTGGTTTATATTTAGATTACTGCAATAATATGACTTCTCTAAAAGAAGCAGGATCCCATGGGGAAAAAGCATTTTTTTTTTTTTTTTTTTTTTTTTGCCATGGACAGAATGGAGCAAAAGACATATAAATAATATTTGCCTACTTATTCATTTTTACAATGCATGTTTAATGTTAGTTCCTATATACCTCCTTTTCTCTGAAAGCTGTAGAAAATTCTGAACTGATGTAACTCCCATATCAAAGCCATTGGATTGGGACTCCCTCCTTATTAGTGGAGATGAAGACCCTGCCGTGTGGGAGGAGGCAGAGTAAAATTGGGAAGAATTTCATTTCTCAGCAGTCCCCCTTTGGGGACTCATCCTTCTGGTGTTCTTGCTTACAATTGACACAGAAGATGAAAGAGGCTGGCCCCATTTCAAATTGTTAAAGGAAAAGACTCTAGGGAAACAATGAGAGGAATGGCTCTCTCCATTGTATCCCTATTTCTAGCTTACTACTACAGAGACTTTGGAAGGGTTCCTTTGGGTGGGATCCGGTAACCTCTTTTTTGGTTGAGCTAAATTGCCTCATTGACAATGAGAGAGTTCTTTCCTTTTATTGTTTGGTATTTATTCTTCTATGTATACATTTTGTGATGCCTATTTTGTTATAATTTGAATAAATGGGCTTTTCTATTTGTTTTGTATGCTCCCTGTGGAACTACTATTAGGTGGGAAAGGGGTCAAATCTTGGATATAGAACCCTACATGAAAAAATATCCCCTAAAAATTTTAGATAGAACCTGATCATATCCGCTAAATGAACAATATTAAAGGAGCAGAGAGATATACTTCTTGCCCAGTCTCCCTCTATTTTAAGAGAGCAGAGTGACCTCTCCATCCAGCCTCTTGCTTCCCTTTCTACCAGACTTGAAAGTCTTACCTGGAAAAGAGTGAGAGGAAAAGAATCAATAAATATCTATTCTGTCTCCCTTCAAGTCCTTTTCAAGCAAGGACAAATGTTCTCATTATATATGAACTCTCTTTATACATGTTATCTACCTATTGTTATTCTAAAAAATTATCAATTAGGCAATATTTGTCTAACAAGCTTCCCATTTCTGTTCTCAATAGCCCTTTACCTTAAATTTCTAGTGTCTTCTTTGGGGACATGTTTCAGGCATCTATTTGCCCTTCTGCTATTCCTCACAAGATTGGTGGTGCAATGAACTCTTTATCCCTTATATAATTCAGCTCTTTACCCAAATTCTATCCTTTCTTTTTTTCTTCTCAAACCTTATTGTCTTATTTCTAATTCCTTCAGGGTATTGCATTCAATTAGTTGTCTTTATGGAAAACCATCTCATACTAATTCTTGCAAGATATTATGGGTTATAATGAGTTAATATGTTTTCTCCCCCAAGTTTTTGTTTTTTTTCACTTGGATATCCTGAAGGCATAACAGCTTAACCTTATAGAAATAAATATGTAATGGCAAATTTTTCAGAATAATTGCAGAAAGATAAGATAGGAATGGGGGAGGGGGCCATTTGGAGCTGGTATTTTTTAGCAGAATTCCTAAGACAACACCTTTTAAGGTGGCAGTCTATTTCAGCTACACACAAAGTTAAATCTCAATTTATGAATAAAATGCATGAACACTAACTACTTGAATGAAATGACTACACAATTTCCCCTTTCTAGTTATAGTGCAAAGCCCTGAATTTAGTAGTAGGTACTTAATACATGGATTTGAATTTCAATTCAATTTTGAATTGAACACAATCATATTGTTTCTATAATAGACATTGTATTGTACTAAAAGTTCAGATAGAAACTATGTTACTTCATTTGTATTTTCTTGAAATCGAAACTAAATTTACTGTCCTATAATGGAGTAGGATCTTTTAAAAAGACAAAGTCAGTCAAAATAATACAAAAAAATTTAACTTGACTTATTTTAATGTTTAGCTATGATCTTTATGCATCATTTTTAAAAAATCCTTTAGATATCATTTCCAAGGAATATAAATGTAACTATTAAAATGAATATTAATCACCTTTTAAGCTCCATTCATTCTGAAATCAAAGCTAATTTTAAGAAACACAATGAGCATAGACATTTTGCAACAATACTTATGTTTAATTCATATCATTTTAATATAACATCTACTATTAATAACATAATTTTTAAAAGTCCTTAGGTCGTTGTGTTTTAATTTCTTCATCCATCTTAAATCAAACTAAATGGGCCTATAGTTTTAACTTTTGAAATCAATATGTGTGATAAAAGGAACAATAAAATTGGAAGAATGCCTTGATTTCCATTACTAATATAAGGAAAAATATTCTATATTTTGAATTCCTTAAGTGCTGTTCCTTCTTTATCAAAAATCTTGTTTACCAAAGCCTTATACTTTTAGAAGTTGTCTAGTCATGAACTGAAATCTCCCTTTAATGGGGGTCACCTAAGAAGGGGCTCACTGGATTATACCATGTTAGCCTTTTGTCTCTACAGATCAGAGTTCAGAATTTGAAATTACACAGTTCCAGATTCATGGGCTCTGGAGAAAACAGAAGACAAATCACAAAAACATAGTTTTAATAAAGAAGTATGTTAATAGGTGGCAATATTGATATTTTAAACATTAACATCCTAATTTAAAAAATGAGTAGAAAATGAATTTATCCAACAATAAAATAATCTTTGTAAATAGTTAAAAACAAATTTGTAAGGAAACTACTCACTGACCTATAGAAATCATTTGCTGCCCCCTTTTGGACTCTATAAGAATTAGCTGAATAGCAAGGTATTAGGTAAAAGCTTCAATTTTTTAAATGACCAGTTATACCTTATGATATATAATGTATATTCATTCATTCATATCACATCACAAGATATGATCCTTTTCATATAGAAATGAATGAGATATAACAACTCCATTCCCAATTCCGCTAAGTGAATATAGAATGAATGAGAAGTTTCCTTTATATATACTAAAAAATAACTTGTGGTCATGGAAAAGATACTGGTATAGAGATTAGAAGACCTGAATTTTAATCTAAACTGTACTCTATGACCTTGAAAACACTGTGTAACCTCTTTAAGCTTATGTCTTTATCTGTAAAAAAAGCAATGCATATCTCATAGTTCTATTTTAAAGATCAAATAACAAATGTAAAGTATCATCATAATAATGATTATTATTATTCATAGCATTTACATAGTATTTTAAGATTTGTTAAATGCTTTATATATGTTATATTTATCTTACATATTATGATACTCACAACAGTACAGTGAGATAGGTGCTATTATTATGCCCATTTTACAGATAAAGAAATTGAGGCTGAGAATAATAATACCAAAAGTACTACTACAGTGTCTCATCACAAACAGTTGTCTACATGAACCTTTTTAAGATCCTTTCAACTTTTAGTACACTCCCTTTCTACCTTCTGTTCATTTTTGTCTATTCTCATATAAATCTTTTATATGTCTATACTTTAAATTTCTCCCTACATAATGTAAGCTTCCTGTAAATAGACTGCTTCATTGTTTATGAACCTCCAAAAGGAGGCTGGAGATCAGGCAGGAGGTTTTGTGTGATGGTTTTGTGCATTTCTTTTCCTCTGTCAGGAGGCAGGAAACTAAGTAGGATAGAAAAAGAGCCATTGCTATATCAGGTTTATGTGTATACTTAGACCACAATTTGTCACATAAGATCAACATTAAATTAAGTAGGATAAAAAAGATAAGATGTTGACACAGCATACAACTACAAAAGCTCCAACTTGACCTATTTAGACAAGCCCTTGACAATAAAAAGTGGTAAATGAGTAAAGGAAAATAAATGTCAGATTGAGCTTTTCCTTCAGAAATTTAACCAAAGCAAAGCAATCTACACAAGAGGGAGAATAACCAAGCCCAAGGATTGCCTCAGTCAAAAATACCTGTTAATTTTGTCATGTAAAGATATATGGCAGTCAATGAAAATACCAATTTAGAATATAAATTTGTTTGCAAATCAAATCCTTTTGGAAGACAATTACGATGAAAAATAAGTCTAGCTTGAAGACCAGCCAAGAGTTGGGAGCAAATGAAGCATACACACTATGCTAAGCAAAACATGTAGTAAAACCAAGAGCAGGATGAATTTTCTTAAATCATGGTTGGACTTTAAGCATCTCTCATATGATCCATCTCTATCACTATCCAAAGATGAAGTATAGATTATTTTCAGGTTGATACCCAGAGTCTGACCTTCAGACTTACCAGTTTGAACCAAAGTGGTTCAAATAACCTTTAGTTGTTTTAATTATTACTGGGGAAGCATAGATATCCTAGGATAATCATTCCTTCTGGAAGAGTTCATGAAGTTCACACAGGTCTTCAAAGTCACTATAGTTCACAACTACAATATTTGGGGACCTAGCAATTGAATATTAATAAGTCAAAATAGATAGGTCATAAGGTATCATGTGAAAATGTTTGAGAGAAGATTGAGAGAAGGTCTTACAAACCCATCATTTTTGTGACAGTAGTCCAGCCTTTAGGATGATGCATAACTTAGGGTGAAAAAAAATTCTGGGCAGCTCATCTAGGGTCAAGATTCACTAACATATACACCTCCTTTTTTTATAGTAGAATTTGTTAGGTAGGTTGTAATGCTAAGGTGTACTAAAAACCATTTTGCATGCAATCAAATGTAGGATTTGATTTGAATACCTTATAATATAAGAAAGAGAAGAATTTTAGCTATGGATACCTGGGACTGATTCATCATAGATTCATGAAATAAAGCTCCTCTAGAAACTGGTCTATTAGAGAGAATATATTCCATGTCATGGATTGGCACAATATGGAAGATACTGAAATAGTCTACTATGGTCCTTTTCTCTATTTGAGCAAATGAATGTACTAGCTATGGATAATAATCTCTGCTTTAAATTGACTTGGATGGGGGAAAAAAAAGGGTAAGAATTTGTCAAAAGTCTTGAGCTTTTTGGAAATCTTCAACATAAAGAAGATCCAACTCACTTCCAGTTGATCAATGATGGACAGAAATAACTATACCCAGAGAAGGAACACTGGGAAGCGAATGTAAATTGTTAGCACTAATATCTGTCTGCCCAGGTTGAATGTACCTTCGGATTCTAATGTTTATTGTGCAACAAGAAAATGATATTCACACACATGTATTGTACTTAGACTATATTGTAACACATGTAAAATGTATGGTATTGCCTGTTGTCGGGGGGAGGGAATAGAGGGAGGGGGGGCAATTTGGAAAAATGAATACAAGGGATAATATTATAAAATATATATATAAAAAAAAAAAAAAAAAAAGTCTTGAGCTTTTGAAGGCAATTTTCCTTCTTGTAGAGGAGATAGTTATTTTGGGGTTCTTTTGCTTCTTTTTGTTTTTGTTTGGAGGTTGGGTTATAGAATACTGCCTTTCTAATGCAATTCAAAATAACAAAGGAAACTGATTATATTTAAATAGTTTACAAAATATTTTTAAATAAACCCAAAGATCCCAACTTAAGAATGCTTGATCTATTTCAAGCTATATAAATGAAAAATTATCACTTGCATCTACACTATAGACAAGTGATTGTAATGTTCTCTTCTCTAAAATACAATGTTCTCTATGAGCAGGTTTCTTGGGGAGCTTCTGGAGGCAGCCTTAGTTTCAGTTCAGTTCAATAATCCCAAATGCAGCCAGGAGTTAAAGTCCAGATCCTTTATTTTCTTTTTCCAAATTTATCTCTTTCACTTGGGGCTTGGCTAGTTTTCTTAAAGGCCTATCTCTCTCCTTGATTCCGAGTGCTCTCTCTGAATGTTTCCAGCCAGAACAAAGATGGAAATAGGAATGAATTTGACTCTGCCGCCAAGAAAGTGGGCTTGTGGGCTTCTGACTTGTGAATCTCCCTGAAGGTCTAAGAGTGGGCTTGTCCTTTAGTGGGCTTGTGAACTCCTCTATAAATGCTCTCTAAAGGTGTGAAGTCTAATATGTGAACTCTTTTAAAGATGTGAACTAAGTACA
Source organism: Sminthopsis crassicaudata (assembly GCF_048593235.1). Classification (NCBI taxonomy): domain Eukaryota; kingdom Metazoa; phylum Chordata; class Mammalia; order Dasyuromorphia; family Dasyuridae; genus Sminthopsis; species Sminthopsis crassicaudata. The sequence continues at coordinate 208,674,930 of NC_133617.1, read as the reverse complement.
TAAGCATTAATACTTGTTTCAAGTTCTGGCGCATAACAAATGATCAGTTAATCTTTTAATAAAAACTACTAAAAGAAAACAGCTTAGATGGTGCAATGGATTAAAAAAACAGTCTGATGTCAGGAGAATCTAGTATAAATCTGGCCTTAGATACTTTAATTGTTTAGAAATTGTTGTTTTTTTGTTTTTTTTTTCTTAATAAGAAGCCAAAATTTGCAATTTCTACCTTCAAGCACCTAAGAGCAGAGAAGACCCGGTTAAACTACCAATGAAGAGAATTCATCTTTCTGGTGACCCAAATTTGCCAATAAGATTAAAAATTGGAAGATTATATTAGAAGGCGGTGCTTTTAAAAATTAAGTTGGTTGATAAATTCCCAATATATCTGCACTGATTTTTTTAGACAATTCACTTTTCTTGCCTCTCCTGAAAATTGTTTTACTTTGTGCCTTCAGAATTTTTTTCTTGAGAGCTTCAAGCCCTTATGGGCTGATTTCCCCTAAAATTTTAGCACATGAAATCCTATCTATCATTTCTCCAACTCTTTTAGAGTGCCCTAAATCTATGATTTTTATCAAACCACTTTTGGCTTTTTACTCCTTCTCAACCACATCCTAAGAAAAAGTGGGGACTTCTCCCAAAGATATGCAATATTTTCATCCCAGACACCAGTTACAAAATATGGATTTCCTTCATTAGTTCTTATAGCTTTTGAAGGAAGTAATTATCAAGCCATGAAACTATTACTTGATTTTCTTAGGACAGAAAAATATCAGCAAATAATTGAAGTCATGTATTGGAGACAAGTGATACATATTTGCTTTTTTATTCAGCTGGTCTATTAGACTTATGAATGGAAGAAATTACTTCAGTTGTAGTCTCCAATAATTGTCATTTATTTATTTATTTATTTATTTATTTATTTATTTATTTATTTATTTATTTATTTGCTTGTTTGTTTTTTTTTGCTGAGGCAATTGGGGTTGAATGACTTGCCTAGGATCACACATCTAGGAAGTGTTAGTTGTCTGAGAACCAATTTGAACTTAGTTCCTCCCGACTTCAGGGCTGATGCTTTATCCACTGCACCACCTAGATGCTCCTCCACTGATTTTTAACTAGATGTTTTCTCCTATGCTTTCATTTCCAATTTCTGGACATCATAATATAAGTGTGTATTTATGTGCAATACTATTTTGCATCTCACCATACAAGGTTTTGTGTATTGTGTTTCTTTTGAATAAGTTTTTTTTTTCCAGAGACTTTTGTGAATCATGAATCTCACATAATCAAGTTTCATTGGCCCAACTTTGTTCCTTGCAATAAACTTTTAAATTCATTTTGCTTGTTATCTATACTTAGTGTTGTTATTTATAGACATTGTAGGCTATAGGTTTTAGTGCTGACTTCTTAATTGAATTTTGTATCCTATGAATTTCAACTTATCTCTTATCAAATAGCCCTTCTTCCTACATTAATATTTATCATGGTGAATATAAGTACATAGTTTTATCCAACTTCCTTTCTTTTCTAGTTAAAATAATTTCCACTATATTTGCAAGACTCCATCTGTCTATCAATGAATATTTATGAAGTTTCTACTATAAAGCTGGCACTGTGATAAGTACTAGGTATCCAAAAGGAGGCAAAATTTAGGCTGCAAAAGAGAGAAAGCACTAGAAGTAATAGTCTTGAGGAAGTCTTCCAGTAAACATTTTAAAGGAAGCCAGAGAATTCAGTATTACCTTATATTGTCAGCTGTATTCCATTAAAATCTGGCTCAATTAGATTTTGATCTTTCAATATTTTAAGTTGTTCTCTAGAAAATGAAACTCCATTCCCAGATTAATCACATTAACCAGCAGTTCCCTTCCCATATTTACCTTTCTGTTCTGAAGCCATTGCCTTCAATTTACAGCTGAGTCCTGAAGATATTCACTTTTCTTGTGTCAAGACTCAAATAATGGGCAATGCTCCCTAGATTCCTTCTGGCCATAGGATTTATATTTTTGCTAATCAGACACAGTAGATATTAGTCATTCATTTTGAAAAGTTTTAGGAGGTTCTTTGTAATATCATAGAAGATAACAGGGTTCCCTATGTTTTTAATCAGGAAAACAAATAGTTTCCTCAGTACCTCTGTAAATATTCCCCAAGTCCCAGTGTTCATCTTCCTTTTCTCTTTTTTCTGATAGCAAAGACAATTCTACATTATCATTCTTTGAAAACAATTGTTTCCTCCTGCTTAAAGAGATCCTCTACTTCTTAGTTCCAAATATTCAATGGCCCTTTTCTTTCTCTTTAGTGTCACATTCTCTCGTTTTCTAACTACCTGATACAAATAGCATTTCCCTCTGCTTCTTCAGAACCTTTTACTTGTTTTCCTATTTCATATCTTGTTTCTAATTTTTTTCTTTTTATTTATTTAAAACTAAATACAAAATAAGAAAATAAACAAAACAGAAAAAGAAAGAAAAGGAAAATGAAAAAAAAAAGAAGAAGAAAGCATTGTCAGGGGCACAGCAGAACATCAGGGAGGATTCAATTCTTCTGGTGGTTTCAAAATTGGAAAATAATGTTCCTACTTTTTTCCACATAGATATTTCTGAGATGGATTTTTTTTTCTATTAGTAAATATATTTTCTATTTCTACTTGCCCCTCATGATCTATCATTCTTGGAAAAAATTTTAAGTTATTTATTGCATTATTGTGTCTTCATCTGAAGACGAACCTCAGTCGTTTCTATTGCCAGGGTAAGTGTCTCTGTTTGGGTTCTTCTTTGCCTGTTCATTTTACTTTTAAATGAGAACTATTAATATAAGTACATTTAATCTTGGTATGGAAAGGATGATTCCTCTAGCTTCACTTCAGCTCTCCTCTCCGACCTGGAACTCTCTTGCAAGTGCCCATAGCCAGCACTATGCCTGCCCCATTGCTTCTGCACTCATCAGGTGTGTTGGTTCCTTCTCTCTAGGTCTTTGTCTCAGCACAGCTGGGCCTGGCATACCAATCAGTCTTCCCAGATTCAAATCCTTGATTCCCTACTTATCCAGCAGGTGAAATTTCCTGTGCTTTTGGCTGAGGCTACCTCTGAACTCAAGTAGTCTTAGGTTCTCTATTTGCTTCAGACTCTAGCCTAGAGATGTTTATACTTCACACTGGTTGAATCTTTGTTTTGGCATGTTTCTTTTGTCTTCTCCAGTTGCCCCAGAAAGACTCCTGTTCTGCCCAAATCTTATGTTTTTCATTAGCCTATATTCTCCTTGAAGCACAATTTTCTTTTGTTTATGGGGGAAATATGAACAGGTTGGAATTTTCTGATCTATTCCACCATCTTCTCAGAACTTGTCACAAATCTTTCTTTTTTAAAAGAATGTATCATTCTCCATGATAACCGGAAGATCAAAAAAATATCTATTTGTCCCCTTTTTAATCTCTTCTAGGAGGGAGACTATTTTGTACTTTACTATATATGACAATCACTTGACCATGGCAGATATAAACACTAGATATCCTATGAAGATAACTGAGAATGTCACCCTGTTCTTCACACCTGTTAGAAGTGAGATCCTCAATCCTTTGTCATTCTTGGCTTGTAGTTTCTATCATTTGAGGAAAAGTGCTGGATGATGTCTTTGACTCCAGGCTGTTCTTTTGCTCACCTTTTGAGTACCTGATCAAGTACATATCTTTATCTCATCTTTCTAACCTACTACTATGTTTGTTTTCTTGATGGAAAGTTTTAAGAAGCAAATTTCTCTCTTCTAATATTTCTATTATCTTCTGAGTGTACAATATTTCTGAATGTTCATATTCTATTACTAAAAAGATCTCAAAATATTTAAGTACCACTTTCTTTATTAGGTCTTTCTTGAAATCTTCAGCTGATAGTAGCTTCCTTCCAGCCAAATTTGTCTTGTACTTATTTATTTTATTTGTTTTTGTAAATAATTGTATAGTCTCTATTTGTCTCACAAAATGTAAAGTCACTGAGGGAAAAGGCTATTTTATTTTGGGGCCTTTAAATAAACAGCATGTAACAGAATGCTTGGCTTTAGAGTAGGCATTTAAAAATGGTTGTTGGTTTCTGTGTCATGGGCCTTTATGCTCTTTGATTACAATATGTCTTCCTTCCTTCCTTCCTTCCTTCCTTCCTTCCTTCCTTCCTTCCTTCCTTCCTTCCTTCCTTCCTTCCTTCCTTCCTTCCTTCCTTTCTTCCTTCCTTCCTTCCTTCCTTCCTTCCTTCCTTCCTTCCTTCCTTCCTTCCTTCCTTCCTTCCTTCCTTCCTTTCTTTCTTTCGCAACTGAAGTTAAGTGACTTGCCCAAGAATACAAAGCTAGAGAAAATATTACATAATTTGGACTCAGGTACTCCTGACTTCAGGTCTAGTCTTCTATTCACTGTGCCATGCAGCTAAAGACCTCAGATCCCTCTTTCACTGAGTTATCTAGCCTCAAGACCTCATTAATCTAGTTTCATCCTTTCCATTATAATTTCAACTACCATTCCTAATATAAAGAGACCCTTAAATTACCGCATCTAAAATCCTTGGTTCTTGAAAGAAAAGGCAAATTAAAATATTTTATCATATTTTCATCTTCAAAGTCCTTCAACTTCCTCTAATTTATTCCAGGAAAAGGAAGAACATATATCTTTTTTTTTTTTTTTATATATATTTTATAATATTATCCCTTGTATTCATTTTTCCAAATTACCCCCCCTCCCTCTATTCCCTCCCCCCGACGACAGGCAATACCATACATTTTACATGTGTTACAATATAGTCTAAGTACAATACATGTGTGTGAATATCATTTTCTTGTTGCACAATAAACATTAGAATCCGAAGGTACATGCAACCTGGGCAGACAGATATTAGTGCTAACAATTTACATTCCCCTCCCAGTGTTTCTTCTCTGGGTGTAGCTACCTCTGTCCATCATTGATCAACTGGAAGTGAGTTGGATCTTCTTTATGTTGAAGATTTCCACTTCCATCAGAATACATCCTCATACAGTATTGTTGTTGAAGTATACAGTGATCTTCTGGTTCTGCTCATTTCACTCAGCATCAGTTGATTTAAGTCTCTCCAACCCTCTCTGTATTCCTCCTGCTGGTCATTTCTTACCGAGCAATAATATTCCATAACTTTCATATACCACAATTTACCCAACCATTCTCCAACTGATGGACATCCATTCATCTTCCAGTTTCTAGCTACAACAAAAAGAGCTGCCACAAACATTTTGGCACATATATGTTTCTTTCTGCTCTTTAGTATTTCTTTGGGATATAATCCCAGTAGTAGCGCTGCTGGGTCAAAGGGTATGCACAGTTTGATAACTTTTTGGGCATAATTCCAGATTGCTCTCCAGAATGGCTGGATTCTTTCACAACTCCACCAGCAATGTATTAGTGTCCCAATTTCCCCACATCCCCTCCAACATTTGTCATTATTTGTTCCTGTCATCTTAGCCAATCTGACAGGTGTGTAGTGGTATCTCAGAGTGGTCTTAATTTGCATTTCTCTGATCAGTAGTGATTTGGAACACTCTTTCATGTGAGTGGATATAGTTTCAATTTCTTCCTCTGAGAATTGTCTGTTCATATCCTTTGACCATTTATCAATTGGAGAATGGTTCGGTTTCTTATAAATTAGGGTCAGTTCTCTATATATTTTGGAAATGAGACCTTTGTCAGAACCTTTGTTTTTAAAATTATTTTCCCAATTTGTTACTTCCCTTCTAATCTTGTTTGCATTAGTATTATTTGTACAGAAACTTTTTAGTTTGATGTAATCAAAATCTTCTATTTTGTGATCAATAATGATCTCTAGTTCTCCTCTGGTCATAAATTCCTTCCTCCTCCACAAGTCTGAGAGGTAGATTATCCTCTGTTCCTCTAATCTATTTATTATCTCCCTCTTTATGCCTAAATCATGGACCCATTTTGATCTTATCTTGGTATATGGTGTTAAGTGTGGATCCATATCTAATTTCTGCCATACTAATTTCCAGTTTTCCCAACAGTTTTTTCCGAATAATGAATTTTTATCCCTAATGTTGGAATCTTTGGGTTTGTCAAAGATTAGATTGCTATAGATGTACCCTTTTTTGTCCTTTGTATCTAATCTGTTCCACTGATCTACCGGTCTATTTCTTAGCCAATACCAAATGGTTTTGGTGACTGCTGCTATATAATATAGCTTTACATCAGGTACACTTAGACCACCTTCCTCTGAGTTTTTTTTCATTAGTTCCCTTGCAATTCTTGACCTTTTATTCTTCCATATGAATTTTGTTGTTATTTTTTCTAGGTCATTGAAATAGTTTCTTGGGAGTCTGATTGGTATAGCACTAAATAAATAGATTAGTTTGGGGAGTATTGTCATCTTTATTATATTCGCTCGGCCTATCCAAGAGCACTGAATGTCTTTCCAATTATTTAAATCTGATTTTATTTTTGTGGCAAGTGTTTTGTAATTTTTCTCATATAATTCCTGACTTTTCTTTGGTAGATGGATTCCCAAATATTTTATACTCTCAACATTTGTTTGGAATGGAATTTCTCTTTGTATCTCTTGCTGTTGCATTTTGTTAGTGATATATAAAAATGCCGAGGATTTATGTGGATTTATTTTGTATCCTGCCACTTTGCTGAAATTGTGAATTATTTCTAGTAGCTTTTTAGCAGAGTCTTTGGGGTTCTCTAAGTATACCATCATGTCATCTGCAAAAAGTGATAGTTTAATTTCCTCATTTCCTACTCTAATTCCTTGAATCTCTTTCTCGGCTCTTATTGCCGAGGCTAGCGTTTCTAGTACTATATTGAATAGTATTGGTGATAGTGGGCAACCTTGTTTCACTCCTGATCTTACTGGGAAAGGTTGCAGTTTATTTCTATTGCATATTATGCTTACTGACGGTCTTAAATATATACTCCTGATTATTCTAAGGAATAGTCCATTTATTCCTATACTCTCAAGAGTTTTTAGTAGGAATGGATGTTGGATTTTGTCAAATGCTTTTTCTGCATCTATTGAGATGATCATATGGTTCTTATTAATTTGATTATTAATATGGTCAATTATATTAATAGTTTTCCTAATATTAAACCAGCCCTGCATTCCTGGAATAAATCCTACTTGATCATAGTGTATTATCTTGGAGATGATTTTCTGAAGTCTTTTTGCTAATATCTTATTTAAGATTTTAGCATCAATATTCATTAAGGAGATTGGTCTATAATTTTCTTTCTCAGTTTTCGATCTACCAGGTTTAGGTATCAGTACCATGTCTGTGTCATAAAAGGAATTTGGTAGGACTCCTTCATCCCCTATTTTTTCAAATAATTTATATAACATTGGGGCTAATTGTTCTTTAAATGTTTGGTAGAATTCACATGTGAATCCATCTGGCCCTGGGGATTTTTTCCTGGGGAGTTGATTAATAGCTTGTTCTATTTCTTTTTCTGAAATGGGACTATTTAAGCAATTTATCTCCTCCTCTGTTAATCTAGGGAGCCTATATTTTTGGAGGAAGTCATCCATTTCACTTAAGTTATCAAATTTATTGGCATAAAGTTGGGCAAAGTAACTCCTTATTATTTCTCTAATTTCCTCTTCATTGGTGGAAAGATCCCCCTTTTCATTTGTAAGACTATCAATTTGATTTTCCTCTTTCTTTTTTTTGATCAAATTTACCAAAGGTTTATCTATTTTATTGGCTTTTTCATAAAACCAACTCTTGGTTTTATTTATTAATTCAATAGTTTTTTTACTTTCAATTTTATTGATTTCTCCTTTTAATTTTTGTATTTCGAGTTTAATTTTTGGTTGGGGGTTTATAATTTGGTCTTTTTCTAGCCTTTTACGTTGTAAGCCCAATTCGTTAATCTTCTCTTTCTCAATTTTCTTCAAATAAGCCTCTAAAGATATAAAATTTCCCCTTATTACTGCTTTAGCTGCATCCCAAAGATTTTGATATGATGTCTCATCATTATCATTATCTTGGGTGAAATTGTTAATTGTTTCTATAATTTGCTCTTTCACCCAGTCATTCTTTGAGATAATTCAGTTTCCAATTACTTTTTGGTCTATTTACCCCTAACTTTTTACTGAATGTAGCTTTTATTGCATTGTGATCTGAGAAGAAGGCATTTATTATTTCTGCCTTCCTACATTTAATTTTGAGATCTTTATGTCCTAGTATATGGTCAATTTTTGTATAGGATCCATGAACTGCTGAGAAGAAAGTATATTCCTTCCTATTGCCATTCAGTTTTCTCCAAAGGTCTATCATACCTAGTTTTTCTAATGTTCTATTTACTTTTTTAATTTCTTTCTTGTTTGTTTCGTGGTTTGATTTGTCTAAATCTGAGAGTGCAAGGTTGAGATCTCCCACTATTATAGTTTTACTGTCTATTTCTTCTTGCAGTTCTTTTAACTTTTCCTTTAGAAAGTTAGATGCTATACCACTTGGTGCATATATGTTTAGTATTGATATGGCTTCATTATTTATGCTACCTTTCAGCAGGATATAGTTTCCTTCCTTATCTTTTTTAACAAGATCTACTTCTGCTTTTGCTTGATCTGAGATAAGGATAGCTACCCCTGCTTTTTTGGCTTTACCTGAAGCATAATAGGCTCTGTTCCAACCTTTTACCTTTACTCTGTATGTATCTCCCTGCTTTAAGTGTGTTTCCTGTAGGCAACATATTGTAGGGTTCTGCTTTTTGATCCAATCTACTATTCGTCTCCGTTTGATGGGATCGTTCATCCCATTTACATTTACAGTTAAAATTACTAATTCTGTATTTCCTGCCATCGTATTATCCCCAGATTATGCTTTTTTCCCTTGACCCCCCTGATCCCCCTCCCCGATATTTAATTTACAGACCCCCCCTTGTGACGCACAACCCTCCCTCTTTTTTTTTTTTTTTAGGATCCCTCCCCCCTCCCTCCAAGTCCCTTCACTTATTCTCCTTTTCCTTTTCCCTTTTCCTCTCCCCCCTTTTAATGAGGTGAGAGAAAATTCTCTGAAAAACAAATATGTTAATTATTTACTCTTTGAGCCTCTTCTGATGAGAGTAAGATTCACACAATGATTCTCCCCCTCACTAAGTTCCCTCAGATATGGTGTATTTTCTATGTCTCTTCCTGGGATGTAGTTTCCCTCTTTTTATCACTCCTTCCCCTTTTTCTGAACCGACCTCCTTCCCTTTACTACACCCCCCCTTTTTTTCTTTTATATCAGTAAAATCAAATTATCCTTGAGTATTTTTTATATACCCACAACAGAGTTACAGTTCTCAAGGGTTCTGTGTACCTTTTTCTGTTTCTCTTCAGTCTTGTGGATGTAGATCAAATTTTTTAAGTCTGGTTTTTTTCTTAGAAACATATAGAATTCCTCTGTTTCATTGAATGACCATCTTCTTCCGTGGAAAAAGATGCTAAACTTAGCTGGGTAGTTCATTCTTGGTTGCAGTCCTTGATCTTTTGCCTTACGGAATATCAGGTTCCAGGCCCTTCTATCTTTTAATGTGGAGGCAGCCAGATCTTGGGTGACCCTTATTGTGGCACCTTGGTATTTAAATTGTTTTTTTCTAGCTGCTTGCAGGATTTTCTCCTTTGTGTGGTAATTCTGCAGCTTAGCCACAATATTCCGTGGTGTTCTTTTTTTAGGGTCTATTTCAGAAGGAGTTCGATGAATTCTTTCCACATCTACTTTCCCTTCTGTTTCTATTATCTCTGGACAGTTCTCTTTGATAATTTCCTGTAAAATAGAATCTAGGCTCTTTTTTTGGTCATAGTTTTCTGGAAGTCCAATAATCCGCAGATTATCTCTCCTAGATCTATTTTCCAGGTCTATAGATTTTCCCAGTAAGTATTTGACGTTGTTCTCCAGCTTCTCATTTTTTTTGTTTTGTTTGACTGATTCTTGGGTTCTCTGTGAATCATTCATTTCTATTTGTTCCATCCTGACTTTTAAGGAGTTATTTTCTTCTTTCACAGTTTTTAGTTCTTTTTGTAAATGCCCAATTTCGTTTTTAAATGAATTATTTTGCTCTATTGAATTTTTTTCCATTTCCCTAATTTTTTTTTTGAGAATTATTTTCTTTTTCCAATTCAGAAATTCTATTTTCTTGAGACTTTTTTATCTTTTCCAATTCAGAAATCCTACTTTCCTGTGTTTTTTTAACCTTTTCTAATTCACTAATTTTGTTTCCCTGCATCTCCTGTGAATTCTTTATTTTTTCCAACTCCAATTTCAGGACGTTGTTATTCTCTATCATAACTTCCCTTTCCTTTCCCCATTTTTCTTCGATCTCCCTCAATTTTTTAAGAGCTTCTTCTAGGAGAGAGTTATGTGATGGGGGGCAGGAATCGTTCCCCTTTAGGTTGTTATCTTCTGAATCTTTGCTGTTAACTTCCTCGGGGTTGGATACCCGCTCTTTCTCTGTATAGAAGGAATCTATAGTTTTTCTAGCTTTTTTGTTCATATTTAAAAAAATGTTTTGGGGTCTGTCCCTGGGGTAGGAAATTATTTATTTACTTCTTTACCAGCTTCCTCCCAGACTGGATGGATGCAGCGGCCCCTGTGCCTGAGCTAAGAGAGAGCTCTGGGAGAGAGTTCCCCACCCCCTCCCTGGAAGTGCCTCAGAGGTGATTAGCACTACTGTGCTTCAAGGGCGTAGAATAGTGAAGACAGCAGGAAGCCCAGCCTATGTGTCTGGGTGGGGAGTGGATGTCTGCAGCAGGTGACGTGAGAAGCCCCTGTGCTCAAACTGGAAGTGTCTGCCAGAAACCGCGGTCCCTAGTTCAAAGGTTCCGCTTCTCTGGGACTTCCTGGAGCTGAGTTCCACTCCCTCCAGCTAAGCTAGGCAGGGTGTGTTGCCTTGGGCCATATCCACCCACTTGTCAATCTCTTAACTATTCTCAGGAGGTAGCTGAGGCCACACCCCCTGGTGCCGAGTCTGCTGAGTCACCCCCCAGGATCGGGGAAAATCTAATCTGAGTTTTAAAATATTTTGGCTTTCTCTTCTGAACTGCTAAATAATTAGCAGAGAAGAGCTAACAGCCTGTGCCAGATTCCTTTACCTCAGTGGCTTCTCTGATCCCAGAGCCCTTCCCAGCGCAATGGGCGCAGTGTGCCCCTACCCCACCGTCTGTGCTGGTCTTTCTTATTCCTCCCCTGAGAACTGACCTTTCCTGTTGAAACTCCAGATTCTCTTCAGCTGGTAAGTCGTGCTTCCAGTCCTTGTGGTATCTATCAGTCCTGAGCTAATTTTGAGACTTAATTTATCTAATTGGTTGTGAGGGAGTGAGGACGTTCACTGAGTCGTGTGTTTCTTCTCTGCCATCTTCAAGAACATATATCTTATAGAGATGTATTCTGGCTAGGGAATCATATGAATAATAAACTCAGATCACAAAAAAAGGGGAAAGAACCTGCATGTAAAAATATTTGTAGCAGCTCATTTGTGGTGACAAAGAACTGGAAATGGAGATACTCATCAACTGGAAAATGACTGAGCAGGTTAATTTCAGAAAAGCCTGGAAAAATTTACATAAACTGATGCTAAGTGAAGTAAGCAGAACCAGAAGAATACTGAACACAGTAACAGCAGCATTGTGTGATGTTCAAGTATGATACACTTGGCTCTTCTTAGCTATATGGTGATCCAAAACAATTTCAAAAGACTTGAAATGGAAAATGCCATCCACAATCAGAGAAAGAACTATGAAAAGTTAATGCAGGTCAAAGAATTTTAATTTATTTGGTTTGTTTTTTCTTTCTCATAGTTTTTCCCTTTTTATGATTTTTCTTTAACAATATGATGAAAATGGAAATATGTTTAACATGATTGCACATGTATGACCTATATCAGATTTCTGATTTCTGAGGAAGTGGGGAGAGAAGGGATAAAAATTTGAAATACAAAATCTTACAAAAATTATTTTGAAAATTATCTTTACATATAATTAAAAAAGACTGTCATATTCAAAAATAACAAGCTCACCTTGCATAGGTAATCATAACAAGTACAATAAATAATATGTACCTATATATCTATATCTATATGGAGAGAGACAGAGAGAGACACACAGAGTTGTGAAATCAAATCAGTCAACACTGAAAAAAAATTAATTCAAACCATTCATTGGAAGGACAAATACTGAAGCTTAAAATTAAATACTTTGACCATATTATGAGAAGACTGATTAGAAAAGACTTTGATATTAAGAAAGATCAAAGGCAAAAGGAGAAGGAGATGCCAAGGGATAAGATAGGTAGTGTCATGGAAGGAATAAACATGAGTTTGGACAGACTTCAGAATAGAGTGTGAGATATAGTGGTGTGCTATGGTCTATGCGCTCTGGTCCTCAAACTTTTTAAATAGGGGGCCAGTTCACTGTCCCTCAGACTGTGAAAGTGCCAGATTATAGAAAACAAAAACTCACACTCTGTCTCTGCCCCTCAACCCATTTGCCATAACCCAGCAGGCTGCATAAATGTCCTCAGCCCGCTGCATCTGGCCCGCCGGCCATAGTTTGAGAAACCCTGGACTATGGGATCATAAAAAAATCGACACAACTGAACAACATATATATGTATGGGTGTATGTGTAAATACATATATACACAGAAATATATATAGATGATTGTTTTTCTCATTTAACCTCCTGCACAATTTCTGATTTTTTTCTACCTTGTTACCATGATTTAGCTACAGTATTATCGAGGAATTTCCCTCTGTGCCTGGAGCTTCCTTATCCTGGAACTTATCACTGCCAGTTTGGCCTCCTTTTAAGATCTCCATTTTTGAGAGGAGTCTAGGCTGGTCACCCTTCATTCTACTCTCCCTTAGGCTTATGATTTGTCCTCCATGCTCGCTCCCAACCTGGTACCTATCTTCCTTCCTGCATTCTCCTCAACTTTTCAACTCTCTTGGGTGTTCTCTTTCCACATTAGAATATAAGTTCCTTGAAAGCAGGGACTATCTTTTGCCTTCTTTTAGATCTCCTACATTTAATACATTCCTGGTACACAGGAAGCATTTCATAAATGCTTGGATTATCTCCCTAAAATAAAGCCCCTTTGTTTTCCATAGTAACTAGAAGCCTCTTAATCATATATAGTTTAGCTCTTTAAGTTCAATGACTTTGTTTTCCTTAAAATGGTCTTTATTTCTAATAACATCCCACTATTTCTTGTTTCTCTTTCTCATTTCTCATCTATACCACTGATTTTATGTATTGAGAGGTGTATATTTTATATTTCTGCCTATTAGCATCGATAATGATAAATCAACTATATGAAAACACTATGTTACACATGCTCTTATTCTTTCCTCTCTTGTATAATTCATCTTGTTCAGGAACTTCTTTTCATCCTGTCACTTATTTTACAACAAACTCTAAAACCACAATATTATCTTTTCAGGACATCTCCCTTGCCATGAATATATGTATGCACTTGCTGAGCCACTAGGAGTGATCTTCAAAAGATTAGGGGAAAAAAGGATAGAAACATAACAAGTAAAATAAATTAAGACTTCTGAGAAAGAAAATAATTTGAATTCTTTAAAGTTTAATTTAATTTAATTTGAGTGACTCTTTCAATCACATTGGATAAAGCCAGTTCAACTTCTCTCAAAGCCTCTTGTGCTTCTTTTGTAAGCTGGCGTGGTGAATTTAAAACACTGTCTCCCCTTAAAATGTCATATAGAGGTTGCAGTTGATTGGTAGTTAAGGCTAACACTGGACGTATCCATTGGATATCTCCTATTAATTTTTGGAAATCATTTAAGGTGTTCAACTTCTCTGTTCTTAAAGAAAGCTTTTGTACTATGAGTGTCTTAGGATATACTTCATATCCTAAATATTGAAAAGGAGCATGTCTTTGAATTTTTTCTGTAGCTATATGCAGTTTGTAGTACTTTAATGTTTCCATGGTCTTTTGTAGACATGCTTCTACCATCTGTTCCTCAGGTGCACATCCCAAAATATCATCCATGTAATGTAACAATATTACTTTTGGAAATGCTTTTCTTACTGGAGCAAGAGCAGCAGCAACATACATTTGGCACATAGTAGGGCTGTTTTTCATTCCTTGTGGCAAAACTGTCCAGTTATATCTTTTATAAGGCAGAGTCAAATTAACACTAGGCACTGAACAAGCAAATCTTTTCATATCCTCCTTATCTAGAGGGATAGAATAGAAACAGTCCTTAATATTTATAACCCAAAGAGGCCATTCTCTTGGCAACTGAGTAGGAGATGGAAGTCCAGGTTTAAGAGTTCCTATAGTTTCCATCTGTTCATTTACTCTTCTTAGATCAGTTAACATCCTACATTTTCCAGATTTCTTTTTCACCACAAATACTGGGGAATTCCAAGGACTTAGAGAAGGCCGCAAGTGTCCTTGGTCAAGTTGTTTGTTTACTATGTCTAATAAGGCTAAATTTTATCACTTCTTAAGGGCCACTGTTCTACCCACACTGGTGAATCAGTCTTCCACAGAATAGGAACCAGTGAAAGTGCAAGTAGGCCTTCAACAGCAGCCCTGCCTAAAAAGCCGAAGTGCTTATTTGTAATCCTATCTGCTGTAAAATGTCTCTTCCCCACAGATTGATGGGGATTTTTTCAACCACAAAAGGAGTAAAAACTCCTGTTTCACCTTCAAATATCCATCTCAAAGGCCTAGCACTAACTTCTGCTGTTATTGATCCTCCTACCCCATATATGTAGGTGTCTGCCTTAATCTTTGGCCAGTGACTGGGCCAATTGGTACCTCTAATAACTGCACCTGTGTCTACCAATCCTTCAAATGGTATTCCATTTATATAAATAGTAAGCATAGGTCAGTTAGCTGTCATAGCTGCTGTCCAATATATTCTTGGATTTTGTTCATTGGAGTCAGAATCTGGGCGACTATCACCAGGTTGCTTATTAGGGGTATGTAACAATAAGACTGATGCTACTACTTCTCCTAGTTGATAAATCACATGTTGTCTACCTGTGTTAGTGACTGGGATATTAGCTACATGTTCTCCAGTTTCTCACATCAGTGTATGGATGGACACTGTTTTGTAAGCACTCTCAGAAGTCACGTGAAATGGTCAAGCCTACTGTGCCTGGAGGCAAAGGATCCATAGGCTGAACAGGAATAGATTTCACTTCTCCAGGGAGTATCTCAGTATTCTCTACTGCGTACAACTCTATTTTTTCCTAATTTCAATCCCTTTCTTCCATCTGATTGCCTTTTGGATGATTGATCATGTCTTAAATTTCTCTGGATATAACCTTGGCTGCCATCATGCCCCACTTGGGGGGCTGAAGCTGGGCCCCGCCTCTCATTTCCCTGGGTTAATCTACATTCGGAAGCCCAGTGGAGACCCTTGTGACATTTTGGACATGGAGTTTTAAGTCTTCTCTCATCCTGTCTTGTCACTCTATCTACACTGACCACTTAGATGTCCAATTTTTCCACATTGGAAACATTGACAAATTTCTCTAGAAATCCTTTGCCAAGAGGGACCCTGTCTTTCCACGTTCATCATAGTCTGGGTGTAAAAAGCATTTGTTCTCACTGTAGTACATCGTCTTATGATCTCCTCTAAAGGAGCATATCTTCTCCTTTTTTGACCTACAGAGTCAATATCTTCAATCACAGGATATGCATGTATAAAATCACTTATATCCTGTCCTTCTCTCTTAGTTTTAACCAATGCTTTTTCTAATCTTGTCATAGGCTGCTTAACAGGTGGTTTTGTTTGTATTTCTGCCTCTTCCCCTCCTCCTTCTTGCTCCATCCCTGAAGGGTTAATTGAGGGAGGAGATGGGAATGCCCCTGTTGCTCAGAATTGTACTTAACTTCATTGTTATCTGATTCATCCTTTTCACCTAGTTTAGTTGACACCTCTCCATTTTGCTCCTTCTTCTCTTCCTTTAGAATAACGATTTTTAAAGCAATTTGGATTAAATTGTAAGTATGAAGTGTATCTTTGGAAATTGAGTTTGGTTTGGAATTGTAGTGTTCACCTAATTGCTTTCCTACTAATTCCCATTCATCTAGATTTAATTCTTCTTCCAGAAAAAAAACAAGGACATATGACCTGCACAGTTTTTAAAAGTTCAGTAATCTCCTCCAAATTATAATCAATTCTTGGCTTTTCATAATCTTGATAATGCTCTCTAAACATTTTCCTTGAACAGAAGGCATTTGCCCCATTTCACTGAAATTCTACTTTAACTCTTTAACAAAGTTAAACAAAGTTTAATAAAAGTTTAACAAAGTTTCCTTGTTACTCATGCTTCTGGGTCAGATGGACTTTTCCACTGAAATATGGATCAGAGGCTTTTCCACTGAGATCTGGTTCGGGGGCTTTTCTACTGGAATCAGGATCTTGTCGGTCCCTGTTCGGGCACCAAATTGTAAGGCCCGGGCTAGCTCCTCTGAAGGGCTTAGAATAAGTCCTTGTCAGGATAAGCAAATGTCCTTGCCCCACGTTGGGCGCCAATATGTCAAGTTCTGATCGTCTCTCAGTTGTAATCCTCTGGGAGGAGGTTTCTTTTCTCTGTGAATCTTTTTCTCTGTCCTCTTCACTTGCGAATCCACAGGACGACTTCTCCTTGATCCAATCCAGAACTCCTCCTCCAGGCCACAGTCCCAACTCTGGCCCAGACTTGACTCTCTCTTTGCTCAATGGTGTCTTCTTTTATCCTCCCAGAGAATGGACATGTGAGAATGCAAGGGCTTGTGGGAAAATTACTTCTACCAATGAACTTGCTCCTCTTAAACATGCAAGCTCCTCCCCAGAAGTTCAAAGGGTAAAACTCCCCTTAAAGGCAGGAACTAGAAAATTGTTAAGTACCAACTTAGCACTTAGTAAGAACCTAATATCTTATTATCTCATTAGCACTTAGTAAACCTAACAAGAGAAGACAGGACCTTTACATCTGATAGTTTCTTTTGTTATCTTTGTGAATGAGCTAGAGTGATGAGGACTAGGTAATTGTAAAGATATGTAGATTCAATATTGGTTGAGTACTTATTTATTAAATGCAAAGAGAAGTTATTAATGGATTACTGTCAGCCTGGAAAGAAGTCTCTAGTACAGGACCACAAGGATCTCTCCTAAGTCATATTTTTGAACATTTTTTTTTTGGTTAATGACTCAGGTAAAAATATAGATAACATTTTATGAATTACACATATAATAAAATGTGAGGAATAATAACTGACATGTTAAACAAAAGAATCAATTTCCAAGTGATTTTAAACGGCTAGAATTACAGACAGATCTTAAAAGATAAAGTGTATTAGGGATGTAAGGTTTTATTATTTCATGTAAGAAACAACAACCACCAAATCTTGCATGTTTATAGGATGGAAAAGGACTGACTATACAAGAATTAATGGGGGGAAAGTCTGGAGACTTAGAGAAGACTGAAAGCTTAATATGAGTCAACAGTATAACATGAAAACCAACAACTGGAATATTATTTGGGGTCCTTAACTCATACCTTAACTATGATGTTTAGGTCTCAGAACCAGAATGGTGCTCTGGGTTTCAGAACCAAATAAATTGAAGATAGCTGAATTGCATTGAGGAACATGCATTTTTAATGAAATTTCATTACTCAAAGTTTCACCATGAACTAAAACCTTCCTCTTTTAAACACCAGTATTCTATGAATTACCCTGTAATTACTGTGATCATAGATTACTCTAAGCCCCAAAGAATGAAAATTGCAGGCAAACTAAAGAATTAAAAGAGAAAAAAAAAATATGGTCAGCATAAATGGCCTGCAGTATAATAACCATAATGAATTACATGCAAATGAAATGTAAAATATCTAACAGATATATTAGCGGCAAAGGATGTTGGACAATCCAATACAATCTAAAAAACCCAATATCTGAACACCTATTAGAAGATATAATGTTAGGTGCCATGAATCTAAAACAAGAGGTTATACTGTTAAGTAGTAAAAGAAAGATGACCCATGGATATCCAGTGGACTGTACTGGATCTACAATTGTTAAGACCTGGAGGATTATATCTAGCATATTTAGAAGGTGCCCTATCAAGGATTTATTAAAAGATATAGGAAAAGTTACTGGATAAAATGGAACAGATAAGGTTACATTAATTATAACGTAGATGAAATATGCAGTGGTTACCTGCAAATCACAACACTCTTGAAGTGTGGCCCAAATCAGTTTAAAAACATAATTAGAACTTCCGGCCAAGATGGCGGCGTGGAGGCAGACAGCTGCTTGAGCTCCTCGTTTTCTCTCAGAACTTACTTCATGACAAGCCTCTGACTTAATGCTTGACCCAGAAAGAAATCCACAAATTATCACCAAGAGAAGACATCCTTGAAAGTCGCCAGAAAAGGTCTGTGTTTGTTCGGGGGAGGGTCAATCAGACTGGGCGCAGACTGAGGGCAGACAGCCAGAGCAAGACAGGCAGCTCACACAGCTCAGACCTGAGGGGGAGGGGTGTGATCTCTGCCATTTCTGCGAAAGGGCTTTTGCCCCAGTGTGGCTGCTCTGTCTTGGCAGCAAGCCAGGAACAGCAGAGAGGGTGTAAACACCGGAGGTGAAGATTAAAACCCCAGAAAGCCAGCGTCTCTCAGAGCCCGGCCACCCCCAACCCCCACCTGGACTGACTCGGTGCGTTCTCAGAGCCTCAGAGCGCAGACTCAGTACAGTCATTGCTGTTCTGTTAGTGGCTCTCTGCTGCCCTACCCCCAGTCTGTAGAGGAAGCCCATTAATAACATCCAGCCCTATCCCCCGCAAAACAGACCAATTGTTTCTCTTGTCAGTTTGTTTTCTTTGATTCCTACTCTGACAAAATGAACAAAAAATTCAAAAGGGCTCTAACCATTGACAGCTTCTGTGTGGAGAGGGAGCAGACTTCAAATGCTGAGGAGACTAGGAACAGACTGTCCCCAGATGTATCCCCTGGGAGGGATATAAGCTGCTCCTCAATACAAACGAACCTCATAGAGGAAATCAAAAAAGGCTCTCACAAGAGAGCTGGAAGAGAAATGGGAAAAGGAAAGGGAAGCTTGGCAAGAGAGCCTGGAGAAGTCATCCCATGCATTCAAAGACAGAATGGATAAAGAAATCAAATCATTGAGAAACAAGATTAGTGAGCTGGAAAAGGTAAACAACTCCAAGGAAAACAGGATTAGAGAGCTGGAAAAAGAAATCAGCTCTCTAAAAAATAAAATGGATAAAATGGAAAAAAATTCCATAGAAGATAAAAACTCAATTGGACAATTACAAAGAGATATAAAAAAAGTGAGTGAAGAAAATACATCATTGAAAATTAGACTGGAACAAGTAGAAATGAATGACTCAAGGAGAAACCAAGAGGGAGTCAAGCAAAACCAGAGAAATGAAACAATTGAAAAGACTGTCAAGTACCTTACCAGAAAGACAACAGACCTGGAAAACAGATCCAGGAGAGACAATTTGAGAATAATCGGACTCCCTAAAAAATGGGAGGAAAAAAAGAGCTTGGACACCATTTTCGAGGAAATTATCAAAGAGAACTGCCCAGACGTTTTGGAAACAGAGGGTAAAATAGACATTGAGAAAATTCATCGATCACCTACTGAAAGGGACCCTAAAATCAAAACGCCAAGAAATATAGTGGCCAAGTTCAAGAACCATCAGACAAAGGAAAAGATATTGGAAGCTGCTAGAAAAAAACAATTCAGATATGGAGGATCCACAATAAGGATAACACAGGATCTAGCAGCATCCACATTAAAAGAACGCAGGGCCTGGAACATGATATTCCGAAAGGCTAAGGAACTTGGTATGCAGCCAAGAATAACTTACCCAGCAAGAATGAGCATCATTTTCCAGGGAAGAAGATGGACATTTAATGAAATAAATGAATTCCATCTATTTTTGATGAAAAAACCAGACCTACATAAG
This sequence comes from Sminthopsis crassicaudata, assembly GCF_048593235.1. Classification (NCBI taxonomy): domain Eukaryota; kingdom Metazoa; phylum Chordata; class Mammalia; order Dasyuromorphia; family Dasyuridae; genus Sminthopsis; species Sminthopsis crassicaudata. Next base: position 208,654,965 of record NC_133617.1, on the reverse strand, counting down.
AGGTTTGATCTTCAAATACAGAACTCAAGAGACTTCTAAAAAAGGTAAAAAGAAATCTTGAGAACTATACTTCTGTTAAAAAAATATGTAAAGAACATATGTACAATTTGTCTTAGAAACTAGAGGTGGAAAGGAGATTATATCATAAAAAAGTATAAAGTGGTGGTACTACATCTCATGAAGAGGCAAAGGTAACCTATTATATCTGAGAGAAAGAAAGGAGGGAGATGAACATAGCGTGTATCAATAGACATATTCGATTTATGGTGAAACTTCTTCCACTTCATTGAAAAGTGAAAGGGAAGGAGTAAGCTAAGGGGAAGGGAATACAGTAATTTCCAGAAAAAGGGGTAAAATAAGGGGAGGATCTTTAAGGTGGGGGAGGGATCCTAAAAAGGGAGGGCTGTGAAAAGCAAGTGGTGTTTACCAGTTTAATACTGGATAGGAGGGTAAAAGGGAAGGAAAGGGGAAAAGCATAAGCAGGGGTTAATAGGATGGCAAGCAATATAGAATTAGTCCTTCTAACCATAAATGTGAATGGGGCAAACTGCCTCATAAAGAGGAAGCAGTTAGCAGACTGGATTAAAAGTCAGAATCCTACTATATGTTGTTTACAGGAAACACACCTGAAACAGGATGAGACATTCAAACTAAAAGTAAAAGGGTGGAGCAGAATCTATTATGCTTCAGGCAAAACCAAAAAAGCAGGAGTAGCCATCCTCATCTCAGATCAAGCAAAAACAAAAATTGATCTAATTAAAAGAGATAAGGAAGGGCATTATATCCTGCTAAAGGGAAGCATCAATAGTGAAGCAGTATCAATATTAAACATGTATGCACCAAGTGGTGCAGCATCTAAATTCTTAAAAGAGAAATTAAGAGAGCTACAAGAGGAAATAGATAGCAAAACTATAATAGTGGGAGATCTCAACCTTGCACTCTCAGAATTAGATAAATCAAACCACAAAATAAATAAGAAAGAAGTCAAAGAGGTAAATAGAATACTAGAAAAGTTTGATATGATAGATCTTTGGCGAAAGCTAAATGGAGACAGAAAGGAATATACTTTCTTCTCAGCAGTTCATGGAACCTATACAAAAATTGATCATATACTAGGGCATAAAAACCTCAAAATCAAATGCAGTAAGGCAGAAATAGTAAATGCATCCTTTTCAGACCATAATGCAATCAAAATAACATTTAATAAAAAGCCAGGGGAAAATAGACCAAAAAATAATTGGAAACTAAATAATCTTATACTAAAGAATGATTGGGTAAAACAGCAAATCATAGACATAATTAATAACTTCACCCAAGAAAATGACAATAATGAGACATCATACCAAAATGTGTGGGATACAGCCAAAGCAGTAATTAGGGGAAGTTTTATATCTCTACAGGCCTACCTGCATAAAATAGAGAAAGAGAGGGCCAACGAATTAGGTTTACAACTAAAATTGCTAGAAAAGGAACAAATTAAAAACCCCCAGACAAACACAAAACTTGAAATTCAAAAAATAAAAGGTGAGATTAATAAAATTGAAAGTAAAAAAAACTATTGAATTAATTAATAAAACTAAGAGTTGGTTTTATGAAAAAACCAACAAAATAGACAAACCCTTAGTAAACCTGATTAAAAAAAGGAAAGAGAAAAAGCAAATTGATAGTCTTGAAAATGAAAAGGGTGAACTCACCACTAATGAAGAGGAAATTAGAACAATAGTTAGGAGCTACTTTGCTCAACTTTATGCTGATAAATTCGATAACTTAAATGAAATGGAAGAATACCTTCAAAAATATAGCTTGCCCAGATTAACAGAGGAAGAAGTAAGTAGTCTAAATAGTCCCATCTCAGAAAAAGAAATAGACCAAGCTATTAACCAACTTCCTAAGAAAAAGTCCCCAGGACCAGATGGATTTACAGGTGAATTTTACCAAACATTTAAAGAACAACTAACTCCAATGCTATGTAAACTATTTGAAAAAATAGGGATTGAAGGAGTCCTACCAAATTCCTTCTATGACACAGACATGGTACTGATACCTAAACCAGGTAGATCGAAAACTGAGAAAGAAAACTATAGACCAATTTCCTTAATGAATATTGATGCTAAAATCTTAAATAAGATATTAGCAAATAGACTTCAGAAAATCATCCCCAGGATAATACACTATGACCAAGTGGGATTTATACCAGGAATGCAGGGCTGGTTTAATATTAGGAAAACTATTAGTATAATTGACCATATTAATAATCAAATTAATAAAAACCATATGATCATCTCAATAGATGCAGAAAAGGCATTTGATAAAATCCAACATCCATTCCTACTAAAAACGCTTGAGAGTATAGGAATAAATGGACTATTCCTTAAAATAATAAGGAGCATATATGTAAAACCTTCAGTAAACATCATATGTAATGGTGATAAACTAGAACCTTTCCCTGTAAGATCAGGAGTGAAACAAGGTTGCCCACTATCACCATTACTATTCAATATAGTACTAGAAACTCTAGCCTTGGCAATAAGAGCCGAGAAAGAGATCCAAGGAATTAGAGTAGGAAATGAAGAAATCAAATTGTCACTTTTCGCAGATGACATGATGGTATACTTAGAGAACCCCAAAGACTCTGCTAAAAAGCTATTAGAAATAATTCAGAATTTTAGCAAAGTCGCAGGATACAAAATAAATCCACATAAATCCTCAGGATTTTTATACATTACCAACACAATCCAACAGCAAGAGATACAAAGAGAAATTCCATTCAAAATAACAGTCGATAGTATCAAATATTTGGGAATATATCTACCAAAGGAGAGTCAGGAATTATATGAGCAAAATTACAAAACACTTGCCACAAAAATAAAGTCAGATTTAAATAATTGGAAAGACATTCAATGTTCTTGGATAGGCCGAGCGAATATAATAAAGATGACAATACTCCCCAAACTAATCTATTTATTTAGTGCTATACCAATCAGACTCCCAAGAAACTATTTTAATGACCTAGAAAAAATAACAACAGAATTCATATGGAATAACAAAAGGTCGATAATTTCAAGGGAAGTAATGAAAAAAAAAATTAAGTGAAGGTGGTCTAGCTGTACCTGATCTAGAACTGTATTATAAAGCAACAGTCACCTAAACCATTTGGTATTGGCTAAGAAATAGACTAGTTGATCAGTGGCATAGGTTAGGTTCACAGGACAAGATAGTGAATAAAAATAGCAATCTAATCTTTGACAAACCCAAAGATCCCAAATTTTGGGATAAGAATTCATTATTTGACAAAAACTGCTGGGAAAACTGGAAATTAGTATGGCAGAAACTAGGCATGGACCCACATTTAACACCACATACTAAGATTAGATCAAAATGGGTCCAAGATTTAGGCATAAAGAACGAAATCATAAATAAATTGGAGGAACATGGGATAGTTTACCTCTCAGACTTGTGGAGGAGGAAGGAGTTTGTGTCCAAGGGAGAACTAGAGACCATTATTGATCACAAAATAGAACATTTTGATTACACCAAATTAAAAAGTTTCTGCACAAACAAAACTAATGCAAACAAGATTAGAAGGGAAGTAACAAATTGGGAAAACATTTTTACAGTTAAAGGTTCTGATAAAGGCCTCATCTCCAAAATATACAGAGAATTGACTTTAATTTATAAGAAATCAAGCCATTCTCCAATTGATAAATGGTCAAAGGATATGAACAGACAATTTTCAGATGATGAAATTAAAACTATTTCCACTCATATGAAAGTGTTCCAAATCACTATTGATCAGAGAAATGCAAATTAAGACAACTCTGAGGTATCATTACACACCTGTCAGATTGGCTAAGATGACAGGAACAAATAACGATGAATGTTGGAGGGGCTGTGGGAAAACTGGGACACTGATGCATTGTTGGTGGAGTTGTGAAAGAATCCAACCATTCTGGAGAGCAATCTGGAATTATGCCCAAAAAGTTATCAAAATGTGCATACCCTTTGACCCAGCCATACTACTACTGGGCTTATACCCCAAGGAACTACTAGAGAAGGGAAAGGGTCCTGTATGTGCCAAAATGTTTGTGGCAGCCCTTTTCATAGTGGCTAGAAGCTGGAAGATGAATGGATGTCCATCGATTGGAGAATGGTTGGGTAAACTATGGTATATGAATGTTATGGAATATTATTTTTCTATAAGAAATGACCAACAGGAGAAATACAGAGAGGCTTGGAGAGACTTACATCAACTGATGCTGAGTGAAACAAGCAGAACCAGAAGATCATTATACACTTCAACAATGATACTGTACGAGGATGTATGCTGATGGAAGTGGATTTCTTCAACATAGAGAAGAACTAATCCAATTCCAATTGATTAATGATGGACAGAACCAGCTACATCCAGAAAAGGAACACTGGGAAATGAATATAAACTGTTATTTTTACCTTCTGAATCCAATTCTTCCTGTGCAACAAAAAATTCTGTTCTACACACATATATTGTATCTAAATTATACTGTAATATATTTAACATATATAAGACTGCTTGCCATCTGGGGGAGGGGGTTGGGGGAGGAAGGGAAAAAATCTGAATAGAAGTAAGTGCAAGGGATAATGTTGTAAAAAATTATCCATGCATATGTACTGTCAAAAAATGTTATAATTATAAAATAAAATAAAAAATTAAAAAAAAACATAATTAGAAAATAATTACACAACATAAAAAAATTATAATAAAGAAAAATAGAAATATATAGTTTTCTAGGTCAATATGTACTCATCAGGGATTCTTATGTATAGTTTAGTGACTCCTATTTCTATTTGAATTAGACATTATTGCTATAGATCCATGAAAATACTGAACTATTGATAAACTAAAATGCTTCCAGAAAAGAATAGAAAGATAGTGAAAGGATGAGTTGAACAAATTGTGAAATGGGAAGTTTTGAGGAAAACATAACAGCTGTCATCAAACATATAAAGGAATAGCATGAGGAAGAAGGACTAGACACATTATATAAACCTACAAAGAGAAAACAAGAAAAAAGCAGATATAGAGAGGCAGATATTGGTTAATGTAAGGAATGGGCTCCCTTTAACTGGAAGTCTTTAGGAAATGACTAGACAAAGAATTATTAGGTAAGGCATAGAAAGCATTCCTATAGAATTACAAGTTTTCTTTCTATTTTATTTTGTGATATTCTTAAAGGAACATAAATTATTTGTACAAATAATTTTAGTGCTTTCCGTTTGGTGGATAACTAAATCATAGCATTTAGGTTGGCTTTTTTTTTTTTTTTTTAACCTGAAAAACAAAACAAATTTCACATAGACCCTCCATTAAGGAATTCTTAGAGTCAAATGGTTTTCGAGCTCTTCCTCTATTCTTCCTTAAACAACCATATTATAGCCTTCATCCTTATATTAGAAATCCTTAGAATGTTGTAAGAAAGCAAAGGATTAATTGGCCAAATTCTTATACAAATTAGTCAAAACAGTTTTAGCTGAAGCAATAGTTTACTAGTGTAGCCAGAGTCTAATCCTAGTCTAATAGATTCCTCTAGGTGGCACATTGGACAGAGCACTTGCATTAAATTTAACCTGACCCTTACTGGGCATGTAACCCCATGAAGGTCACTTAACCCTAAATTTCATCACCTGTAAGATGAACTTGAGAGGAAAAAGACAAACCAATCTTGTATCTTTGCAAAGAAAATTTTAAATGGGGTCATGAAAAATCAGGCACAACTGGAAAAAAAAACTGAACAGCAGTCTAATAGAACACAATCTTTGTGCATAGTGAAGTGAGTGGACAGCAAGGCAGCAATGGAATATGAGAGAAGAAGCAATAAGCCAGAAAAATCAGAAAAAGGAAAAAATCAAAAGAAAAAAACAGCCAATGGCTGGGGAGAAGGGGAAGGAGGGAAAGAGTAAGAGAGGGAAGGGAGAAACTACAGAATGTAGTTATTATTAGCTAGAAATTTCTATAATCTTTTCTGTCTTTGAAAGGCTATTTATATGGAAAGTGTCCTTATTATCATATCTTCCTAAACTAGAAGCAACTATATTGACAGGCAGTAGACAATGTACATACTACCTCAATATCTATCTATTCACACACACAAGCTATTGTTTTGTGATGGATGATATTTCTTCTTGAAACTTTCTGATTGGTTCCTTCAATCTAATTAACATGGCTATCATGATTAGAGGTAATGAACATCTCTTGCTTCTTAGTGTTATGATAATCTAGTATTTTTTGTTTCAAAAATTATGAAAAAAAATTTAAGGGTGGGATGGGGGGGCATTAGTTAAGAAAATGAGAATTCTTCTCATATATGAATCTTATCATTCAAAGAACGAAATAGACCCAAATATGAAAATTTTTATCTTTAAGAATTCCTGCTCCACAAGTATTATGTTTATATATGCACATATATATTTATATAACAATATATTATATATAACATAACATATATTATATGCATTTGTTTATATAGGTGCTTATATAGGTTTATATTTGTTTATTATAGATTTATATAGGTATATATATATACATAATATATAATTGTTTCATGGAATGAGTAAAATATGGTGGATATTAAAAGGAAGAATGAAGCCTTAGTATTTTTTCTATTAATGTCAGAGAAGTAAGGTGTATAAAATTGGAGGAGGAAGAATTCTCTCCTTAACTATTCCAATAGGCCTGTTCTTCAATAGTCATGATCCTTGAAGAAGTACAGAATGATTACATCAGTATTTTAGTTTATCTTTTCATAGGGTGATTCTTTACTTTAATTATCAGGATTATCTTCACTTCACCATTTTATTTCAGCACTATTATTCAACTTGGCTTATTGGTAATAGGGTCTTACTAAAGATGCCAGGACATTTTTAGCTCTTACAACCACCTTCTTGAAAGTTTGGCTGCTTTACTGAAATGGCCCTAGCCGGTGAGTTATAAGTGTTTGTTTATTTTCCTTTCCAAGAATAAACTCTGTCTAAATAACTGCCAATTAACAAGGAGTTATGGAAAAGTGATAGAATGTAATGAGAACATTTGTATAAAATAATACTGAAGTTAATTATTAGCAAGGCAGTCCCTTTCCTCTTTTAATATTACATTTATGGTTTTAATTACTAGAAAGCAATGACTGATGTCAGGATTACATATGTGGTGACAAATGGTAAGTCCTTTATAAAATTGGATAGAAGAAAAAGAAGTAATTTGTTAAGGTGTATTTCTTGTTATTTAGGTCAATTTAAGCATTGCATTCAAAAATTAATGAATAGTTAAAAGAATTCTTAATTAACCAGAATACAATCTAAAAAGCAATTTATATCTTCTATAAACAAGTTTTGGTGTGCATACACACACACATATGTATATATTCATATGTTCAGGAAAAAAGCTTTTGACAACTTCGTTCCTCAATTAGGAGCCTAAAACATTCTAACGATTTCATTTTAGAATACAATTTAATAATAAGTTCTGCAGGAGGGTTGGTGTAATAATCAGCAATCTGTCTCACTAGGAAATAGCAGGATTACTTAATGTAGCTAAAGAGGTATCTCTAATATGCTTCATACCAACAATTGTGAGCAGTCTTTTACTAACACCCTATTTCTGCTCTTTCTCTCTGACAAGATTTGTTTTAAGAGAAATTTCTTGCAACACAAGGCAATTGGCATATTAATATTTAACTCTTACAAATAATTAGAGTACCAGATCCTGGAATTTATGGCAAATGCACTTTTAATACTAAATTACTATATTACTGATTTCTCTCATTTCTTTCACCTGTCAGGTTCACAAACCATATTGTACTAAGTACCGATCTTGTTTGGGCTTCCAGAATGCTTTTTAAAAAAATCTTTAAAAGTATGATCATAAGACCAGTTTTCAAAAATCTCTTTTAAAAAGTTCATGTGTTTTAGCCTATCAAATTTGAAGATGACTGAAATTATTAGGGGTAGCTAGGTAGCACAGTGGATGGAGCACAGTCCTGAAGTTAGGAGGACATGAGTTCAAATTTGCTCTCAGACACTTAACACTTCCTAGTTGTGTACCCTGGGCAAGTCACAACTCCAATTGCCTCAAGTAAAAAAAAAATAGTAGCAAAATATCATATTCTCATGTAGTACATACTTTGAAGCTATTCCTTCAACTTTGATTTCACTGGAAGGTCAGTAAATCAGTTATTCAACAAATATTTATTAAGCATTTATTTTGTTAGGTATGTACTAAGTGCTGGGGAACAAAAACATAGTTACTTTATTCCTTCAAGATTTAGGTCTAGCCCTGAAAAGTCAATTACTATATGTGGCTCATACTATGAGCCCCTACTGGTGTGTGTTGCTTATCAGTTAACATAATCATTATCAGTTAATATCAATGAGTCAACAAATACCTCATTTTAATAAAGTTGTATTTAATAAAGTGGTATAGTAAGAACAATTGATGCAAAATAACCTCCTCAATACACTCTCCCAATATTAAATATGGAGTACAGAGGTATTTGGGTTCAAGTTCAAACCAAACAAGCAGCAAAAGTATAGTTCCTGAAACTTATTTTGCTGGTATTTTCAAGATATTCCCCTTATCAATGGTGTAGTTGTTTATTTGTTTGTTTCCTATAGGGTTATGTGGAGGGCTTTAAATATCTGTTTTGCCTGTCATTGGTTCCTGATATTACCAGCTATTCCAGGAATGTCAATAACCAAATGAGATATACTGAGGAAATATATATATATATATAATTAAATTAGATCATGGGAAAAAAAAGTTATTCAAATAGAAAAGGATATATATTTAAGATGAAAATAATACTTTGAAAATTAAAATTGGGCAAGGGGAAGCAAGTGAAGCTATAAGAGACCAAGAAATAACAAAACAAAATATAAAGAATGAAAAAATAGAATAGCATGTGAAAAATAAGAAAAATAGCAGATCTAGAGAACAGATCAAGAAAATAAAATATAAGAATTTCTTTTTTTGAGTTGTATAAATTCTCTCCGGGCAAGGAATCATTTAACATTACTCTTTGGGGTAGAAGCAGTTTTTTTTTTTTTACTTCAGTGTCTTCCTCTGAAGAAAAACCCCAGTCTCTCCTATTCCCATAGTAAATTTCTAGGATTGGGTTCTTCTTTGAAGATTTTTTTTTTTTTTAATTAAAAGTATTAGCTTACATACCTCTGAATGTGGAGTGGGGGAATGTTGCCTCTAGTTTTACTTTAGTTCTCCTCTCTGTCCTGGAGCCCCAAACCAAAAGCTCCACCCTCCAACAAGTATTGGCCCCAATGTTTTTGCATTTACCAAGTGTATTAGTTCCTTCCTGCTCAGGGCTTCTTCTCTGTAGCACAACTGGGCCTGGCCATTCCTAATCAGCTGAAGTTCCCCCCAACTCCACACACAATCTGGAGGTAAAAGTTTTTTGGTTCCTATAGAGGCTTCAGCCAAACCCAGATAGTCCCAAGGTTCCTTATTTGGCGTTTCTGCAGAATAACCCTGGAGTGTTTGCATTTCACACTGGTTAATACCAGCCTGGGGTTTTTCTTTGGATCTTCTTGGTTGTACCAGGAAGATCCCTGTCTGCCCCAAGTATTCTTGATTTTTAAAGTCTATCTTTGACCTGAGGCACAATTTTGTTTTGTTGATCAAAGAAATCTGGAGAGCTTGAAATTTACTGACTTACTTTTGTCATTTTCCCAGAATCCTCTTCTTAAAAAATATTTTGTACAACTAAAACCAATGTAACTAAAATTAGAAGGAAAACATAGGGGGAGGCAGGGAGAACAGAGTGGTAGTGGCAGAGAATCTTTGCAATAACTTTATCTTATAAAAGTTTTGCTTTCAAGATATGTAAGAAATTGTTTCAAATTTATGAGAAGAATCATTGCCCAAATTATAAATGGTCAAAGTATACGAAAACATAGCTCTTAAAAGAATTCAAGATATCTATAAGGATAGGAAAGAAATCCTCCAAATCATCAATAATTAGGCAAATAAAAACTAAAGCAACTCTGCAGTCCCACTACATATTTATCAGATTATGAGAAAATTTTTCATAGAAGAAAAATGACAAATGTTTGTAGAATAGTGGGAAAAAGTCATTGATTTAATTTCTCAACTTGGAAAGCAATTAGGAACTATGTTTCAAAATTACTAAATTGTCTTTTGACTCAGTAATACCACTACTAGGTCTTTATCTCCAAAGAGATTAAAAAAAAAAAAAAAAAGAGGAAAAGGACTCACTGTTAAAAAAACAAACAAACAAACAAAAAAAAACAATTACAACAACAAACAGCAGCAATAAATGGAAACCAAAAGCATGGTGTTCCATCAATTGGGATATTGCTAGACAAATTATGTTAGCTGATTATAATGGAAATCTATTGTGCCACAAGAAATGATGAAGGGAAAGTTTTAGGAGGACTTGAGAACACTTGCATGAACTGATATATGGTGAAGTTAGCAGAAAAGGACAACAATATAACTTCTAACAAAAACAGTATAAAAAGACTTAAGCAGTTTGATCAATGCAGTGATTAACCAGATTCCAGAGGATCAATGATAATGATAATGAATATTCCCTCCTTAGTGACAGGAATATTAAATTGATTATGCATAATGAGATACATATTTTTTGGAGATGACTAAAATGATAATTTTTGCCTAATTATGCATCTTTGTATAAGGGTTTAGTTTTTCTTTTTTTCCCCTTAGTGTTAAGGGAAGAGGAAGGTACAAAGGAGAGTTAAATTAAGTGAATAGTATTTATTAAGCACTTACTAAATGCCAAACTCTATGCTATCCCTTGTCATATAAATAATAAAACCACAGAATTCATATGATAATCTTAATAGATGCAAAAAAAGCTTTTGATAAAATACAGCATCCATTCCTATTAAAAACACTAGAGAGCCACTACACACCTGTCAGATTGGCTACAATGACAGGGAAAGATAATGCAGAATGTTGGAGGGGATGTGGGAAAACGGGGACACTGATACATTGTTGGTGAAATTGTGAATACATCCAGCCATTCTGCAGAGTAATTTGGAACTATGCTCAAAAAGTTATCAAACTGTGCATACCCTTTGACCCAGCAGTGTTACTACTGGGCTCATATCCCAAAGAGATTTTTAAAAAGGGAAAGGGACCTGCATGTGCAAGAATGTTTGTGGCAGCCCTCTTTGTAGTGGCCAGAAACTGGAAACTGAGTGGATGCCCATCAATTGGACAATGGCTGAATAAATTATGGTTTATGAATGTTATGGAATATTATTGTTCTGTAAGAAATGACCAACAGGATTATTTCAGAAAGGTCTGGAGAGATTTACATGAATTGATACTGAGTGAAATGAGCAGGACCAGATCATTATATACCTCAACAACAACACTATATGATGATCAATTCTGATGGACGTGGCTCTCTTCAACAATGAGATGAACCAAATCAGCTCCAATAGAGCAGTAATGAATTGAACCAGCTACACCCAGAGAAAGAACTTCTGGGAGATGATTATGAACCACTATATAGAATTCCCAATCCCTCTATTTTTGTCCTCCTGCATTTTTTATTTCCTTCACAGATTAATTATACACTATTTCAAAGTCTGATTCTTTTTGTACTTATATTGTATTTAATTTATACTTTAACATATTTAACATGTATTGGTCAACCTGCCATCTGAGGGAGGGCATAGGGAGGAGGGGAAAAGTTGGAACAAAAGGTTTGACAATTGTCAAGGCTGTAAAATCACCCATGCATATATCTAGTAAATAAAAACCATATTTAAAAAAAAAAGCACTGGAAAGCATATGGATAAAAGGAGTCTTCCTTAAAATAATAAGCAGCATCTATCAAAAACCACCAGCAAGTATTCTTTGTAATGAAGACAAGCTAAACACATTTCCAATAAGATCAAGGGGAAAACAAGGATGCCCATTATCACCACTATTATTCAACATTGTACTGGAAATGTTAGCTTTAGCAATTCTAAGAAGAGATAAAGAAATTAAAAGAATTATAATAGGTAACAAGGAGGTAAAACTCCAGATAATATGATGAAATCATTAAAAAATCTATTTGAAACTATTAAACTTCGGGTCATAACCCCATAAGGAGTCACGTAACTGAACGTGGGGATTGTGAAATTGTTTTATTATCAATAAATATTTGCTTTTATATCTATTTTATATACCTATATAACTGGGGTTGCATAAACACTTCTCAGGTAGAAATGGGGTCATGAGTGGAAGAAGATTAAGAAGCACTGAACTTCTTATTAATTAAAAGAATCCATAGGGCTTCAGTCTCCAACTTGGGCTGCCATATGTGTAATGTAAGTTTACATAAATAAGACTTGGTGACAAATTTGTTAACTTCTTCGTTGAATTGTGGTGTCACTTTCTAAACTAGTATTATAAAACCATCACTGGTGCAATGAAAGAATTAATATTCTAAACAGCTTTATTTGCTAGATGTATTGCCTAGCAGCTAGGTTTATTGTCTAGCAGATTTTGCTCCATTATTTACCATTTATATACCAGTATAGATTTGCCAAATGCTTTATAATAATTTTTTATTCTTTTGGCTATCATATTAGTGATGAGCACACAAATTTCATGTGTGCTTTATTTACCATCCAATTACTTCAATAGATCATCAAGGAGTGGAAATAACATCTAATGGAATGCCCTGCACAATATTAGTTTGAGAGTTCTACTTAATATTTTAGTGCTTTTTCCAAGTGCAAAACTTTGAATTAATAGCATAACAGACATTAAATAATCACTATCCCATAATTATCCCTTACTACATAACATGTGTGAAACTGGTAAATGTCCTCCAGGGCATACTAGTTTCTTAAATAGATTTTCTGCTGAATCAGACTGAGGTGGGAGGTCATTGAACTACTAATGATTCTTTAAACACTGGGTCACTTGAATTTTATTTTTCATTTAGATTGCATCATGAACCCTATTCACCTTTATAACATTATATTTATATTCTCTTTAGCAAGAAAAATAGAATAGATACCTAAGTGCCATGAACACAGTATTTCTAGACTGGTAAAATTTCTCATAGTAGTGGTAGAGTAATAGTCATAATATTAATTCTCATCACCTAATTAGTGATTTCTTGTCTATACTGTAGCAATAGCCTCCTAACTAGTATCCTTGACTCCTTTCCTATATACATCAAACTGTTTTTCTTAAATTATAGCATAACCATAATACTCAAAATTCAACTACTTTTTATTATCCATAGGATAAACTATAAACTTTTCTGTCATTTACAGTTCTTCATGTCCTATGTCTAAACTATTTTTTCCAATTTTATTATAAATAAAATGGTACTTTTCCTCCTTTTTCCTTATCCAATAAAAAGTTTTTTTTTTTTGTTTGTTTGTTTTTCCTATTCCTTGAACATCATGCTCAATTTTTCCATGCCTTAGCACTTTCTGGTACTTTCCACATGCTTGGAATGTATTTCTCATCATCCTCATCTCTGCCTTTTGTCCCTTTAAGGGAACAAGAGGCATAGAGGGTAGAGTACAACACTCCCAATATCTTCCTTTATAGAGGACAGAAATTGGAATTTTTGAACTCTCCATTCTGTATCTGCTGTCCTGCCTGGTTTTTATCAACTACAAGATACCACTCAACCAGATATCCTTGGTTGTCCTCCCTGCCACCCAATCTGCTAGAACATATGAGGTTCTTAAATAATGACTATTGAATTGGATTGGATCTTATGCTTTCAAAGAGATTTCCTGGGTTCTTGACTTTGACATGGTGCTCTAAGATCTCATTCATTATAGACATGCTTCCTATTCATAATATGATTTCACAGAGAATCTTTGATTTCTGAATCCAGACCTGAATCCAGGTCACCTAATTTGATTCATGATTACTTTTTTGCTTATGAGTTTGGATTGGATGTTGTCTATAAATTGAATCCATTGAACCCAATAATGATAGTGGGAAAAGATAACTGAGGAAGGAGTAGAGGACCTGTGTTCAAAATCCCTCTTTCTTCTGTAAGAAATGACCAACAGAAGGAATACAGAGAGGCTTGATCAACTGATGCTGAGTGAAATGTGCAGAACCAGGAGATCATTATACACTTCAACAATGATACTGTATGAGGATGTATTCTGATGGAAGTAGATATCTTCAACATAGAGAAGAGCTAATCCAATTCCAATTGATCAATGATGGACAGAATCAGCTACACCTAGAAAAGGAACACCGGGAAATGAGTGTAAACTGTAAGCATTTTTTTTATTTGTTTGTTTTTCTTCCCTGATTATTTTTACCTTCCGAATACAATTCTTCCTTTGCAACAACAACAAAAAAATTCAGTTCTGCACATATATATTGTACCTAGGATATACTATAAGATATTTAATATGTATGGGAATGCCTGCCATCTAGGGGAGGGGTGGGGAAGGAGGGGAAAAATTTGGAACAGAAGGGAGTACAAGGGATAATGTTGTAAAAAATTCCCTATGCATATGTACTGTCAAAAAAAAATTATAAAATTAATTTAAAAATCCCTCTTTCATGTTAATTATCCATATGTTCTTGGGCAAATAACATTCTCTTGGGTCACAATTTTTTTCACTTACATAATGAGTGGGTTGGACTATATAATCTCTGAAGTTTCTTATAATTCTACTTGCCAATGCAACTTTTGTCTGGAACATCTGTAAAATATTCTTCAACATCATGTCATTTTACATACAAGTGCATACAAAATACATAACAACTCTTTAATTTACCTTTTCCTTAAGAGATTTAAGCAACATTTACCTTCACCCAACATTCCAATTATTAATGGAGGATTCTCTATCCTTAACACATGCTATATGTATTTTCCATAAATAGGACTGCTCAGCTTTGACTTAAGTTGTCAAGAATTCAAAGCTTATCAATATATCAGGAGAAATTATAAGGCAGAAACTTCTCCATGACTGTGGAAGTCAGTAACTCAGCTCATCAGTGTGACTCTGATTGGCTCCATCTTTATGCTAAGCATCAATACTTTCACTACCCATCTTTATCAAGCTCAATTATATGGAATGCAATATTTTTATTTTATTTTATTAAATATGACATGGTTCAAAGACTTTCTTTTCTTCCTGTGTCAATAAAGTTATTAACAACTTGAGCTTGAACAAGTGAGTAAAAATGCCAAGAAATGTGAATTTGATTTGCTTCAAAACTTTTATACATTCTCTGAATTGTTAATGTATTATCTTCAAAAAGTAGTCAAATATAGCTATATGACAGAATAGGTAAAAACACTTAAAACACAAAATTATAATTTGTTTCATTGTTATTAACCTATTTAAATTGCATATAGCCTACTTTGATACATTTTAATGCAATATTTTTATTCCTTAACATTTTTCTGATGTGTGTATATGTTTATTTTTTATGCTATGTCAGTTAAATTAGCCAATAAATTCAACTAAAAATTTTTTCTGTCTGGCTATAATTTCCACTACCAGACAAATATTTGAGAGAAAAATGTGGTTTGTGCAGAGTTTTCATAAATCTTTCAAAAATATTTGACTCTATTGGTTATAAAAAATGAAGACAAAAGCATTTAACAGATATAGTTTGGTATCTGAAAATGCATATTAGAATCAATGTATGATGTTACCTGTCTCAACTGGCTCTTCCAAGTCTGTCTCCTAGTCACAAATCGCTATTCTCCATATATTACCATCGTTATTCGATATAGTACTAAAATTCTAACTAGAGAAATAAGATGATATAAAAAAGACAACAAAAGAATAAGCATGGGAAAAGAGGAAACAAAATTACTACTTTTTACAAACATTGTAATTTTTTACATAGAAAATACTAGAAAATCAACTAAAAATTAAAAGAAACATAATTCCTACAAAATATTAGTACATCCAAAATATATAGAGAACTGACTCTAATTTGTAAGAAATCAAGCCATTCTCCAATCGATAAATGGTCAAAGGTTATGAACAGACAATTTTCAGATGATGAAATTGAAACTATTTCCACTCATATGAGTGTTCCAAATCACTACTGATCAGAGAAATGCAAATTAAGACAACTCTAAGATACCACTACACACCTGTCAGATTGGCTAAGATGATAGGAAAAGGTAATGATGAATGTTGGAGGGGCTGTGGGAAAACTGGGACACTGATACAACCATTCTGGAATTATGTCCAAAAAGTTATCAAACTGTGTATACCCTTTGATCCAGCAGTGCTACTACTGGGCTTATATTCCAAAGAAAAACTAAAGAAGGGAAAAGGATCTGTATGTGCCAAAATGTTTGTGGCAGCCCTTTTTGTAGTGGCTAGAAACTAGAAAATGAATGGATGTCCATCAATTGGAGAATGGTTGGGTAAATTATTGTATATGAATGTTATGGAATATTATTGTTTTGTAAGAAATGACCAGCAGGATGAATACAGAGAGGCTTGGAGAGACTTACATGAACTGACACTGAGTGAAATGAGCAGAACCAGGAGATCAGTATACACTTCAACAATGATACTGTATGAGGATGTATTCTGATGGAAGTGGAGATCTTCAACAAAGAGAAGATCTAATTCAGTTCCAATTGATCAGTGATGGACAGAATCAGCTACACTCAGAGAAGGAACATTGGGAAATGAATGTAAACTATCTGCACTTTTGTCTTTCTTCCCAGGTTATTTTTACCTTCTGAATCCAATTCTTCCTGTGTAACAAGAAATTCGGTTCTGCACACATATATTGTATCTAGGATATACTATAACACATTTAACATGTATGGGACTGCCTATCATCTAGGGGAGGGGGTGGAGGGAAGGAGGGGAAAATTCGGAACAGAAGTGAATGCAAGGGATAATGTTATAAAAAAAAAATTACCCATGCATATGTACTGTCAAAAAAATTATAATCATAAAATTAATTTTAAAAAATAAAATAAAAATAAAATAAAAGCACTGCCAAAAAATGTTAGTACATAAAATAATCCTATTCACAAGTCTTCTTTTATATTACCAAAAAAAATCTAACAGGAAGTAATATGAAAAGAAACTTTATGGAGACTTTTTATGAAATACAGAAATTTTTAAGTACAACTGCTAAGACACACATAAGAATTATCTGAATGCAATTACAAGACACTATTTATATAAAGGCAATCTAATTGGGGAAATATGAATAGCTCATCATCCTGTAATGCCAATATAATAAAACTAATAATAATATCTAAAATATTTAAGAGATTCAGTGCCCTACCATTCCAAGTGCCAGAGAAGAAAATATAAATTAATAAGGGAAATCATGAGAAAAAAATGAGAAGAGGGCCTTGAAGTAACTAGTTTTAAACTATACTGCAAAGGAGTAATCATAAAACATTTAGTTTAAAAATAGAGACCAAATAGTTCTTAAAAGAATAATTGCAAATTATTAACAACCTTATTGAATGTTCTAAATCAATCATTGTAAAAATAAATGTAATTCAAAACAACTTTGAAATTTCACCTCATACCCCCAAATTTGGCAAAGATGATAAATACTGAAAACAGTCAATGTTGAAGGGATTGTAGGAAGATAGACACACTCTATATTGTAGGCAGAACTGTGAATCATCACAACCATTCTGGCAAGCAATTTGGAATTATGCAAATAATGACCAAAATACTCATACTTTTTGACCCAGAGATTTTACAACTAAACATATAATCAAAGTAGGTCACTAATGAGAAGAAAGTACCCATATTTACTAAAATATTTATAATTTCAATTTTTGTGGTAGCAAAGACAGAAATAAAACAAACTTTTGAACATAATGGAATATTACTATACACAAAAATCATGAATATTATGAATACAGAGAAGATGGAAAAGAGTTACATGATCTAAATGATCTAAAGTTAAATGATCTAAAATAGAGTAAAAATCAGAATCAAGAAAATATACATAATGCCAATAATGAAAATAAAAAGAATCACAAAAAAATCAAAAGTTAATGTAACAAAAATATAAAAAAACCATCAACTTAAAAAAGAGATATGGTAAGACACCTCACATGACTTCTTTAAAGAGGTGTGAGGAGCAAGGGTGTAGAAAATTACATATTTTTCAATATATTGATCAGTTTGTCTTCATAGAATGACAAATGAGTCATACAGGATCCTTTGTAAAGAACATCTAACACTAGATCTCAGTCTGTCATACTGTAGGGCAATGGGCCCTACCAGAATAATTATAGAAGAACCTATAATTACCATAGTCAGGATAGCTCCCTCCCAGTTCCTTTAGTATTAAACAACTATCAAAGAGACCCAAGGTACTAGTACATCAAAGGTTTGTTCTTTCTGTGGGTACACTGAGAATAGGTCCATACTGATAATAAAGACTAATCAATCATTTCAAACTTTATACAAATCTAAGCCCATACTTTTAGTGATAAAGCTATGGTTCAAGTCTGAAGGATTAATCTCCCACTAATTTGGTCACAATAATGCCTTAACTCCTTAGGAAGGTCAGTTTCTTTAAGAATAATAAAAGGATGGGGATTGTTTGCTGTATTCTTTACCTCCCCTTAATATAACTTCTAGGCAATCTGGAAAGTTCCTATCTCAGGAAACTTACACAAGCCAGAACTTGGATAATGATGGAATACTCTACATCTTCTCGATGTCACCTCCACCATCCCTCTGAGTCCCCTTCCCCCCCACCTTCCTTCTCACCCCCCTCCCCCAACCTCCCTTTTCTCCTTACTTCAATTTCTAATCCCATCTTCTGATTCTCTTTTGTTTCTCAGGACATTTTCTGAAGTATGGAGAAAGAAAGGAAAACATCCCCAAAAATATACAGAGAACTTAAAATGCTTAAAGGAATGGAATTTTTGTTCATCAAGTTCAAGCTTCATTGCCTGGCATTTAAGGCTTTCCACAACCTGTTCCCTACTCTTTTTTTTTTTTTTCAGTCTTTGCCTAGTACTTCTTCATTTTCTTATACTCATATATTCTAGCCAAAATGATCTATTTATTTGCCTTTTTACAAGCCTTGCTGGAATATACTTCACTTGTTAAGTTATGACACATACAACTCAAATTATCATTTCCACTAGGAAAACTTTTTTAAAATTCTCCATTAGCAAATGGATTTTTCTTTTCAAATATCATATAAGCACTTGTTATACCCTACTGATGCATATTACATCCCCCAAGTTAAAGGTAAATTCCATGAGATAAAGAGCATTATGTAGGGAAGGACTACATCCTTCAAGTAACTTTTTTTTAACTCAGAAATTCTTCTTTTGGACTAGGATGCTTATTTTTTCCCCATAATTGAATTTCTCACAATAAATTCAATTTAATTCACATTTTTTCTCATTATTATTATTATTTTGTTGTTTTATTTTTCTGATAATATATATTAAATTTTAAAATCACACAATTATTTATGTGTATTTAAATACAAAATTGTATGTTATAAATAATATAAATTTATGGATTATTTATTCCAATCATGTTGGAAAAGAAAAATCAGGACAAAAAGGAAAAACTTTGGGGGAAAAAAAAAAACTGAAAAAAAGAAGTGAACATAGCATGTTGATTTACATTCAATCTCAATCTCCATAATTCTCTTTCTGAAAGCAGATGGCATTTTCCATCCAAAGTCTAATAGTATCACTTTTGATCACTAAATCAATGAGAAGAACCAAGTCTTTCAAAATTGATCATCATAATCTTGTGATTATTATGTACAACGTATTCCTGATTCTGCTTGTTTCACTCAGCATCAGTTCATATAAATCCTTCCAGGACTTTCTAAAATCCGTAATGTTCCATTACCTTCATATACAACATTATTTAGCCATTCCCCAAATGATGGGCATTTACTAATTTTTCAATTTGCTACCACAAAAAGAGCTACTACAAATATTTTTGCACATGTGGATCTCCTCCCCTTCTTTAGGATTGAGATTCCCCTAAATGGTTTTACTGCTTTATACTATAGTTTTAGGGCTGGTACTGCTAGGTCACCATCCTCTGTAACTTTTTTTTCATAATTTCCTTGATATTTTTTTTTTTCTTTTTTTTCCAATAGAAATGTCTGAAAGTCTCTCACTTCACTGAAGATCCATCTTCTCCCCTGAAAGATGATGCTCAGTTTCGCGGGGTACTTAATTCTTGGTTGTAAGCCCAGGTCCTCTGCCTTCTGGAATACTGTGTTCCAGGCCCTCCAATCCTTTATGGTAGATGTTGTGAGTTTCTGGGTAATGCTGACTGTTGCTCTTTGATACTCAAATTTCTTTTGTCTGGCAGTTTGCAGTATTTTTTCCTTGAGATTATAGTTCCGGAGTTTGTTATGTTCCTTGGGGTTTTCCTTGTGGGATCTCTTTCCAGAGTTGATTGATGGATTCTTTCAATGACTTATTTCCTGCTCTGGTTCAAATATATATCAGGACAATTTTCTTTAATGATGTCTTGAAAAACGCTGTCCATACTCTTTTTTTCCCTCATGGCCTTCACCTAGACCAATAATTTTTTCTCTCTTGGATCTATTTTCCAGGTTGTCAGTTTCAATAAGGCATTTTACATTTTCTTTCATTTTTTTTTTTTTTAATTCTTGACTGAATCTTGATGTTTCCAAGTCATTAGCTTTCATTTACCCCATTCTGCTTTTATTTTTCCTGAGACAATTAGGGTTAAGTGATTTGACTAGGGTTACAGACCTAAGAAGTATTGTGTCTGAGGCCAAATTTGAATTCAGGTCCTCCTGACTTCAGGGTCGGTGCTCCACTGTGTCATCTAGCTGCCCCACCATTCTAGTTTTTAATGTGATTTTCTTCAATTAGTTTTTGTATCTTTTTTTCATTTGATTAATTCTACTATCAAGGTACTGGTTTCTTCCGTGACCTTTTTTTATTTTATTTTTTGCAATTGACTAATTGTATTTTTTTAAGGAATTGCCTTCCTTTTCCAACCTGTTGAGTCTTTTGCATACCTCTCATTTTTTTTTTCTTCTTCTTTTTATCTTCTACTTCTTTTATTTGCGTTTTGAAATCTTTTATGAGCATTTCCAAGAAGCCTCTTTGGGCTTAAGACCAATTCATATCACTTTGAAATTTCTTCTGTGGGCATTTTGTCCCATCTGAGTTGGTATTCTATTCTTCCCTGTCACCAGAATATCTTTCTATGGTTAAGATTCTTTTGTGTTTCTTGCCCATTTTCTTTCCTTTTCTTTTTGTATTTCTTCTTTTGTAACTTTTAAGGTTGAGCTCTGCTCCTGAGGTAGAAGGGGTGCTCTCCCAAGCTTCCTGTATAGCTCTGAGCTTTGGCTTTGAGCACAGAGGCCCCTTGTCTTTGGTGTTTTGCACACAACAGGGGGTAGTTTTATCTGCTCTTTCCAGGAAACAGCCTGTTTTCCCAGAATTTGTCTTTTGAGAAGATATTGGGCAGTGCCCCACTGGTCTGCTTTGCTACTGAGCCAGAATTGAGGGTCTTAGTTACTGATACTATGTCTTAGACCCTCTCACTGGCTTTTCCAGACTCCATCACAGCATCTCTTTTACCACTGTGAGACTGACTTTTTGTTAAGTACTAACAATGTCTTTCAAACTGGAGAGTACTTTCAATTTGTCAGACTGTTTAGAGGCTTGGCTTCATGTAGTTTTAAGAGAGAAAATGGGAGAGCTCCAGCAGCTTCTTGGCTTCACTCAGCCATTTTGGCTCTGTCCTCATATGTCTGATACAAGATAAGAATAAGGTATCATATCATGACAGAGTTATTGAAACAGTTCTGTGCCTACTTGTTATAGTATTTGACCTCTAGATACTCAGAAGGAATGAATCCAAAGTACAATTTTACTTAAGAGTACTAACAGTTTTATCTCTAGTAAGTATGTAAAATACACCAAATATTAATTTAAAAGCTTGCAAAGTTTGTACTATCATATTTAATAGCCATAATATATAATGCTTTTTATTCAAATTAATATATTCTCAGTATTCTTGACAGCAAGATATAGTTCTAGATATTTTCATAAGGCTTTAAAAGTGATAAATAAATGAATATCATGTAAATGGATAAATGGATGAATATCATGTATTTTATTTAAGAAAATTTTCAAAAAAGTATGGTCACATTTTAAAAGGTTATAACAGTTTGATCTGTATAACTTTTCCTCAAAATATCTTTAATCTATAAAATCTTATATAAGGAACAATTAGTCAAGTGAAAATAGTAATAACCTTTATTTTATAGTGTCTTTCTCACAACTCTGTGAATACTAGAAAAGTGAGAAAATTTTTTAAAGGATGCTTAAAAAATTGCAATTGTCTCAGAGAATTCCTTTTCTGTTCCTGATATGCAAATACAAAATGCCTTAAAATGACAAATAACATTCATAAAATATTCTTAAGGTTTCAATTTTATTTCTAATTTAAACATATCAAGTATATTCTTCATTTAAAATAATGACTAAAACAGCAACAAAAACAGGCCTGAACATTAAGTATTATGATAAAAGTAAATACACATTTGGATACAATGTTTATATGTTTGTCCTTAGTAATTCAAAGTCTCTAAGTCAGGGACAGGGAACCTTTTTTTCTGCCAATGGCCATTTGGATATTTATAATATAACTTGCAGGCCACATAAAATTATGAACTTAAAAATTCAAGCAATGAAAGTTTATTGTAGCTAGATTTCAGCTCATCATCACTGTGGTTGCTTTGGCAGGGCCAGTCCAAATGATTTCACCATTCTTATATGGCTCTTGGGCTAGACATTCCCCTCCCTTGCTCTAAGTCAATCAAAATAATCTACTTAAATTAAGAGATTTGCTTTTGTGTAAAAATTAGGAATAATCTCAAATCAAGTTTTGATTTACATAACATGAAGTGAATTCATTTTCTACTGTTTAATCTATTAAAGAAGAAAGAACATGAATGGTGAAATTATTCAATATTGGAAGTGTTTACAGGAAATGTGATATTACTAGAGCCACAATGGCAGAGGGAAGCCAGGAAATTGCCTGAGCTCTCAGAAATGTTAAATCATATAGATTCTGGAACAACTAAGTCTAAAAAAGATGGAGTGAAATAATTTTCAGACTTAAGATAACTTTGGAGGATTTCAGGTACTGCAGAGTAGCCTAGGGCCGACAACTGTCAGAGTAAGCCAGCAGGAGGCTCTTAGCAGCCACATGAATCAGCAACCAAGGCCCCTAGAACCCAAATCAGCAGGCTAATGGCATAGCGGGCCAGCTGTGACTGCTATATCTCCTGTTCCGAAGACAAACTACAAATCCTGGAACCCCAGCAAAAGAGGAACAATTAGAGTGAGCTAGCCCAGAACCTGGGACAAGCCACAAGAATCTGAGGCTCTAGATCTGAAAGCGGGGAAAGTCCCTGATTTCCAGCACAATAGGGATAGTGCCTCCATGGGCAGAGTAAAACTTAAAAAAAAGGAGCAATAATCCCGTAAGAGCCCTGAGTATAAAAAGCTAGAGAAGAGCAAAACAAAAACTCAGAAGAGGACAACAGTGTAAAAATACCTATATGTGAAGTCTTAAAGGGGAATAATAATCGATCGCAAGCTAAAACATTCATTATTGGAAGAGCTCAAAAAAGATTTTAAAAATCAAGAAAGATTTGAAAAAATGAAAAAAAAAAAAAGGGAAATTAGAAAAAGAAATGTTATGAAGGAGTTATAAAAAAGGAATTAACAGCTTGAAAAAGGAAGCATAAAAATACTGAAGAAAGGGAATTCTTAAAAAATAGAGTTGGCCAAATTGGGGGTGGGGTGGGGATGGGGAGAGGAGGGAGAATCTACTGAAGAAAATCATTCCTTAGAAATCA
Organism: Sminthopsis crassicaudata; assembly: GCF_048593235.1. Lineage (NCBI taxonomy): Eukaryota > Metazoa > Chordata > Mammalia > Dasyuromorphia > Dasyuridae > Sminthopsis > Sminthopsis crassicaudata. Next base: position 208,631,087 of record NC_133617.1, on the reverse strand, counting down.
GAATTGGGCAACTATGTCTAGAAACTAGACATAATCAGTCAAATGAAATCAAAATAATGGAAAAAACAAAACAAAACAGAAGATAATGTAAAATATTTCATTGGCAAAACAACTGAACTGGAACCAGGAAAGGTAATTTAAGAGTTATTGTACTATCAGAAAGCTATGCTCAAAAAAAAAAAAAAAAAAAAAAAAGTCTGGACAGTATCTTTTAAGAAAGCATCAAGGAAAGCTGCCCTGGTATCTTAGGAAATAGTCACTGAAAGAATCCACCAATCATCTTCTGAAAGAGATCCTAAAATGAAAACTCCAAGAAATATTATTACCAAATTCCATAATTATCAGCTCAAGGAGAAAATAATACAAAAAGTCAGAAAGAAAAAATTAAAATATCCAGGAGCCAAAGTCAGGATAACACAAGACATATTCTAAACTAACATTCTAAATTAAATTAGTATTATATTAATAATTAATGATAATAATAATTAATATTTTAAATTAAATTAATCATCTAAATTAAATTAAAGGACTTAGAATATGATATTCTGGAAGGCAAAGAATCTTGGACTACAATGAAGAATCATCTACCCAGAAAAACTGACAAATCTTTCAGGGGAAAGAATAGTTTATTCACAATGAAATTGGGTACTTTCAAATTTTTCTAAAAAATATACCAAAACTGAACAGAAAAATAAAGACTCAAGAGTAGCATAAAAAAGTCAGCAGTAAAGAAAAAATATATTTAATAAAATGAAATTGTTTATATTCCTAGAGGAGAAGATGACACTTGTAACTCTTTAAGAATTTTATCTCCACTACAGCAGTTAAAAGGAGTATATGAAGACCCGGGGTGGGAGTATAAGGTGATTAAGGGATGGCAGAAAAAAGACTGTGTTGGGAGAAGAGGAAGGAGAGAAGAATAATAGAATAAATTACATCAAACTAAAAGGCACAGCTAAGATCTATTATAGCAAAGGGGGGGAAGGGCGAGGCTAATCATTATTTGAACCTTACCTTCATGGGATTTTGGTCAAAGAGGGAACCAAATACACAATCAATTGGTTATAGAAATTTATCTTACCATAGAAGAAAGTAGTAGTAATAAGTAAAAGAGAAGTTGGGGGTACTGATAGAAAAGAAGGTATGACTGAGCAATCTGGTTGTCAGAAACAAACTGTTGAGGTGGGACATAGTGAAAAAAGAAAGAAAAGTATAAAGGGGAAAAACTAGAATAGAGAGAAAAACACAAATCATAACTGTAAATGTGAATGGGATAATCTTTCCTATAAAATGGAAGCAGATAGCTGAAGGAATTAAAAACCAGAATCCTACAATTTGTTGTTGATAAGAAATACACATGAAGCCAGGATACACAGAGTAAAGACAAAAGGTTGGTGAAGAACATGTTATGCTTCAGCTGAAATAAAAAATGCAGACAAAGCAAAAGAAAAAGCAAAATAGAGCTAATTAAAAAGATAAAGAAGGAAACTGCATCTTGAAAAAAGTAGCATAAACAATGAAGATTACTTCATTGATATTAATCAACACTAAACATACATGTACCTAGTGGTGTAGCATCTAAATTCTTACAGAAGCATTAAAGTGATTTACAGGAAAAGAAACAAATAGCAAAAATATACCAGTGGGGGACCTCAACCTTTCCCTCTCAGAACTAGATAAATTTAATTACAGAATAAACAAGAAATAAGTTAACGTGAATTTTAGAAAAGTTAGATATGATAAAGTTCTGGAGAAATTTTATTAAAGAAAGAAAAGAATATATAATTTTCTCAGCAGTACTTGACATCTGCAAAAAAATTGACCATATATTATGGCATAAAACCTTATAATCCAATGCAGAAATATTAAATGCATCCTTTTCAAAGCATATTGAAATAAAAAATTACATGCAATAAAGGGCCACAACCTAATCCTAAAGAATGAAAGGATAAAACAACAAATCATAGAAACAAAAATTTCACCCAAGAGAATGAGAATGAAACAATATGCTAAAATTTATCTCCACTTCTTGGAGAAACTTTATAACTCTAAGTTCTTACCTACATAAAGACAGAGATCAATGAATTTGACATACAATGAAAAAGCTAAAAAAGAAAAAATTAAAAATACCCAAATTAGAAATTCTAAAAATCAAAGGAGATTAATAAAAATTCCTGTATTACCAGGAATACAGAACTCATTCAATATTAGGAAAACTCTGAGCATAATGGATTGTTATCAATAAAAACAACAGAAAATACATCTCACTAGATGTAGAAAAAAGCTCTCAACAGTTATCAAAACCATTTAGTATTGACTGGCTAATAAATAAGAATAGTGGATCATTGGAATAGGTTAGGTTCACAAGACCCACTAATCAATGGCTATAGTAATCCAGTGATTGATAAACCCACAGACTCCAGGTTTCTGGTATTTAACAAAAATTTCTGAGAAAACTGGAACATGGCAGAAACCAGACATTAACTAATATTAACACCCTATACCATGATAAAATGAAAATATAAAGGGTGATAATATAAGCAAATTAGAACAAGAAGGGATAGTCTCTCTCTCAGATCTGTGTAGAAGGAAGACATTTATAGCCAAAATGAACTTGAGAACATTATAAAATGCAAAATGGTTAATTTCAATTACAAACAAAACCAATGCAGGCAAGATTAGAAAGAAAGGAGTAAGCTAGGGGGAAAAAAATTACAGCTAGTGTTTCTGATAAACACTTTAGAAATACTAAATTTCTAAAATATAGAGAACTGACTCACAATTTTTTTTTTGTTTTTTAGTTTATTTCTTGTGACTTTTCCCCTTTTTATCTGATTTTATATTGAATGATTAATTACAGTGAAATAAAAAACACAATATAGATAATTTTCTATTTTAAAACTAAATCAATATGAAATACACAGGGATATGTGTTAAGGGCCAGAACTTGAAACAAGGTGCTAAGTCAATAGAATTGATAGAAACAATGGTTGTTTAGCATGGTGCTTAACAGTTCTCTATTCTGTACACCTACTTAGAACTTACTATATAGTTCCACAAGATTCACACTTATAATGAGAAAAGATATAAGCTCAGACAAACTCAGCCAGAAGGAGAATGAGGGAAGACCAGAGAAGTGGTGGCAGGCTCTCTTCCTTTGCTTCTCCACTGAAACCAAGATCCAGAAGGCTCTCCGGAAAAACTAGCTGAGACTCAGGAAAGGAGACAATACTTAGAAAGAGACAATAAAGGATTTGGACTTTAACACCCGGCTGCATTTGGGGTGATTATTGAATTGAAACAAAGGCTGCCTCCAGAGACCCCAAGAAAACCCCAACAAGAGAAGATTACATTTTAGAGAAGAATATTACATTTTGGCATCCAAACGTGGGACAGACATGATCCTGATTTCAATGGAAAAGTCTCCTCGACCAGAAATCAGGGTGAGTACACAAATAGACAAGAAAACTTTGTTAAAGGGCTAAAGTAGTACTGCAAGCTAAAATGTTTAGAAAAGAGATTTCTTTCTCGAAAGGAAAATGTGTCAAGAGCGTGGTCAGACAGATAAAAAAATCAAGGTTTGATTGTAACTTGGGAGCAGATTGTTCACCTATGAAGCAGCCTATGAAGATTACAAAAGGCATTGGTTAAGGCTAAGAAAGGACAGGATATATCTGATTTAAAAATAAATGCATATGCTGTGATTGAAGAGCTTGACTATTCAGGTCAACAAAGGAGAAGATATGCTTCTTTTGATCTGGAAAAAAAATTAAGGATTTGAAAAAAGGTTGCACTCTTTATGGGGCTAGATCGTCTTATGTTAAGATGTTATTAGATAATTTGGCTTATGAAATCTTAACCCCTAGTGACTGGAAATCCATAGCAAGGACATGTGTAGAACCTGGACAAAACTTGTTGTGGCTTTCAGAGTATCATGAATTATGTAGGATTCAAGCCCAACTCAATAAGCAAACTGGAGTTAATGTACAAATCACCTTTGACCAACTAGCAGGTGAAGGTCAGTATGCAGAGAATTCAGCACAGATTAATAACCCCATAGGAGCATATGAACAAATTGCTACTGCTGCTATAAAAGCTTGGGGTACCCTGCCAGGTAAAGATCGAGGGGAAGCCTTCCCAAAAATAGACAAGGTCCCAATGAACCCTTTGTGGATATTGTGGGACATTTGAAAACAGCTGTCACAAGAACCATTAGAGAAAATGCAGCTACAGAAATAATGATAAGACAACTGGCTAAGGAAAATGCTAATGAGGTTTGCATTAGAATTATATGGGGACTATACAAAGATGCTTCTTTAGAAGAGATTGTAAGATGCTGTGCCACAGTGGGCACAAATGCTTATTATACCCAAACTATGATGAACATTGAAAGACAGAGTCCCTCTTGGCAAGGGATTTCTAGAGAAAATTGTCGATGTTTTCACTGTGGAAAACTAGGATATCTGAGAGTCCAATGTAGGTATAGAGATAGAATAAGAAGACATGCTGAGAGAAGACTTAAAACCCTATGTCCAAAATACCGCAAGAGCTTCCACTCAGAATGTAGGGAAATGAGAGGTGGGACCTAGCTCCAAGACCTCAATCAAAAGACAGGTAGGGCATGATGGCAGTGGAGGTTATACCTTTAGAAGTTTAGGGACTGGGGCAGCTAGGTGGCGCAATGGATAGAGCAGCAGCCTTGAATTCAGGAGGACCCGAGTTCAAATTTGGTCTCAGACATTTAACACTTCCTACCTGTGTAACTGTGGGCAAATCACTTAACCCCAGCCTCAGGGAAAAAAAAAAAAAAAAAGTTTAGGGATTTTGATGTGATCAGTCAAAAAGCAATCACATGGCAAAAAAGGGATTACATGATCAACCAGCCAAAAAGCAGATGGCAGAAAGGGATTACAACTGGGGAGAATACAGGCTTTTTTAACCCAACAGAAAGGCAGTGTCCAGTGCAAATAGCTCCAATGTAATTGCCAGATGATGAGAGATTTAGAAAGTAGAAAAATAGGAGGGCCTAGATAGGTTAACTACTTGGGAGAAAGGGTTTCCTTGTATCTTTACAGATGGAGAAGGAATCACATGGAGACAGAAAAAGAGAAAAAAAACCTCAAGAAAAAAAGAGAAAAACAAAGAAGACCTAAGAACAAAATCTACAGGAATCCTTCGATTCCTTAACACATGAGATTATTGCAGGACTTCAGAACTTGCAGGAATTATTGGATTCCTGGCACATGAAGTAATAGACAATAGATTCCTTTTGGACTATTTCTAGAACTTATGGATATGTATAATTCCTCATGTTGATTCATGTTATTTGTTACATCACTACTAGCCTGCTATTATGTGCTTATGTAATTTATGTAATTATGTGTAATACCTCCCATACTGGATTTATGTATACCTGTTTTAAGAGTGAGCCCCTTCAGAAACCCACTAATCTGATTTGATCTCCCTTTTCCTTTAGTGTTTTAATCTCCCTTCCTGAGACATCAGGAAGCAGTCAAAGAAGGCGTGATAACCTCTTTTTTGGGGTCCTCACCTCCTTGAGAAGTCAGGGAGGTCATGACCACCTATATTCTAAAAACAAAAGAAAGTGGGAGATGTAATGGGCCTGAACTTGAAACAAGGTGCTAATTCAGTAGAATTGATAGAGACAATGGTTGTTTAGCATGGTGCTTAACAGTTCTCTAGTTCAGCACATGTACTTAGTAGTTACTTATAGTTCCACAAGATTCACACCTATGATGAGAAAGGAAATAAGCTCAAACTCAGCAGATGGAGAATGAGGGAAGACCAGAGAAGTGGTGGCAGGCTGTCTTCCTTTGCTTCTCCACTGAAACCAAGATCCGGAAGGCTATCCGGAAAAACTAGCTGAGACTCAGGAAAGGAGAGAATACATAGAAAGAGACAATAAAGGATTTGGACTTTAACTCCTGGCTACTCATGTGGTGATTACTGAATTTCATGAAGCAAAGCTGCCCCAGACCCCAGGGAAACCTCAACAAGAGAATAGTACATTTTAGAGATTATAGATATGAACTAGTAACCTCCATTTTTATTTAACATCATTTGAATAGTAAGTAAGCCCCACATTAGAACCAGATTGATAAAGTCCTTATTATGTGCCAAGCTCTGTATTAAATATTGGAAATACAAAAATAAGCAAAAAAGAAAGCCCCAAGCTCAAGGAGTTTTTTTGTAATTGAGAGGAAGATAATACATAAAAGAGGAGGTGAGGAGAGTGTATCCACAAAGAGAAAAGTCTGTAAGGGGAAGGTAGAACAGTCCAGAATAAGGACTAGAATGGACTGAAGCAAACATTTAGCCTAGACATTTTATGAAATGGTAGCCTTAGACAGGAAAAGGCCAAAAGATGAGAGGCATTAACAGGATGAGATCTCTACTAACAAATACTGGTTGTGCAACTCCTTTTAAAAAAAAGAGTCACCACGAGCAATTTGGAACTACGCTCAAAAAGTTATCAAATTGTGCATGCATTTTGATTCAGCAGTGTTACTACTGGGCTTATCACAAAGAGATCTTAAAGAAGGGAAAGGGACCTGTATGTGCAAGAATGTTTGTGGCAGCCCTGTTTGTAGTGGCCATAAACGGGAAGTTGAATGGATGCCCATCAATTGGAGAATGGCTGAATAAATTGTGGCATATGAATGTTATGAAATATTATTTTTCTGAACTAAAAGACCAGGAGGATGAATACAGAGAGGCTTGGAGAGACTTACTTGAACAGATACTAAGTGAAATGAGCAGAACCAGGAGATTATACATTTCAACAATACTATATGATGATCAATCCTGATGGACATGCCTTTTTTCAACAGTGAGATGATCTAAACCAGTTCTAATTGTTCAGTAAAGAAGAGAATCAACTACACCCAGCCAAAGAACTATGGGAAATGAGTGTGGACCATAACATAGCATTTCCATTCTTTCTGTTATTGTCTGCTTGCATTTTTGTTTTCCTTCTCAGGTTATTTTCACCTCTCTAAATCCAATTTTTCTTGTGCAGCAAGATAACTGTATAAATATGTATAAATATATTGAATTTAACATATACTTTAGCATTTTTAACATGTATGGGACTACCTGCCATCTAGAGAAAAGAGTGGAGGAAAGGAAGGGAAAAGTTGCAACAGAAGGTTTTGCAAGGGTCAATGTTGAAAAATTACCCATGCATGGTTTTCAGTAAAAAGTTACAATTAAAAAAAAAAAAAGAAAAGAAAAGAAAAGAGTCTCCACTTCTCAGAATTCTTTGAGCACATGTAGAGGAAGTGTGCATATCTAAGACTTCCCCTATCCATATTCTCTATTTTCAACCCAAAGATTTACTCTAAAAGAATAATTTCATAATGAATAAAAAGAATCAGGGTTAGAACTAGAAGAAATAAACATGGATGGACAGGGAATTTCATGAAATAGTAGTCTCAGACAGGAATTGACAATTTAGAAGAGAAGGCCACGAGTAGATGAGAGATGTCACCAGAATGAGAGAAGTAGGAATGGAAAAGTCTAGAGTGTCACGAATCTGTGAGAAAACCAACATCAGTTCTGATGAAAAGTAGGAAAATATGTTTCTCTCTGTAATGCTATGACTGATATATAGGTCAGCACTAGATTAAAAAAAAATTGGGATAAAATGCAGACAACTGGCAGCACAATGAAAAGATACTAGGCCAAGAATACTTAAGTTTAAATAAGATCTTAAACATTTACTATGTAGCCACTTTACCTATTTGCCTTCTATAAAATAAGAGATAATAGCATCTAACTCATTGGTATAAGGAACAAATGAGATAATATTTAGTGCTTAGGACAACTTGGCACATAGCAGGCACTATAGAAATGCTTATTCCCTTCCCTATTCCAGAGATTATCAATAATCATAGCCAGGAAGGGTGATGAAAATAATAAAATACTTATGTTTTCTATTAAAATATTTTTTCAATGTGAGCCTTTTTTTTTTTAAATTACCAAATGACTAGTCCTACCAAATGCAATATAAATTACTTGTCATTTCTACAGCACCCATGTTGTCCAAAACCCTCAGCTTTTCTATAACATAACCCAATAATCTTATTAGACATATAAATGATTTTATATATTTCTTTGCAATTATATCATCTGAAGCAAAACTATTAGGACTTTTCACAAGCATAAACTTTCATATCTGTAAGAAATTTATGAGTTTAAGATAAATAAGTCTTTTAACTTATGGCCAATAGAATATAAACTGAGATTCAAGACCTATTTATATTAACAGTGAATTACATTTCTAATGATTTAGCACCTCTTCATGCTCAAAATCCATTATAACACTTTCAAAATAAGAGGGAAATTAAGTCAATGCAAACACTTCATCAAATTATATTAGTAAAAATATTATGTACAGTGGATTCTGGAACATCCAAAGATCTTAAAAATGGGGATATAGTTTGTGCTTCTTGGAGGAAGCAAAAACTTATTATTCAAACTAAAGATAGTTCATAAGAGTTTATACTTACAAAGACCCATTTTTCAATCTCAAGAAATAAAAAATAATGGACTCAAAAGTTGAAGTGCAGAAACATTTTTAAAAATAGGAGTCTCATACATATCTGTTCATTTAGAAGGCACATCATTAATGTAAACTCTAACAAAAACAAATAAAAATACCTGTTTAAAAAGAAAAAAGAAAAGGAACCTGGATTTGGTTATGTAGCTTGCACTGAGGTATCAAGTTCAAGGGATAAAAGTTGGGGCTAAAGGGGGGGTATCAATGGTATATTGACCTATATCCCATATCCCCTTTTTATTTTATAAATAACTATCCAATCCTAAATAGAATATTAGAATATGTTAGACAATAAAAATACAGTAAAACTAAACTTTTTTTGATTGATTTATTGTAGAAAAACAAAGTTTACACGCAGTACCATAAGGCAGCATATCATAAATTCAGTATGTTAGATTTTCAGAAACCCTTACAGAATTAGTCCAAGGTAAAGTAATAGAAAAGTATTTTTGCCTTCTCTTGGACTCAAGACATCTAATTTCTTTCAGGAAAAAAATATATTTATAAAAATAAACCAAAACGAATCTCACAAATTAAGTCACAAACCTGTCATTTTGCAAACTAATTTATTATAACAATATCAAGATATTAAGAATAGGTATATGTGATTTTTTTTTGCTCTTCATCCCAGGAGAAATGCATTTTTGGGATGAACTGCTGATAAGAATGTGACTGCATTTAAATTGTTATTAAAAACAAACAAACAAACAAACAAACAAACAGCATAGCTGGTTATTTGAACAACTCATCTGTACCTGAGTTAGACATGTGCCTTTCTGCAAACTTAGGCTGGACAGCCTACCAGATATTTGGTATATTATTTCCACAGCAGGTGCCAGCAAGCACTGTTAGAGAGAATACAGAACCTCTGAGACAAAAACTCTCTTCAGAAAACTCCCTTATAAAGTTTTAGCTATATTAGTTACAGTAAGAAATAATGTGAAAAAGAAAGAGAATTTGGGGAGAGGCATATAGACAGGTTGAGAAAACTATTAACCAAATTTCTCTTTGAAAATGTTGAAAAACCTCTCATTTTAAATATTATCTAGGCACCTGTAACTAGAAGCAGGCATCTGCAATCTTTCTGAATTCTATATGGAATTACTCAAAATTATGCTTGAGTAAAAACAAAATAAAAACAAATCCATCAAAAACCTAAATTAAAATAAAAGCAGAAGTCAAAATTACCACATAATTTTTTCATATTGTAGTTATTTCATTTTAAACATGATATAAACCCAGGAACCATTGGTAACTAGTTCTTCTAAAAAATAAAAAATGAATTTGACTTTTCAATATTTTTTCAGACACATAATAATTTTGCTAAAAATTTTCCAGGGCAAAGAGACTATAGAGGAAAAGTATAGTAATAAATAAACCAGAATTATATTAAACCAGTTGGCAAATAAAATAATTTTTTTAAAAAATTGCTACTCTGCTGTCTCAAGACAATTTTTTAAAAAGATAATGGAGTCACCTTCTATTCCTAAAATCAATAAGGTGAAAGTCTCTCTGATGCACAAATTTTGAAATGAAAATGGAAATCAGGACAAAGAACAATAGGGGAAAAGAAATGGAATAAAATAAAATCACTAAATCACAAACATGAATCTTTAGAATATCTATTAAGAACACTTACGCTATTCTCTATATACAAAATAAGCTGTAATTTTTCCTGAGGTCACTCATTTTAAGTTGAAATTACAGATGGATTACTTAATTTTCAAGGTCCAAAATCATCATGCTGACTAAATCTGAGAAAGATACATAGTCAAACATGATTATAATTTCCCAATATCCATGATTTCTAGCATTTATACCTTACACTGAGTCTCAATGGAGGCATTGATAATTTAACTTTGCACTATGACCACATAAATTCAATTATTATATAATATGAAAGCTAACATTCACATCCAAAAGAGAGAATGAATAAATACTACTGGGGATGGAATCTGTTAATAAATTATATAGTATACTATGTAAAAAAAAAAAAAAAAAAAAAGAGCACACTAAAGTTTCATTTAGGAATATGAATTTAGTGCCACAGTATATTTGTTTTATTATAAAGAATAATGAGGCTGGCATGTATTTAAAGAATGAGAGCTGCAATAAGAGTCATTAAAAAACATAAGCCTAAGGGATCACAATGAAATCCATATTAATATTATCACAGTACTTGTAAAATCAAGTTTGTTTAGTTTCTATGATAATCCTCATAACATTAGTGCTAATCAAAGGTTCACTTTCTGGGAACAGAAAATAAGATAACTCATACTTTTAGTATCCTGGGCTTGAATCAGAAATCACTTTTGTAACTAAGTATTTAAGAAAAATACATTATATAAGATAACTTGATTTTGTGACAATTAAATGCACAAACCATAAATAGCTTACTGCTCAAATGGTAACTAAAATGATCAAATGTAAACTCAAACTAAAATAAATACAATGGCATGAAAAAATAAAATTTGTAGATATTACTCTGTATTGATTTTGCACAATATTTAAATAAGAATACAAAATGAAAGGATAGGGTCAATGGAGAGATGTGTGGAAGATGACCTTAATATAGATCCTTTTACAAGAGTTTTTGTTTTATAATATGTTACATAACTTGTCTTAATAAGTTTATGCTAACAACTTTTAAAAACGTTACCTAAATAAAGCCTATGCAAAAAAGTGTGTATTTCTGTGGAATAACTGCAAATCTAACAATTTTGACTGGTTTAAAAAATATTTCTTCAAATAATTTCACTTAAGACACAGAAATAAACATACCATTGCTGATTTGGGATTTGGGGTGATCTACACATAGGTTTCATGAGAATGCAAAAGAGAAAAATTTATTCTCCTTTCAATCACTGAAATAAAACAGCTATGCTACATAAAGTCAAATTCTTTTTATCTACAAAAATCTGAATAACATGTCGGAGAAATCATTACAAGCCTTAACACATTTAAAGTGCCTGTCTTTGAAATGGCCAGGATAAACACCTACTTTTTGTTTTTCAAAAATGTAACTGGGAGTGTTGTTATTGTTCTAAGTGAAAACAGATCTTCTATCTTATTGACAGATGGAAATATTCTGCCCCAGAACCTCAACTTTGTTAGATAATATACAGATAAAGGAATATATAAATTGATTTAATTTCTTATTATGCTGTTTATCAATAGTAAACTTTGAAAGCTTCTTAAAAAAAAAAAAAAAAAAAAAAAAAAAAGAACATTTATTTATCCATATGACCCACCTTTTCCCAAAAATATGGGAAGATTTTTTAGTCCATGGACTCTATATAAGCAAAATACATATCAGATGTTTTCCTCAGCAAAGATCATGATTAAATGGCTAAATTCAATAAATAAGGTTGTTGTTTTGTTTTTGTTTTTAATTAGAAATCCTATCAAATAACCTAAATCGTAGAAGATTCAGTCATTTTTCTTTTCCAATATATCTTTGGGTTCTTGCTCTGCATCTGAAAGTACTAGAGAATTTTCACTGTTTTCTTCCTTTTTTTCCTCCTCATTGCTTTCATCTCTTATATCTCTACTTTCAGTTTCCCTTTTAGAAACTTCAATTCGTTCTTCTGTATAAGCTCCATCTGTGTCAGCAGTGTAGATTCCATAACACATGATGCTGATGACACCCAGTGGCAGGCCAAAGAGAAAACAACCTAAAAATGGTGAGCTTTTAAATACAGACTGGGGGGGGGGAGGGGAGAGAGAGAGAGAGAGAGAGAGAGACAGAGAGAGAAATCAGTTCCATTTAGATATTATTTTGCCACTTAAAAAAATTTTTCAACTAGTGTTGATATAAAAATCAACACATCTTTATTGTTACTTCATATTCTCGACATATAACAACTTAAGTTGTAAAATTTTACATATACATAACAAAATAGCAATAAAACTAAAAGTATAGAGATATAAATCCTATGGATTTTAGTTTCTAAGAAACAGTAAATAGCAAATCTATGAATTTTGATTTGCATTTCATTTGATCCATTTCAAAACAGCTATCTACTGGACACATTAACAAAATACAACAGCAAACAGCCTGATTTACTATTTTCTTCTTATTTAGGACAGAGGACAGAAAGATATGTTAGCATCAGAATAATGGAGTCACTCAGAACTCATTTGATCTGCTTTAGTGCTCATACTGCTTGGACAAGATGGGAGTCTTGTTCTTCTAGGAAAATAGAAGAAGACTAGGCCTCACTATTTGCCCTTCAAGTCTTCAGGATTTAAATTCTCATCATGTAAATTTCCAATCACTATCTGCTTGGTCCCCGGTCCCCTAGTAACGACTAAAAATGCATGGGCCACTGTACCCTGGGTCCTTTCATTTGTTCTGCATCTGAACTTTCTTTTATATGATGCTTTTTCCAATTATTATATGAACCTGAGAATAGAGACTTTTTCGAATTGTACCTTGCACAAAAATAAACACAGAATAATAGCCAATTCTCCCTCTCTTCCTTTGTCCTCCCCTGAACACATGTGCACGTGTGCTCTCTCTCTCTCCCTCTCTCTCCCTCTCTCTCTCTCTCTCTCTCTCTCTCTCTCTCTCTCTCTCTCTCTCTCTCTCTCTCTCTCTCTCTCTCTCTCTCCTCCCCCCAACACACACACATCCATTTCCTCCCTTTGTTCCTTTAATCTCTATATACTCTTTCTCTACATCATATGATACTATTCTCTTTTGGTACACCTCTTTATAAATCCAACTGCTACTTCACATTTTTCTTTGGATAAGCAATCATATTGTACCACTTAATTGTGGATGTATTCCACGACTCTGTTCTGGATCCTTTTCACTCTGTACATTGTCTCACTTGGTGACCACCTTATCAGCTCCCATGGTCTATACAGAAACCAATGCAAATTAATCCTAGATCAATATAACTAGTCCTATTTTACCTTAAGTACTAGTCCCTCATAAACAACTATACTACTGGACATTTCTAATTAGATCCCTGTATGTTAGGATTTTTACAAGGTGCTAAGTCAATGGAATGAATAGAGACAATTGATTTGATCCGACAAGGAGATGTTATGGGCCAGAACTTGAAACAAGGTACTGAGTGGAATTGAGGAGACAATGATTAAATCTAGTTTAGCATTGATTTAATCCTACAACAAATAATGGGTTTCCTAGTGATGAAATGATTGGTGTATACTCAGTGTGCACCATATAAGCAAGAAACTCTCAGGGCCAAGCACACAGAAGCCCACAATCACACTCTTGGAGGCAGAGTTAAGATTTCATTCCCATGTCTACCTTTGAGCTGGCTGGAAGGCTTTGGATTCAGAGGGAGCTAGAGATGAGAAGCTAGAAGAGACAAAGAACTAGAGGCAAGATCCGGAAGGCCTCTGAAAACTAGCCGAGCCCCAAGTGAAGGAAGATAAGATTTTAGAAAGAGACAGAAAGGATCTGGACTTTAACTCCTGGCTGCATTTTGAGATTATTGAACTGAAACTAAAACTAAGGTTGGCTCCAGAAGCTCCCCAAGAAATCTGCCCCCAAGAGAATAATTCACGACCTAGAGACAACAGAACATTACACCTATAGGCATATCAAAGTCAACAAATCGCAAACAGAATTTAATATCCTTCCCTCAAAACCCATACCTTTTCTTTCACACCTCTCTATCAAGGATACCACCATCCTTCCATTAACTCTCTTTTGAACTATAGTGTGATTTTCAACTTCTTACTTTGTCAAAATACTATGAATCCTATTTTCATAATATCTCTTGCTACTAATGGTTCTAGTATGTCAATGATTCATCATCAGAAACTAATTTATTAATAGAAATGATGACTAAAAAGAAGCACTGCCATCTGCTTTGTTTTTGTGCTCTAAAAATCAAGGGGCCTTTCCAAATTGCTTGAAACTAAACCGTCCCCATATATGTTGTCTCCCTCATTAGAATGAGTCCCTTAAGAATAGGAACTGTCTTTCTTTTCTATTTTTACATCCAGGGCTTACCATAGGAGTTTTGCACATACTTAAGAACTTAATACTTTATTCATTCATTCATCTCTCTCATATATCCCCTTCTTTATATATGATTGATTTTGACCCTAATTTAAGCTTTCATCATATCTCATCTGGACTACTACAAGAGCCACATATTGAACCCCTTTGCCTCATGTCTCTCCCAACTTCAATCTATCCTATTTACAAATGCCCAACTGATAAACCTGATCATGTTATATTCCTCTACTGAATAAACTTGTGGATGCATAAATGAAAATAAATTATCTAATTCAGTTTGAAAACCTTAATGTTTTAAAGGCTTTAAAAAGCATTATAGAAATGCTTTTTTCACCCTCTATAACTTCACTGCTACTTTCAGTCTCTCGGCTCAACTTAATCTCATTTTCACCAATTGTTTCAATAAGATTGACTAGTAAGTGTCCCTCATTCCCCTTCTAATCTATTTCATCATTTCTGTTAGCTATATGTGTTGTTCCAGAAAAAAATTCCTCCATTGTGTTACTGCTTTTTGAACTCTCACTTCAATCCATTAGAGAAATATTCCATTTCACCTTTAACTAAAGCAATAGGCTACCCCTTTCCACAGTACCATGTTTTCTTTTCTAAATTTCCAGCTTTGTATGAAACACAGGTTCCCTAGGATGATAATTATATTCTTTTTTCTGCTCTCTTTCTCTAAATTCTCACAGGTCTAGAGGAAGAGGAAGATTCAGTTGGCTTTCTGATAACCTATACCACTTTCCAAAAGAATGATGTATTAGCAGCGCTTCATCTACGACCATTTGAAGTCTATTATCATCAGTTTATGCCACAATTTCCAAAGTATCAAAAAACCACCATTCAGGACCAACTGCTACCTCTATCAAGCTGTCCATGTGTTATTTAGAGGTTCATATATGCAGGGTGTTATGTGAGGTAGAGGGAATACAATGGTAACATTTTAGTCTTTGCTGTCAAGGAATTTATATTGTTAACCTTCAAGATCTTGAAACTGGTGTTTTCCCCCAATGTTGGTTGACAATTCTTTAATATATTTATATTTACTTTAATTCATTTACAATCTTCCCATTTACTCTTCATGGTCTTGGTTTCTTCTACCATTTACTTTTCAACTCTCTTTATTCTATCTATCCCCACCATCATAAGGAAAATCACTTTTACAGAAGACTGAACACTTAACTGACTAGATATTGTTGACATTTACAGTATTTAACACCAATGAATATTTCACTTCTTTGAAATTCACTTAAAAATTCTTTGATCTATATTTTTCCAAGAGTAGAGGCTGGGAATGGGAATAATCGAATACAATTTTAACCATTCATGCTATTAACATTTATTTTTTAGGATACTTTATATATACTTCAAGTTAAATAAATAATTCTCTCAAGTCAGAACAAGAGAATAATTTTCTATCTTGTACTTCAAATTAACTATCTCTTTGCATTAACCACAGAAATTAAAGAAAAGACTTTTATCAATGGCTAGGTAATATGAAGGATTTTAAATTCTATACACTATCAATTAACTAATATTGAATTACAATTAACTCATTTATCTTACACAAGTTTTTAAAAGCAACTACTATTTTCCAGATGACTAAATTATTTGTCAATTAAAAAATACTGAGTGATTTGTTATTGTTCAATCATCTTAGTTATGTCCATTTCTCTGTGATCCTATTGGTGTTTTCTTGACAAAAATAATGGAGAAAATTGGTCTTACTTTCTCTAGCTTATTTTACAAATAAAGAATCGAGACAACCCAGTAATGAGGAACCTGCCCAGAGTGACAAAACTAATAAGTATCTGGGACTAGATTTGAACTCAATGAGTTTTCCTGAATTCAGGCCTGGGATACTATCAACTATGTCAATTAGTTGCCCATGAAATGGTGTAAATCTGGTTAATTAAAAAAAACAACTTCCACTCATTTGTGTTTCGAGATTTTACTGTAATGATAATATAATCTGAATGAATCATAAAAATCTCTTTATCTTTCATTATCATTTAATTTTTTTTCCAACAAATACTTACCACAACAGTAGTCCTGACATCATAACATATTCTTTTCAATCTCTGCAAAATTCCATCACCACCTCGAGCCTTAAATTTCATACAAAATGTAAGTTAAGAGTCACAAAGTGTTCATTTTTAAATTTTTCTTTATATCATATTAAAATTGTTAACAGAAGATACTTTCAAATAATAAAAAATATAGAGGATGTTTAGGAGAGGGAAATCAGGATAGTCAAATGTCTGAAGATCGTCCAATATAATTATTGGTTAAAAAAAACCTGGGATTTTAGTCTGGAGAAGAGAAGATTTGACAAGAAATTAGTATATTGAAATATATAAAAAACAGTTCTGTGGCAGATGGCCAGAAGATAGAAGTTGGCTTAATGTAAAGACAAATTTCCTAAGTGCTGATGCTTAGGAAGGTAGAGATGGAACTTCTCATGCACTTAATGTTTACTTATATTAGAAATGTTACAGTTTCCCTCTCAAGTTTGGATTATAATAGACAACATATGAGATTCCTTCTAAGTGGGTTCCTATGTATGAGAAGGAAGACAAAGAGATGTAACAAATAGAAAATTGGGTGAAATGTAATAAAGTATAAGAGAAGCAAAGAAAAAGATACAATATTGAGAAGCAGGGAAAGATTTCCATTTCAAAGATTAAGATTGGCATTTGGTACTTTACCATACCCCTTAGAATAAAAAACTGATCATCCAAAAAATATATCCCCCAAAATAGTTTATTTTATTTAAATTGAATTAAGCCACTTACTTCTATTGTGCCATCCAAAATATCACTAATGAACTGCATCACATCCTCAGTACTCTCAATATGTCTGGTTGGCAGAAAATACTGATGGTTCGAAGTATTTATTGCAACTACAGTTGGAATACTCAATTCACTAAAAATGTAAAAAAGAAAGAGGTCAAAACTCAGAAATTCACAGTACCCTTATATGAAAGAAAACTAAAGAAGTATCAAATATAGGGACCAGACTTGTGATTTCATTGGCTCCACAGACTACTCCTAGATGACGAAACTCCCTATTTCAAGGCAAGTTAGTATTTTGCCTGCAAAAAAGAAAAATGCACGAAATACTGAAAGGTTTATAGATTTGCCAAAGGTCACTCAGACAGCAGAAGAGAGACTTGAACTCAGGGATTCTAGGGTCTAAGAACAGTTCCCTATTCACTAGATCCCAATGCTTCTCCTAAAACTTAGTATTAAGATCATATATGCTCTTTTTATGTGACTGTAATCAATATATAGAAAATCCTATTCCTTTTAAGTACATCTTGCCTTTCAAAAAAATGTTTTCAATTTTCAAACTTCAGCATTAACTACTTTTTAATATAACTTCTGATAAATATTTAGTATTTATTTAAAATTGCCCTCAAAAATGAGTAAAGTTTCACAAATTTTTCTATATTCATAGTTAACTGATACCTGGATGAGTTGTCTGTTCATTTTAAGAAATGTACCAAGAATTTTTTTTACTAAGTTTGTTTACTAAGTTTACTAAGACTAACTTATAAGATAAATTTGAAAAATACATTTCAAAGAATATTAAAATTGTTCACAAAAGGACTTACTCAGAAATATTTCCCCTTAAATATAAAGCCAAAAATGGCAATGCATTTGCAAGGAATAGTTGAAAATTATCCTCCTATCTTAAAACTATTTTAATTAACTAAAAATAGGATGAAGGTTATTATCTGAAACTTTGAAATTTAGTAAACTCAAATCTGATCATCTGAAGACATTAAAGCATAACTGAGACTCACTCAAATGCTTAAAGATCAGGAATAACAAAGAAAGAGAAATTCTTTGAGAATTATAGTTTAACTGCAGTTCTAAGTCCTTAATAACTTTTGGAATACTTGAAATAACATACTTTTTCTCTTTATTCAATATACTAGTTACAAACTTGAATGTATTTCTTAAAGCTAGTACATCAGTCTCAATTTAGCTGCACCATATATTTTAAAAAGAAACTACTTTTTGTAAAATATTACATAATTAACTTTTAAACTAATTCAAGTTAGAGTTTCCCCAATTAAGTCAAATGAATAATTCTCTAACACTCAAACAACTTTTATAATGAAATATTTTACTTGGCGCTACTAGATGGCACAGTGGACAAAGGGCAAGGCATTGAGTCAAAAAATTAACTTTTTCTGGTTCAAATCTAGCCTCAGATATTAATTAATAATAATAATAGTAATAATAATAATAATAATAATAATTATATGACTGGGCAAGTCACTTTATCTTATTTTCCTTAGTTTCTTTATCTGAAAAATGAGCTGAAGAAAGAAATGGAATACCATTCCAGGTTAAAAACAAAACAAAACAAAAAAACACACTACATGGGGATACAAAAATTTAGATAAAACTTAAAAAGACTGAACAAGAATTTTACTTTTACATAAGACAATTCTCTACTCTCCCCTCCTTTGTCCTAAATGAAATGATTTGTGTGACATTGTGTTATTCTCTGTCAATTAATTTATTCTATTAATAACCCAATTATTTCTAAAGATTTTAAAGTTATAAAACATGCAGATTTGTATTGCATAATCTCCGTCGTGGGGAGTTCCTTATGTCAAGAGAACAGGTTAGGGCCAAGAACCAAGGTTATAAAGACAAAAAATTAAGTATCTAATATCAAGAAGCTTCCAGACTGAGTTTGAGATGCTTATGGGACAAGAAGATGGAAATACCCAGTAGAAAATTGGAATTATGAGAATGGTAATTAAAAAAAAAAAAAAAAAAAAAGATTAAGCCTAATTATAAAGATAATAACTCAATCCACAGAGTTGATGAAATCACTGGGAGAAAGCATATATAAAGGCCCAGGGATTTGAGGTGACAACTATAGTGAAGGCTGATTCTAGTACACCATTAAGGATCACTTGAATTCACATCATTTTACCTCTCTAAGTCCCAATTTCCTTATATGTAATTGTAATTACCACACCAGCAACTTACATAAACCTAATCATGATTTCAAACTAGCTGAGTTTTAAGTTTTGCTTGAAGCACCAGCCTGAAGCCAGGATGACCTGAGTTCAAATGTGGTCTCAGACAGCACTTCCTAGCTGTGTGACCTTGGACAAGTCACTTAACCTCAACTGCCGGGGGGGGGGGGGGGGGGGGGAGGGAGAAAGTCTTGCTTGCTTGAGCTTTTTAAATTCTATTTCAATTCTGAAAGATTTTTTCAAGATTGTTTAATTGGCCAGATAATTTAGTAATATTTGTATACAATATTGCTTTTTGCAAGCATGTATACTATAATAACAAGAATAACATATATATATATGTGTATACATCTATACATATACATATATATGTGTGTGTGTGTGTGTGTATAATCTCATATATGCCACTATACTATGTGATTTACAAATATCTTACTTGATTCTCACTATCACCCTGGTAAGATAAACACACACACACACACACACACACACACACTCTTATAAAACAGATCTCATAAGTGACATATAAAATTTCACTTTAAGTGTTTGATATTAACATAGATGTGTTTTTATCAAATTATTACATTATCATCTATATAACAATCAATCATTAATACTCCACTCTTGATCAAAATTAAAAAAAACAAGTTTTCTGATCTTTTTCTCACCTGAAAACTAGCCTCCATATATCCCACAAATGCAAGGTGTAAGGTAAAGGACATTAGACTTGGAGTTAAGAGAAAACCGACTCAAATTTTGCCCCTGAAACTTAACAAGTTCTATTTAAATTTCAATTTCCTCATATATAATAAAATAACAATAACATTTGCAATTCCTATTTCAAAAAGGCTGGTATGAAGATCAAATAATTATATACAAACACATATACACATATATTCATAGAGACACCTTGGCAAATTTTAAAATGTGATATAAATATCAACCTTTGTTATTAGTATGAAATACTTAGTATTTTTTATTACTACTTTTTGGAATTAGTGTGCATTTTATTTGAATCTATAAATCCTTCTAATGGAATGGACTGGGACACAAGACCATTCCCCACCCCCCCCAAAAAAAATTTCAGGGGGAAAAATCAAAATTAAGCAATTTATTCTGAAAGAAATATATATTTTTTAAAATTGGATTTAAATTAAAGTTAAAACTTATTCTTAATCACATACATAAGATCCCAAACAAAATTACTCATAACCAGAATTAGTAATTTTTTACAAGACAATTATTTTCATTTTGTAAAGTCATAATTATATTATTTTAAATAGATTTCACTATTCCATTTTTTCAATGAGTCATAAAAATTATACCAGTGCTCTGTATAAATTTATTTTCATACTAAAATCAATTAAAGTCTCATAAAATTATAAACATAAGTATTCTCTTATATATGATTTTCTGACTTATTAATGACTAATTTACATCTATTTCATTTTTAAAAAGAAAATTAACTACTATCCTAAGAAATTAAGATCTCCTTTTAAATAAAATGTTATAATTAAAAAAAAAATTAGGATTTCCACAATTATTTCAGAAGGTTTCATATCTTTCCTTGTTCCACATTTTTTTTAGATTATTATTCAGACTTCTTTTATTATCCATATTCTTTGAAGGAAGGGAACTGTATCACAGAATAGTTTGAAGAGATCACCTCACTTAACTTTAGATTTATTAGGTTTCCTCTGATGTCACATAAGTAAAATCTTAACAATAATCTTCTATACAACATAATGGACAAATAAGATAGTTCAGTCTTTGCTTTCCTTAAGTCAGCGTACCATCTCTTCTTAGCCCATTTTATTTTTTGGGCTAGTTCCAATTTTTAAAAAGCATTTCTTTTACATGATGCCTAAAATATCGTCTCTGAAACTTTTACCTCTTACTTCTAGTTCTGCCTTCTATCCCGACTTTTGGCTTCTACTGCCAATCAGCACAAGACTAATACCATTCACAAAATAGTCCATTAAATATTTACTCTATGTTTTCTAGGCTTAAAATATTTCCACTTCTTCCATGGCACAAAGTAGAGGCCATTTATCATTCTGACCTCTGGACACTACATTTTATCATTTTCCTTTCTGAAACAAAGCATTAACAATGAACACAACACTCTAGATGGTCTCAAAAACAAAATGTGACAGGACTCCAGACATTATGACTTTGTTAATACTACTGACTCATGTGAACTTTACAGTCAATTAAAACAGCCAGATGTGGGGGAGATAAACTGCTGTATAATCACACTTTCCCACTTACAGATGTGAAATAATATTTTTAAAAGTTGTTAAAACAATATATATTTAACTTAAATTTTCATCCTATTAATTTTTTTTTAAAATTCTGATACTTGAACAGAGTAGGCAGTTAAATATTTACTGAAGGAACACATTTCTTCAGTCATTTCATCTTTCATCTGCCAGTTTCTGTAAGCCAGAACTCTGATCCCTGAAATGGCAGACTTCCAGGAAAACTCCCAGAAATACTCTGGTTAATCTTTTTTGTTTTTTCTCAGAAAACTGTTTCTGGAGGCGGAATTACTGCTCTTGATTCCTTTTTGTTACCCCCAGCTCTGGGAAGGTTTAGAGTATAGTTTGCCTTTTTAGGTTCTAAGTCTTAGTTGCCCCAGGGATTGGTGAAGTTTAAGATTACATTTGGGGCCACCTCAAGGATTGGGGAAACTTAAGTTAAGATTGAACTTCTCCCAGAGAATGGGGTGACTTAGGTTTAGATTAAGTTTTAATTTGTAGATTATTGTTCACTTTAGGAATGATAAAGCAAGTTGAATTTTAATAGTAGTAAGGAAAAAAAGACTTAAAAATGTGACATCTGGCATAAAAATGTAATAAATTCAGCTGATGGTTTATTTTTAGCAAATACAATTTCTAAAATTATAGAAAATTAAAGAAATTAAGTCTAATCACTGAAAAATTTTATTTTCATTAGATGAACTTTTGCTTTTGATGGGCAGCTTTAAGTGATGGTTTTCCCCCATCTTCCCCTAAAAGGAGTTTCTTTATCTCTTTATCTCTTCTCTAAGGATATTTTGTCTGTTATTATAAACAAAAATGTATAATAATGTTAAGGATTTCTTATTTACCAACAAACTATCAGTACAATAATTATTAGCGTTTTGAAAATGGGGTTGATAGTTTGCTAATCTGAATGGATAAGCAACATGCTAATTCCTCATGAGATCTAATCTTTTCATATGTTAACATATAACTATTTGTAGCAGGTTTAGCAGGTTTAGCCATAACATGAATATGGAAGTGGTTTTCCATATTAAGAGGTTATAAAAGAAGGGGCCAATTTGTGCTTTGTCACCAGAAGGAAAGAAAATGAAAGAATGCATTTCTTAAAATAATACTTAGACAAAGAAAATTCTATCTTTCATTTCCAACCTTCAGTCTCTTGACGATTTATTCTGGTAAATATCATGAGAGGAAAAAAAGTCTTTAACAAAATACTATTCTTAGTAAAAATCACATAAAAGCTCTTGTAGTCTTTTTTTTTTCTCCATAGCTCCTTATTTAACAAAATTGCTGAGTGGTAACAATGAATAGTTAGAAAACAAATCCCTAAGAACAAATTCCTACAGTTTTTTTTTTAGTTAAATCTGTTAAAGTTCATTAGAGGTTCTCAAAGTAAAATATGGTTTTTACAGCTTAGACATACTGCAATCTCTTGATAGAAGGAAAATGAGAAATGCTCATTTTGATTTTAAGGACTTAAATTGTTGTCATTAGCAATTACAAAATATAAGTTAGATGTTTATAGATGTTATTCTCTAGTTATTGCAACATAAGATTCTGCCATATGTAATTAGCTTGATAAGAAATTAAATTTTTGCCCACTATCATCATTACTATTCAATATAGTAGTAGAAACTCTAGCCTCGGCAATAAGAGCCGAGAAAGAGATTCAAGGAATTAGAGTAGGAAATGAGGAAATCAAATTATCACTCTTTGCAGATGACATGATGGTATACTTAGAGAACCCCAAAGACTCTGCTAAAAAGCTATTAGAAATAATTCAGAATTTTAGCAAAGTGGCAGGATACAAAATAAATCCACATAAATCCTCAGCATTTTTATACATTACCAACACAATCCAACAGCAAGAGATACAAAGAGAAATTCCATTCAAAATAACGGTCGATAGTATAAAATATTTGGGAATATATGTACCAAAGGAGAGTCAGGAATTATATGAGCAAAATTACAAAACACTTGCCACAAAAATAAAGTCACATTTAAATAATTGGAAAGACATTAAGTGCTCTTGGATAGGCCGAGCGAATATATTTAAGATGAAAATACTCCCTTATCTATTTATTTAGTGCTATACCAATCAGACTCCCAAGAAACTATTTTAATGACCTAGAAAAAATAACAACAGAATTCATATGGAACAACAAAAGGTCGAGAATTTCAAGGGAAGTAATGAAAAAAAAATTGAATGAAGGTGGTCTATCTGATCTAGACCTATAGTATAAAGCAACAGTCACCAAAACCATTTGGTATTGGCTAAGAAATAGACTAGTTGATCAGTGGCATAGTTAGGTTCACAGGGCAAGATAGTGAATAAAAACAGCAATCTAGTGTTTGACAAACCCAAAGATCCCAAATTTTGGGATAAGAATTCATTATTTGACAAAAACTGCTGGGAAAACTGGAAATTAGTATGGTAGAAACTAGGCATGGACCCACATTTAACACCACATACTAAGATTAGATCAAAATGGGTCCAAGATTTAGGCATAAAGAACGAAATCATAAATAAATTGGAAGAACATGGGATGGTTTACCTCTCAGACTTGTGGAGGAGGAAGGAGTTTGTGTCCAAGGGAGAACTAGAGACCATTATTGATCACAAAATAGAAAATTTTGATTATGCCAAATTAAAAAGTTTCTGTACAAACAAAACTAATGCAAACAAGATTAGAAGGGAAGTAACACATTGGGAAAACATTTTTACAGTTAAAGGTTCTGATAAAGGCCTCATCTCCAAAATATGCAGAGAATTGACTTTAGTTTATAAGAAATCAAGCCATTCTCCAATTGATAAATGGTCAAAGGATATGAACAGACAATTTTCAGATGATGAAATTAAAACTATTTCCACTTATATGAAAGTGTTCCAAATCACTATTGATCAGAGAAATGCAAATTAAGACAACTCTGAGGTATCATTACACACCTGTCAGATTGGCTAAGATGACAGGAACAAATAATGATGAATGTTGGAGGGGCTGTGGGAAAACTGGGACACTGATGCATTGTTGGTGGAGTTGTGAAAGAATCCAGCCATTCTGGAGAGCAATCTGGAACTATGCCCAAAAAGTTATCAAACTGTGCATACCCTTTGATCCAGCATTGCTGCTATTGGGCTTATATCCCAAAGAAATACTAAGAAGGGGAAAGTAGCTAGAAACTGGAAGATGAATGGATGTCCATCAATTGGAGAATGGTTGGGTAAATTATGGTATATGAATGTTATGGAATATTATTGTTCTGTAAGAAATGACCAACAGGAGGAATACAGAGAGGCTTGGAGAGACATCAACTGACGCTGAGTGAAACGAGCAGAACCAGGAGATCATTATACATTTCAACAATGATACTGTATGAGGATGTATTCTGATGGAAGTGGATATCTTCAACATAGAGAAGAGCTAATCCAATTCCAATTGATCAATGATGAACAGAATCAGCTATGTCCAGAAAAGGAACACTGGGAAATGAGTGTCAACTGTGAACAATGTTTTTTTGCTTTGTTTTGTTTTGTTTCTCTTCCCAGATTATTTTTACCTTGTGAATACAATCCTTCCTTTGCAACAACAACAACAACAACATTCAGTTCTGCACATATATATTGTACCTAGGATATACTATAAGACATTTAATATGTATGGGAATGCCCGCCATCCAGGGGAGGGGGTGGAAGGAAGGAGGGGAAAAACTCGGAACAGAAGGGAGTACAAGGGATAATGTTGTAAAAAAAAAAAAAAAAAAAAAAAAAAAAATTACCTATGCATATGTACTGCCAAAGAAAATGTTATAATTATAAAAATTAATAAAAAAAAGAAAGTAAATTAAAAGACGTCAGCTAAATTCACTTTATTCACATCACCACAAAAGGTTCTCTCTCTCTCTCTCTCTCTCTCTCTCTCTCTCTCTCTCTCTCTCTCTCTCTCTCACACATATACACCCCCTTATTAACAAAAAATGGAAAATATTTGTGGGGAGAGATTAAAAGTAAGAATATTACAGTATTTTATTTAGTCTACTTTGCTTTTCAAAGTAGAATGAAAAAAAAATCGAGAATTTAACACCATTATTTAATACTTCTAGCAATGGCTAGATGGTGCAGTAGATATAGTTCTGGACTTGGAGCTGGGAAGAACTGAATTCAAAATCATCTTTAAATGAATTTAGCTGACTAAAACCTCTGTCTGCCTTAGTTTCTTCAACATTAAAATGAGGCTGATAATAAGACCACTCTTCCAGTCCAGTGTTGTCACAGGATCAAATGAGATAAACTTTAGAAAGAGTTTTGTTAATCTTAAAGCTATTAAAATTGCTGTTATTCTAGTTTCTTGGTAGCATCACAGACTACTTTTAATAGAATGAGATTCTCCCTTAATAAAAATTATAAGAAATTTATAATATATAACAAGACTATATTCTTCCCACAAGTAGCATCTTTTTGTTATATCCTAGCGCCAGATTATAATAAAACTTTATATCTGAACTAGGAAATATTTGGAAAATAAAAATCTGAATTATTCAAAGATCTATATTTCCTTTCCCTACTAAGAGAAACTAGAGAATTCTCACTGTCATTTTATAAAGTTTGGTTTTCTTTGGCTTATTCCATCAGAAAAAAAGTCATGCATTTACACAAATTATGAATTGCAGTTTAAAAAACAAAACAGCCATGTAAGAGACTACATCAACGACTAATTTCAAGGGTTTCAACAAGGATAAATTCTTCATGTTTTATATGTGGAAATGTAAACTATTTATGTTTAAGATTGACATTGGTAACTGGATAGTTCAAAGACTGATAGAACTGAATATGATATGACTCTAAAAAGCAAAACAATCTAGAAAAAGGAAATAAAAGGGAGGGAATAGGATAAGATGAAAAATAGAAGGGTATGAAAATTAAAAGAAGTGGAATAAAGTTGGTAGATAAATGGGAATGGATAAAGAGGGAGGAAAAGAGTTGGGGGAAGGATATGGGAGGTATCCCTAAAATAGAGTTGTAGGATGGGAAATAGAGGAGTTTAGAGTTGAAGGAGTTTAAGTGACAGCAAGACAAGTAAATAGGTGGAAGTTTTCTATTTAGTTTTTTTCTTATTTTGCATTTAAGTTCTAAATAAATACATTTAATAAAAAAGAACAAATCAAAACAAATTGGACCTAGCTGAACACCTTGTCAATATACAATCAACCATTTAAGTGAAATCATAAAAGACTCAGATATTTAATAAATATATTAATAACTTGAATAATATAATTCCATTAAATCTGTACGTTACTTTAATATTCCTTTAGCTAATTTTAAAATGGCTATGGAAATTCTAAATTAATAAAACTTAAAACATGTGAACAGTTTAATTAATCTCTAAACTATGCTTATAGGAACAAACTCATCATTTTAAAGGTAATATACATACTATCTGAATAAATTATATCTTTTCATTCTGCAGCCACTTAGTAGTTACCAAATGATCATGAAGCTAAATATATATATATATATGTATATATATAAGTTTACTTACTCCATGAGCAGGTTGTTTACATAGTCACTTCCATCTATGTGTCCAAACTGAAAATCTCTCCTAATATAAAAAAAAATAATAATATTAAAGGACAATAAAAGAAAACAATTAGTAGAGTTAATTTGGTCTTAGGAAGAACTAAATAATGAACACTTAATTATTAATTGTGTTACAAATTTTTCTCAGTGAGGTGTTGAGCAATCACGATTGTACTCCTAACTTTAAGATTAATATCTATTTCCATAAAGCAATGGAAGGAAAATATTGCCCTTTGTTTAAGAAAAAAAGAGAAAGATTTTTTTTGGGGGGGTCCTTAAGTACCTGATTAGATCTTCAGAAAAAGAAATGGGATAAGGAAAGAAAATTCTATTCTATTATAGTGATCTCCCAAACACTGCTACTGCAATTGGAACTGGACAATATGATGTCTAAAGTGTTTCTAAGTTCTATAACTTTATTAGACACCAAAAAATACCATCCTTTACTTTAGGAAAGAGAATGTGAATAATTTACTTGCTAAGTTATAGATCTGTTTGGAGATCATATATAGAATATGCTCTTTGTGTCTGTACTGATTCATACTTTTAAAAAGATAATTATTTTACTTAACATGCATATATACTTAACATAGGCTTTACAGAGGATAAAACTACTAAGTCTATACTTCTGAAGAAGCAACAATAATTATAAATACAAATTAACATTAGTATAACAGAAAGTTTTCAAGTGAATATTAATATCAAAGGAGAAATATTAACATCAGTAAAAACATCAGACTGAAAATAAGACAATTAATATTATAAATATAAAACTGCACTTGATGTACTTTTAAAATGTGGATTAAAGCATAGCTAAAATTTAATGCCCTAACAACTAGCTAATCCTATTCATAATTCAAATTTTTATTTTTTACTGTCAGCAATTACATTTACAATTTTAAAAAATCCAGTTAACTTATGTAAAAATATAGCCAACATCAATTTACTTCAGTTACCTGATTCAACTAGGAAAATGCAAATAAGTTTGTAACAAAATAAGAGATTAATATAAAAGTAAAGAGAAGGAAAAAAAAAAAAAACATCTCAAGAGTTTGGAACCTACCTGTTAAAACGATCTCTATAATCTTTAGCTATTTCCTGAATAACTTCCTTTAATCTGTAGAAAAATAAACACTTAAAATATAGCAATCTCAAATCTATTTTAAAAAAATGATTGACTAGTTCAATATTTAATAGTGATTAAATCAAGGGGGTTGAAATTATTTTAAAATAAGGATATTTGGTTTTAATAATTTTATATTTTTATCCCTTTTTAGAGGATATTACTGAGTCTTCTCCACAGGTCTTTGGAAGCCCCTTTATCCTGGAAACTTGCTCTACTCATGGAAAACTTGCCAAATTAGGAATATTTTCCATTCCTGAGGCCTCACCTTATTTTGCATTAGCTAACCCATTGAAGAACATACAATTCGAGGAGGATGCCTTCATCCTTCGCTAAGCTGCATAGTTGACTCATTTCCACAGGACTTTTTCTAGCATGTCCCTCCTTCCCTCAACATTTGCAATTCTTTTTATGTATTGTCTTCACCCATTAGAATATAAGTTCTTTGAGGGAAAAGAACTGTATTCCTAACATTTAGTACATACATTATTCATTGAAAAATTACTTAGTGATTAAATATAAGTCAGGAACTAATAAATCTATCTGCTGTACTAGTAGTAAAAGCTTCATTAGTTACATTTTCTGATAAAACTAAATTTTTCTTTCTATACAAATGTTTATGTTTTCAGTTATATTTTAGGATGCTACTTTATTATGTGAACATTTACTCTTCAATCTCCTTAATTATTCTGATAGAAAACTTTTAGAGGAAAATTCTAATTACTAGTAGATGTTCTCCAAAAATGTATTTTGTGGTACCCCAAAAGTCATCCTTTCCTAATAAAGTTTCTTTAATCTGCTTTGTAAAGGTTTTGCCCTAATCCCAAGCTACCTGTGGAGTATTTATATGAGACCTCAGGAAAGCAAAATGTTATCCTGGAAAAGAGAGAAAGGGAGGAGAAAGAGGTATTGTGTGTGTGTGTGTGTGTGTGTGTGATACTAGACAAACCAGGAATATCAAATGACTTTACTATAATTTGTCATATGTGAAAATACACTTAAAATATAAATACTTAAAAGCAGGTTATATCATTTTACTTTACAACAAAAAATTTCAACCAACTTTCTGTCAGTAGCATGTCAGTTGGTAACCCTTCAAAGTATTCTTAAATTTTATTCCTTTTAATTACAAAAAAAAAAAATCATACTAATAAATGAAAGTAGTTGTTTTGAATCTTCAAGATTTTCCTTGGAGATGTCCTTGGAACTTATTACATTAGATAAATTTGTGGTTGAAGTGTACAGGTAGGGGGCTATATCTGACCCAAAGAGTGCTTGAAGTAAACTATTTAATTGATAGTAGATACACTGGAAAGTAACATTGTCAAAGAAATTAATATCCATGGATAGTATATTATGAATTGTTTTCAGTTTTTTTATTTAAGTTTTTGTGGAAGTTGATATTGATTTTATAACAGAATTTTTATAACAACGGATAAAGTAATATGTATATATATATATGTATATATATATATATACATATATGTATAATAAACACATATAAAAAATTCCATATGCTATAAAGCACCATATACACACACATATAAAAAGCTTCATATGCTATAAAACACCAAATAGATTGTGAAATGATTTTCAAATTCTTGATCATTATTTTTTGGGGACATAATAAGCAACATAGTGATTGGCTTGAGTTGTGTGGTTTCCTCTTCCTCAAAGCCCTTTTACAACAGGGATTCTGTCTTAGTATTGGTAGCTATTTTGCTAATGGCCTCTCCTCCCAGTGCAGTCTGCTATAGACTGTGCTACAGATATTAAATTGTCTCAAAGAAATCTAATCTGTACTCTGTGGGCACAGCAAGTGTAGTATTAGGATATATCCCCATTTTCCTGGAGTTAAACACAGGACTATAAGGGGAAAATCTGCTTCTGAACACGGGTTTACGTGTACCTCTTTACAAAACACAATATATACAAATGAGATGATTCCACTAAGAGGATCCATTTTTTAAACAAAGCAAAACATTTTCCCCTAGTTTAAAAACAAGAATTACTAAAGAAGAAAATCTTTTATCCTTTTGTTAATCCACTGAAAGGTTAATACAGTGATTAACTTATTTTACTTGATTAAAAATTAAAGGTAATCAAGATAAGAAAC
The DNA here is from genome assembly GCF_048593235.1 of Sminthopsis crassicaudata. Taxonomy (NCBI): domain Eukaryota; kingdom Metazoa; phylum Chordata; class Mammalia; order Dasyuromorphia; family Dasyuridae; genus Sminthopsis; species Sminthopsis crassicaudata. The sequence continues at coordinate 208,600,419 of NC_133617.1, read as the reverse complement.
ATTCACACAACAAATAGCAATGTGTAGACTACAATGCTAAAAATTTACTTAACTGTTTATTTCTCCAGAATATAAAAACATTCCCTCACAAAGTTCATGCCTCCTTTAAATAGACAAAATCTGGCAAATTACTTGGTAATGAAAGAGAAAGGTTCACTATTCTTAAACAGAAGAAATAAGTACAATTGGATATTGAATTAGTACCTAGAATGAGATGTGTAAAGGAATACTTTCATTATGATCAAGAGTAAGATTACTAGAGAAAGCTCTATTTCACCTGTTGTATGGGAGAATTCTCAACAAAAGGAATTTGAGGCTTAGAGATCTCATAATTTATTTAAAATGAAGATCATAAATACCAACAAAATAGTGAAATTGCTTTACAGAAGTTGAAATTTTGGGGAAGAATTTTTCCATTATCCAGCAAAGGCTAGGGGTTTCTGGTTAGGAAGCTAGGTCATATCCAATTTTCTGTTTGTGGTGAATGCCTATAGACCCCCAAGCTATAAAATAATCATCGTTCCATTTTGATTCTCCATCTAAAGAGAATAGAATTTATAAATCAAGTCAGTAGGGGAGGAGAGGTATCAGTTTTCTCTTTTTATTACTGAATACCAGTATTAGAGGCAGACCACAAGGTCTATTTGCAAGATTCCATAATTGAAAATATTCAAGCAAATGATCAAGCTGAAGTTAATAAGTCTTGTGCAAGCTGAAATTAACAATCCTTCTATAGACTCAAAACACCATAGGAGCTGCCATTTTTAAGGTAAGAGCAACACTCTTCAATCTCTCAAGGAAAAAGTGTTCAATGGAATCCAAGGTATATTTGAGTCTTGTCATGAATCTATGACCAAAAGTGATATGACCATCAGGACATAATCCTTTTCTGTTTCAGTTTTCTCATAACTTGTATATGTTGCAAGTGGCATATAAATTGTATCTAAAGATATATAGCTACAAAATTGAAGTTGAACCCTATTATTTAAAAGTTTTGATTGTTTCAAGAGCTATAATCTTTTATGAATATCATACCTGGTATGCTCAATTGTTGCATTTTTCCCATCAATAACTGCTATGACAATAAGTTTTCCTGAAATAAAAAGAATGTTCTAAATTCATCAAAATTCTCTATAAATAACTGATGCAACTTTATTTTACTTATGACATGCTTTTTTTTTTATATCAAGTGAATTAGGAATTCAATTAATAGTGTTCCTAAAATTCAAATTAAACTGTTTGATTCAAGTCAGGCATTTATCTAAGGTAAAAGTGTCATGTCAAGCAACTAGATAAAATATTTTTTCCTTTAAAAAAAAAATGTATTATGAGAGGGCAGTGTTTGTTTCTTTGTTTGATTTGAGCATAAAAGTTACATAGAAAAAAGGTAGTACGGAAGTGGTAGAAAACTAAACTATATAGTGGATAGAGTTTTAGACCTGGAAGAATTAATAAGAGCTGAGGTCAGGCCTACCCTTAGACACTTATTAGCTATGTGACCTTGAGCAAATCACTTAATTTCAATCTGCATTAGTTTCTTTATCTGTAAAATTATGACAACAAATAACACCTACCTCCTAGGGTTGCTGTAAGGATCATACAAAATTTCATGTATAAAATATTTTGTAAACTAGTCACTGGACTGGATTTTTTTAAAAGAAAAAAGGAAGGAGAGAAGGAAGGCTAATAAATATTTAAAATATACATGCAAGAGCAGAATGAAGTTCAGAAATAGACAAAGACAAGCAGGCTAGTTTTGGAACCACTAAACTGAATTTGTTATCTACCTTAAAAACATCAAGATGAATATAAATTATTTGTGGCTTTATATATGATACTTTTTTCTGTGCTTCTTTACTTGTGTATATGTGTGATGATGATTAAGATTGTTTCTTAATGTTTGTCAAGTACAAAATAATGCAAAATAAAATTAAAACAACTGTTGGCAAACAAAAACGTAATAATAAAACCATTAAGAGGAAGATAAGATTTAAAATATAAGGCAGTAGGTTCTATTTCCAGTATCTTAGATTATTTCCTATAAAACATGAGTATGTCATAAGAAAAGTTAACACAGAAGAAAGAAGCACTGAACTAATGAATTACGCTTGCACTAGTCAGATTCTTTTAGGGCAGTATCACCACACACCATACAAAACTTAATCTAAGGGGTAGCTAGGTGGTGCAGTGGATAGAGCACCAGCCTTGAATTCAGGAGGACCTGAGTTCAAATGTGGTCTCAGACACTTAACACTTCCTAACTGTGTGACCCTGGGCAAGTCACTTAATCCCAGCCTCAGGGGAAAATAAATAAATAAATAAATAAAATGAAAAAATACAACTTAATCTATAATCCTAATACCATTCCCCTCTAATAATAATATACAAATATAGCCAAAACAATTAACATTTAAACACTAGATAAAACAAAAATATAAAAAGAATTACCCAAAATGTTCCTCAAATTCTTATGCTATTTACCAACTAAAACACATTTTCATCCACTTCTCCAATTAAAATAATTTCTTCCAAATCAAGCTTAATATAGAAATATTTGTGACAATTACATCAATGTATAATTCTACACAATAACCCCATCAGAAATATAATATAAATACTATTAATTCATCTTGCAGAATAAAAAAAAAAACAACAAACCTAAGACTTAGAAAAAATGTTAGTGATTTGCTCATTCACACAGGAAATAAATGTTACAATAATAGACAAGTCCTTCAGAATCCAAAACCAGCTACTGTTACTGTTTTTCTCAATATGTCCCCATTCTTCCACTAACCCATCATAAAATATACGACTATACTTTTGAAACCATTTTATTTAGTCCACATGAGACATAATTAGGCCACTTTTTTTTTTCTATATTTTTGTTCTGCTTTGTAATATTCTGTCCTCTATTTTTTTATGGTTACATATCAAACTTGGAAAAATAAAACCATTTTCCTAGTGTCACAAGATTTAAGACTTAGAAATTACTTTAAAAATACTATATCCCAAATACCTAATTTTCCAGGTCATTTGACTCATGGTTGGAAATATGAAATTGAAATTCAGCCAAGAAGTTCTAACTGATGATATAAATATGGGCATAATTAGCATACAGCTTTAACTTGGATAAATAAGAAGAGTTTTAAGAGTGTGATGTTATTAAAAAAAAAAAAAAAAAAAGAACTGAGGACTACTTAGGAGGATAGGAGCAAAATCATAAATTCTCAGAGTTGGAAGGAGCATCAGAGGTCACTTGGTTCAACTTCTATCTGAATAGCATCCACTCTATGACATCCCTGGACAATGGATCTACATCCTCCAGCTGAAGAATTCTAGTAAAAAGAAGTATGCTCTCTTGAGAAAGGCCATTCCAAGTTAGTACAGATCTAATTATATGGAAATTTTCTTAAAGCATCAAGCCTAAAAGAAAGAAGTGTTATGGTAAAAGAAAGCAGAGGTAGCACAAGTTATAGCACAAGCAAAAACTGCCATCTGTTCCAAGCCATCTACCCTCCCCCTTCAATATATGACTCAGTTTTCTTCTCCCTAACATTCTTTAATTCCATCTTTTTTTTTCCTGCTATTTTATTTTCCTTTCTTGCCAAAAAAAAACCCCAAAAACCAAAAAACCAAAACCAAAACTTTTCAAAGGAATTTGTAGATACACCTGATATTTCTATTAGCACTTTAGCATGAAATGGATTAACTCTTGTAATATATAATCTATCACCCAAGGGGAACTTTCTATATTCTGTATTCTGAAATGTTAAGTCAATTCTCAGAGAAGAGCTATCAAAAATTAGATTTAAAAGCAGATCAGCATCAAGAAAAAAAGGCTTTTCATACTAGATGTGTAACTTGAAAGCTCTGAATTAATTGCACTTATTGTATACACTGCATTTAGAGTCAAAGGTTTTGATTCTAGTTCAAGTGCTAGAATCTAACAATCTATGAGAATGGTAAAGTTACTTGAACTTTAAGAGGGCTAGTTTATTGATTTGTAAAATAAAGATGATATTATTTACATAACTTTTATAGATATTTTGTGAAGAAAGTGCTAAGTAAATGGTAAAGTACTATATAAATCATTACACTGTTTTAAAATGTCAACAATTTTCTTTGGGAAGAATACAGAGTTATGACAATCTCTTTCTGCTGAAGCTTGCTCTGCTCCAGACTTTTAAATCCTTACTATTCTGGCAAAATGCCCCTGGTACAATTTCCCTCTAACTTCCAAATCAACTACAAAGTGAAGAAGGAAAACAATAGACCACCAAAACATTTTTATCAAAAGCTTTTTCTTCAGTTGCTTAGCTATGTGATGGAACAATTTTGAACTTTCAAAAAAAGTTTAAGTATACTACTTGGAGAAATTCTTGCACATAATCCTTTGAAATTTATATTATTTCTGTTAGGACATAGTGAGAGCTAATTATAATTTAATTACTATGTCAACAAAAACAATCTACATTCCAAAGAAAACAAAACTACTACTGTAAATAGAGCTGGCTATCTACTCAGAGGTTCTAGTTTTGAATGTTATCATTCACTTTGTGATGGTAAGCAAATAAGGTAACCTCTGAGGGCCTCAGTTTTCTCAGGTAAAAAATAAATAGATGGATCAGAAAACCGCTAAGGCTTCTTTCAAATCTAAATCAATGATTAACGTATATTTCTTTACAAATAACTTCCTCAAAATCATTAAATCAAACATATACTACAGTAAGATATTTTACCTGTGTCTGTAAGTTCATAGAGGGTGAAGCCATCCACAGTAAGATAATTCTGAAATCTCTCTCTGTTGACCCATGATTTAAGATCGCCATCTTCATATTCTTAAAAAGAAAAGGGTGAAAGAGAACAAAGATTAAAAACATATTAATTTTATAAATATATTATATTCTTGAAAGCCAAGAACTATCAAGTTTTAATACTTTTTTACATGAACATTTAAAAGTAAACATAATTTTTTTTAAAAACTTAAATTTCTTTTTTTTTTTATTTTATTTTATAATTATAACATTTTTTTCACAGTACATATGCATGGGTAATTTTTTACAACATTATCCCTTGCACTTACTTCTATTCAGATTTTTTCCCTTCCTCCCCCAACCCCCTCCCCCAGATGGCAAGCAGTCTTATATATGTTAAATATATTACAGTATATTCTAGATAAAATATATGTGTGTAGAACCGAATTTTTTGTTGCACAGGAAGATTTGGATTCAGAAGGTAAAAATAACAGTTTACATTCATTTCCCAGTTTTCCTTTTCTGGATGTAGATTCTGTCCATCATTAATCAATTGGAATTGGATTAGCTCTTCTCTATGTTGAAGAAATCCACTTCCATCAGCATACATCCTCGTACAGTATCATTGTTGAAGTGTATAATGATCTTCTGGTTCTGCTCATTTCACTCAGCATCAGTTGATGTAAGTCTCTCCAAGCCTCTCTGTATTTCTCCTGTTGGTCATTTCTTATAGAACAATAATATTCCATAACATTCATATACCATAATTTACCCAAGAATTCTCCAATTGATGGACATCCATTCATCTTCCAGCTTCTAGCCACTATGAAAAGGGCTGCCACAAACATTTTGGCACATACAGGTCCCTTTCCCTTCTTTAGTAGTTCCTTGGGGGTATAAGCCCAGTAGTAGTATGGCTGGGTCAAAGGGTATGCACATTTTGATAACTTTTTGGGCATAGTTCCAGATTGCTCTCCAGAATGGTTGGATTCTTTCACAACTCCACCAACAATGCATCAGTGTCCCAGTTTTTCCACAGCCCCTCCAACATTCATCATTATTTGTTCCTATCATCTTAGCCAATCTGACAGGTGTGTAATGATACCTCAGAGTTGTCTTAATTTGCATTTCTCTGATCAATAGTGATTTGGAACACTCTTTCATATGAGTGGAAACAGTTTAATTTCATCATCTGAAAATTGTCTGTTCATATCCTTTGACCATTTATCAATTGGAGAATGGCTTGATTTCTTATAAATTAAAGTCAATTCTCTGTATATTTTGGAGATGAGGCCTTTATCAGAACCTTTAACTGTAAAAATGTTTTCCCAATTTGTTACTTCCCTTCTAATCTTGTTTGCATTAGTTTTGTTTGTGCAGAAACTTTTTAATTTGGTGTAATCAAAATGTTCTATTTTGTGATCAATAATGGTCTCTAGTTCTCCCTTGGACACAAACTCCTTCCTCCTCCACAAGTCTGAGAGGTAAACCATCCCATGTTCCTCCAATGTATTTATGATTTCATTCTTTATGCCTAAATCTTGGACCCATTTTGATCTAATCTTAGTATGTGGTGTTAAATGTGGGTCCATGCCTAGTTTCTGCCATACTAATTTCCAGTTTTCCCTGCAGTTTTTGTCAAATAATGAATTCTTATCCCAAAATTTGGGATCTTTGGGTTTGTCAAAGATTAGATTGCTATTTTTATTCACTATCTTGCCCTGTGAACCTAACCTATGCCACTGATCAACTAGTCTATTTCTTAGCCAATACCAAATGGTTTTGGTGACTGTTGCTTTATAATATAGCTTTAAATCAGGTACACTTAGACCACCTTCCTCTGACTTTTTTTTCATTAGTTCCCTTGCAATTCTCGACCTTTTATTCTTCCATATGAATTTTGTTGTTATTTTTTCTAGGTCATTAAAATAGTTTCTTGGGAGTCTGATTGGTATAGCACTAAATAAATAAATTAGTTTGGGGAGTATTGTCATCTTTATTATATTCGCTCGGCCTATCCAAGAACACTGAATGTCTTTCCAATTATTTAAATCTGACTATTTTTGTGGAAAGTGTTTTGTAATTTTGCTCATATAATTCCTGACTCTCCTTTGGTAGATATATTCCCAAATATTTTATACTATCGACTGTTATTTTGAATGGAATTTCTCTTTGTATCTCTTGCTGTTGGATTGTGTTGGTAATGTATAAAAATCCTGAGGATTTATGTGGATTTATTTTGTATCCTGCGACTTTGCTAAAATTCTGAATTATTTCTAATAGCTTTTTAGCAGAGTCTTTGGGGTTCTCTAAGTATACCATCATGTCATCTGCAAAAAGTGACAATTTGATTTCTTCATTTCCTACAGATAATTTTTTTAAAAAGTGAAAGAACAGTTAATCACACTTGCTAAAAATATATCTCAAAATATATTCTTATTCAGGATAAACACTAAAGTAAAACTTTTTAAAAGTAATTAAATGTGCTTTTAATTATTTTTTCCTTTGAAAGCATAAACAAAATAAAATCAAACATATTTCATTTATTAATAATCACTTTGCTTTTTGATATTGACCGAAATGCTCTTTTTAAAAAAAACTATTCATTTAGTTCCCATTAAAAACTAAATTATATCACAATTAAAACTGGCAATTCTTTAAAAATGACAAAATCTACCAATTCAGAAAAGCAGATCAGTATACAAATAACTTCCTGACTTCTAGAAAGATGTGAAATGCTATACATAAAACAATTTATAAGGAATCATATAATTCTGAGAAGAGTATGAATTGATGAAAAACAAAAAAGGTAGAACCAGAAAATAATTTGCACAATAGAAATGGAAACAATAAAGTTATCAGCATAATGGATCACATCAATAGCAAAAGTAACATATATAATAGTTATCTCAACAAATGCAGAAAAAGCTTTTGACAAAATTAAAAACCCTAGAGAGCATAGGAATCAATGGAGTTTTTCTTAAAATGATAAGCAGCATCTATCTAAAAACCTTCAAAAAGCCCTATATATACTGGGATAAGCTAGAAGCATTCCCAATAAGATCAGAGGTAAAACAAGGATGCTTATCATCACCACTATTATTTAGTACTGTATTAAAAATGTTAGCTGTAGTAATAAGAGAGGTTTAAAGTAGGCAAGAAGGAAACAAAACTATCATTTTTTGTAGATGGATATGATGTATACGTAAGAGAATCAACTAAAAATCAATTTGAAACAATTAACAACTTTAACAAAATTTCAGAATATAAAATAAACCCATTCATAAGTCATCAGCATTTCTATATATCACCAACAAAGCTCATAAGCAAAAATTAGAAAGAGAAATTCCATTTATAATGACAACAGACAATATAAAATATTTGGGAATCTATCTGTCAAGAGAAATCCAGGGATGATATAAACACAATTACAAAAGACTTTTCATAAAAATAAAGTTAGATCTAAATAATTAGGCAAAAAAAAAAAAAAAAAAAAAACAAAAAAAACCCTGCTTATGGTAGGTTGAGCTAAAATAATAAAAATAACAATTCTACCTAACTTATTCAGTGCTATACAAACTGCCAAAAAAATATTTTTATTGAGCTAGAAAAAAATGTTAAAATTCATCTGAAAGAAGAAAAGGAAGAAAATATCAACAGAAATGATGGGAAAATAATAATACAAAGAAAATGGCCTACTTGTGCCAGACTTTAAAAAAAAAGTATATTATAAAAGTAGCAGTCGTCAAAACTATTTGGTACTGGCTAAGAAACACAGTGGTTAATCAGTGGAATAGTATAGGTACACAAGATATAGTAGTAAATGACTATAATATTCTACTGTTTGATAAACCAAAAGACTCAAGCTTCTAGGTTAAGAACTCATTATTTGACAAAAGCTGCTGGGAAAATTAGGAATATAGCACAAATCAGACATAGAACAATATCTCACATCCAACACAAAGATTCATGATTTAGACATAAAGGTTGAAACTATAAGCAAATTTGGAGATTAGTAAATAGTTTACCTGTCAAATCTTTGGAGAAGGGAAGACTGTATAACCAAACAAGAAGTGGATTAATTATGTAATACAAAATATATTTCAAAGAGATCATAAAAAAAAAAATGGAAAAGGATCCACATGTACAAAAATGTTTGTAGTAGCTCTTTTTATGGTGACAAAAAATTGGAAATTGAGGGGATGTGCATCAATTGAGGAATAGCTGAACAAATTGTTTAACGTGAATGTAATGGGATATTACTGTTCTCTAAGAAATGATATGGGAAATTTCAAAAAGACCTCTAAAGATTTACGTGAATTCATGTTGAGTGAAGTGAGCAGAACCAGTAGAATTTTATACGCAATAAAAGCAACAGTGTATGATGAGAAACTATCATAGACTTAGCTTTTATGAGCAATAGATCCAAAACAATTCCCATAGATTTTTTTTTTTTTTTTTTTTGGCTGAGACAATTGTGGTTAAGTGATTTGCCCAGGGTCACACAACTAGGAAGTGTTAAGTGTCTGAGACCAGATGTAAACTCAGGTCCTCCTGACTTCAGGGCTAGTACTCTATCCACTGTCCCACTTAGCTCTCCGTCTCATAGACTTCTGATGAAAAATGTTATCCATATCCAGAGAAAGTCTGAATGCAGACTGCAGCACATTATTTTCACTTGTTTTTTGCTTTTTGTTTTTTGCTTGCTATCATTTTCCCCTTTTGTCCTGGTTTTTCTTTCATAAAATTACTTATATATGGTAAGATGTTTAACATGACTGTAAATGTATACTACTTATATCACATTACTTGCTGTATTCGGGATGGGGGAGGGAAATGAAGAAGGGAAAACATTTTGCAACTGAAATGTTACAAAAATGAATACTGAAAATCTTTATATGTAATTGGAAAAAAAAATGCTTTTGTCAAGATAACTCAGAAGGCAGGGCAAACCCACTTTTTTTTTTAACAATCCAAAAGGTTTAAACATGGACATAACCATATGGTCAATACAGAAATCAGACTGTATACTTTGAAGCCAAAGGTAGAAAAGCTCTATAGAGTTAATTAAAACATGACCTGGATATGATTGTGACTTAAAACATGAGTTTCTTATTGCTAATTTAAAATTTATATTGCAGAAAATAGAGAAAATTATATCACATGGCATGATCTAAGTAACATCCCATATGAATATGAAGTTATGATGAAAAGATTTAAGGGATTAGATCTGATAAAGAGGGTCCTAAGAACCAAAGACAAAGGTTCTTAATAATGCGAATGAGACAGAAACAAACAAAAATTCCAAAGAAGACAGAAGAGCCAGAAAGCAAAATAGCTGTCTGATGAGTCTTTTTCAAATAGCTGAGGAAAGAAGGAAAAGCAAAAGGTAAAGGACAAAGGAGAATATAAACACAATTGAAAACATAATCCCAGAGAATACCAAGGAGAGATAGAACAGAAAATAACACAATGGGAAAGACAAAAGATCTCTTCAAGAAAATTAAGAGACAAGATGGTGCATGTTTCATGGAAAAATTGGTATGATAAAAGACAAAAAAGTCAGGGACTTAACAGAAGAGATTAAAAAGAGGTGGCAAGAATGTCTGCAAAAACCATACAAGGTTGATTTTAATTAACATCAGCATTAACCATTAACAAAGATGGTGTGATTACTGATCTAGTATTTAGATCTAGAATCAGACATCCTGGATGATGTCAAGTAGGCCTTAAGATATATTGTTAACAATAAGATTAGTAGAAGTGATGGAATTCCAACTGAGCTATTTAAGATACTAAAAAATAATGCTATTAAATGTTGCATTTGATAAGCATGAAAATCTGGAAAACTTAATAACGGCCACTCAATTGGAAACAAATCAGTTTATATCACAATCCTAAAGAAGGATAAAATCAAGGAATATTCAAATTACCAAACAATTGCACTTATTTTACAAGCCATCAAGGTTATGCTTAAGATTCTGCAAATTAGCTTCAATAATACATAAACCAAGAACTACAATAGGATAGTTTCTGAAGAGGCAAAGAAACTATATTGATCAAACTGCCAACATATGCTGGTTTTGTGGAAAAAGCAAAGGTGTTTCAGAAAAACATATATTACTCCTTTACTGACCATAATAAAGCCTCTAACTATACAGTTCATAACAAAATGTACCAAGTCCTCAAAGAGATGAGAGTACCAAGGAATCTGTATTGAGGCCAAAAAGAAACAAAACTGAACATCGGAAAAACTGATTGGTTTAAGATTAAAAAAGATTTTGACCAAGTTGTATATTGTCACCTTGTTTATTTAAATTATATGCAAAATACATCATGCAAAATGCCAGGCTGGATGAATCAAAAGCTGGATTAAAGTTACTAAAAGAAATAACAATCTCAAATATGCAGATAATACTACTCTGATGGTAGAAAGCTAAGAATTAAGAAGGATCTTAATGAGGATAAAAGAGGAGAGTATAAAAGCTAACTTGAACTTAATAGCAAAAACATTATGATCTAGGTAACTGGAATGATCAGTTTTTGACATAAAGAGAGAAAAAACAGAAGCAATGTCAGATTTTATATTCCTGGGCTCCAAGTTCATTGCAGACAGTGACTGCAGCAGTGAAATTAAAAAATGCTTGCTTCTTGTTAGGAAATCTATGGTAAATCTGAACAGCATACAAAAAAGTAGAGACATCACCTTGCAATGAATGTCCATATAGTAAAAGCTATAGTTTTTACAGCTGCAACAATACAGCTGTGAGAGTTGGACTATAAAGAAAGCTAAGTGTTACAGAATCTACACTTTAGAAATGTGGTGCTGGAGAAGAATTTTTAAGAGTTCGTTGGAAAACAAAAAGTTCAAATGAAATAATACTTAAATTAATTCAAGGTTTCACTGGAAGATCAAATACCGAAGCTGAAGCTTAAATATCTTGGCCATGTGATGCAAAAAAGGGACTCATTCTGATGTTGGAAAATCAAAGACAAAAAGAAATGGGGGATGGCACAGGATGAGATGGATAATGTCATTGGAAAAACAAACAAACAAAAAAACCCCACAAACTTGGACAGTCATCAAGAGAGAGTGAATTTAAAAAGGCCTGTTGTGCCATGATCCATGGGGTCATGAAGAGTTAACAAGTGAACAACTGAAAAACAACAACAAAGCTAAAGATAGTAGAAGCCATGACAGAGCATTTTGCAGAGACACACTCTGGCTACAAACAGTTTCAGGGGAACTAGCAGAGAAGCATGAAGGACAGTATAAGGGATTTTATAAGATATTGATAAGTTATAAGATAAGATAAAGAACCTGTTATATATGTTTTTCTACTTATGAAACCTATAGATATCTACTCTTTTCAGTAATTAAGCATGTATAATTAGGGGAGGTATTTTCCTTGCTACCTTTATCTTTTTCATTATACTGTTTCAAAATAATTGTCTCCTGGTTGAATATCAAAACCTGAATATCACAAGGTGAAAATATCAGTGAAGGCCTGTGAGCTCCAATTTTGGGAGTGTGGAATCAACTAATCTTTCGTTCTTGAAGCAGTCCTTTCTGGGGGAATCTAAGCTGCTAATTCAAGTTAAGGGAAATAATTTAAAGGGTACTAAAAATAAATAAAAGGATAGGGTTTTTTGGAGGAAGGGTGATTTAGTCTTGTGACTTCATGTACACAGTGTATTTCTGTGATGAAAAATCTACCTACCAACACAGAACAGCAACTATTCTAACTATTATCACAAAGAATTACCTAGTGTATCTAGACAATAAGTGATATGGTAACGGCCACAGAGCTAATGTCAGGTACATGAGTTAACCAGAGCTTCTTACTCAAAGGTTTGCTCCCAAATTAACTATATAATGTTGTTCTCTAAAGAAAGACATATCAATCAATGAAGACATTATATTCAAACTCCATAAAAAGTTCTCTTGTAGGAGGCTACCATTCAAGATAACAACTTGCAGAAAATTTTAAATTTAGTTTATTTTAGAGTATTTACAAAATTCAAAATAGTATTTTATTTTATTTTTTTTTTCTGAGGCTGAGGTTAAGTGACTTGCCCAGGGTCACACAGCTAGGAAGTGTTAAGTGTCTGAGACCAGATTTGAACTCAGGTCCTCCTGAATCCAAGGCTGGTGCTCTATCCACTCTGCCACCTAGCTGCCCCCGAAATAGTATTTTTGATAGAGAAAAAAAACTGTACATGAAGAAGAAAAAATGAGATAGAGAAAATCTGTTTAAGTATTCACCAGGAAAAACAGATTTAAACACAAACTAATTAGTCCTTTCTCTGCCTGCCTAAAAAGTAAATGAAAGGAAGAATTCTTGTGGGAAATAAAAATTTAATTTTAGATGCATTTTTTTTGATCACCAACTTATCATTCAGTGGTCATTCAAACAAAAGAAAAAGGAAATCAAGATATATACGTCACAAATTTTATATTATATGACATACTTTATATATGTATTATATATATATATATATATATATATATATATATATAATTTTTTGTTCATACGAAAAATACTTCCATAGAATTAAGTTATTATAAAATAGGCAATTCAATAAAAATTTTTATTTTAATTTTCACATTAAGTTTAAACAAAGGTTAGTAGTAAAAATTGATAAAGTTTTGCAATTTGCTTATTCATGTACTAAGGCGTATTTTTCTGAAGTAAATCATTTGGCAATTTTAACTCTATTTCTTTTCCAGTTGCAGCTTTAGGTGACACTAATATTTTAGTACCCCTGTATATATGAATATTTCATAAAAATATTATAAAATATTAGATAAGTTATACATTTGATATTTAAATATTTAAATTAGTAGTGACATTTTAAGACTTACTAAATTTTGATTCTATCTACAATTCCATTGAAAATTTGTTATCTGTATCTTCAATTGATGAAATGGAATTTATATATTTTTAGGCCATTCAACTTATTGATATACTGAAGATATTTATATTTATTAAATATTTTATTCTAATCAAATTGTGCTGTAAACTACATGTACTTACCATCATATACAAAGTAAGTTTCATCTTTAAAAACAAGCACAGCAGGCATCTCATTCAGAGTTACGTACTGAAAAAAATCAGAAATGTCAATACTTTAATCTTTGGAAAAACTTTATTTTGTGAATATTTATAAGGATCTTGTTATTGTAAAATACAAAAAGATAACCCAAAAGAAAAATTAATTCAAATTCTATGAACACTGTGGATGGGAACTGTGAATTAGTTTAGTTATACTGGAAAGAAGGTAGGAATAATATTAAGAAATAATAATAATAGGTAACATTTAAATATCATTTTAAGATTTACAAAACATTATATATCTCATTTGATTCTCAAATTAGGAAAACCGAGGCAGATGAAGAAATTAGAATGATTTACCCAAAATTATACATAAAGTTAAGTATCAGATTAGAGGATTTATAGTCAGGTCTTTCTCATTTGGGAGGTAAAAGGGAAGGTAAGAAGTAAGTATGGGAAGGAGAAAAAGAAGAGGATTAAGTGGAAGAAAGATAGAGAAGGGGAGGGGAAAAAGGGGGGAGATAGAAAGAGAGAGAGAGAGAGAGAGAGAGAGAGAGAGAGAGAGAGAGAGAGAGAGAGAGAGAGAGAGAGAGAGAGAAAGAGAGCGCGCACGCGAGCGCGCTGCTTTCATGGTAGAAAAAAAAGTAAAAATTGAAAACACAGTAGCTGACTACTGAAAAAGAGCAAACATATTCTTACATATGAATGTAATTTATTGCAATATAAAAAGTGACAGGGATAAAAATACAGAAAAAGACTTATGAACTAATAAAAAGTTAAGCAAGTTGTACTAGAAAAATATATATTATAACTTTATCAATGAAAATGAAAAGGAAATAATATATAACTGAAAGTGAACACAATATAATTATAATGACCAAGCTTGGTTATGAAGAAAAACTCTTGTGTGGGGAACTTTGGGTGTAGAATAGTACATATGATGTTATACTTGGTTGAATTTATTGTTAGTTTCTCTCAACAGCTTTTCCCCCATTTTCTTTTTATTTTGTACTGAAGGACTGGGAAATGAAAGTGATATAAAAACAAAAGAGATTTAGTATTTTTTTTTTTAATGAGATAAATCTGGTAATTATATTTTCATAGTATTACTTTTGAATTAGCTAGTGACTTACAGAAAAACAACTACCTAGAATTATACTTAAATAAATAACTAGTATTTAAACAACCAAAGGAAATTACAATTTTACAGATTTTACAAAAAAAAAAAAATGCATATTCCAAAAGATACATATATTTTGTGTGTTCTAAAATTAATGCAGTGTTTTGTTTTTTTTTAAGTGAGTTAAGTTACATGAATTAAACCTATTAGTAGAACTTTCTATTTGAAGAACCTTTATAAAAAAACATTTGCAGTGAGACTAGTTACTTACATAGCTGTTTTATATATGGACATTTGTAAAACAGGGTAGGGTCACTCAGTAGTATTGTGAATAAACATTCAACAATAATTTATTAAGTATTTACTAAAGGATATATACATAGTGGTAGGTAATGGGGATATATGGTACTTGCCCTAGAATAACCTAACTATTAAAGGAAGAGATATTTAAAAACTATATATACACAAATATATATTCTATGTAAATATGAAAGGTAATCTCAGAAGAAAGACACCAGAACTGAGGAGACCAAGAAAGCCCTCCTGCAGCAGGTAGAATTTGAACTGAAATCTTGAAAGAAGCCAGGTGGCAGAAGCACATTCCAGAGAAACAACAGTCAGCACAAAGGCATGGAGATGTGTGCAACAGAAGTTGGAACACCAAGAAGTTTAGTGTTGGTAGAAAAGTAAGCAGGTGTTAGGTTGTGAAGGGCTTTAAATGACAATTATACATGATTCTAGAAATAATATAGACCCACTCAGCATTTACTGAGTAAATAGATGGTGACATTGGCAAACTTCTGATGTTAGGAAAATTACTTTGGAAATAAAGGTGGTGGGGAGGAAAAGTTAATAAGATTAAGGAAGAACCTGTTATAGTCCAGGCAAAGATCAATGAGGACCTTTACAAAGGTAATGCCTATGTGAATGGAAGGGGGTAACATTACAAAATGGCAAAAGATTGGATGCATTCTTACAACTGTAACACAGTCTCTGTGTTTGTTGTTCCTGTATTAGAGGGAAATAGGAGTTTGGTTAAAAAACAGGATCTTGGGCTAATCTAAATTTTAGACGTGATCTGTTTAATCTAAATTTTAAGGGGAACTTTAAAAAATTCTTAGGAATTTTCTATGCAGAACAAATTTCAGTTAAAAGAAGTTAAGACAAATAACTAAATGGAATATAAGGCTTTTAAAGAAATAAGCTGCATCAACTCTGTTATGTCAAACTGTTGCATAACATTAAATAATCAGAAAGCCACACATCTAATAAGTGACATCTAAATTAAGATCTGTTTTAGTAAAATAAAGGTTTGAAGTATTTGCCTCATAAGAGGCAAATATTAATGCAAAATTAAAAAAAAAACCCTCTAAAAATTATGATGGATAGGAAAAATAGCCAAACTAGAGAGTATGAATAGATTACAACATATCTTTAGGAAAGAGGTTGGAAATACCATCTTTTTTTTTGTGTTTTTTTCCTTAAAACAGGGGGAAAGAAAGGGCACAATAGTAGGGGAAAACCCTTTTCACTAAATGGATAGTGAGCCTTTTGACTTGGATATAAGATCTCATAAAAACTATCAAACTTCCATCAATGCTAGAGAACTTCTTATCTAAGAAACTACACATGGAAAAACTTAATTATCATTCTCCACTCACCTCCCCAAAAAGAACAAAAGGAAATAGGTCAAAGTTGTGGCAGTCCTTTTATTTGCTTCTGTAGCAAACCCAGTATATCACTAGATGCAAATGCATATCTCTCTGTCTGTCTCTCCTCAATAAAAAGAACCACCAGAACTGTGCAAAAAGCAAAACAAAACAAAACAAAACAAAACATATTACTGCCTGTCAGGGATACTACTCAGGATTTCATTTTTTGTTTGTTGTTTTGTTTTGTTTTTTTGGGGGGTGTTGCCCAGCAAAGGAGATTGAACACATTAAATTCAGGTTCCTTCTTACTCTGATTATAGGCTTTTATACTTCTTTCTAGTTTTAAGAAATGATCTCTCATCCTACACTTCATTCTATTCCTTACATGAATTATAAATTTCAATTGAGCATCCAGAAAGTCTTTATTAAATATCTATTTATTCCTAGCATAGTTTCTTACTTTTAGCTTTTCAGACTAAAAGCAGGTCCAGTTTCATCTATTCTTTTTCTGTCCTTTTGCATAAAAGGCCTATCAAAATTTTCACTTCAAAAAAATATATAAAACCTTGATTGTTCCAGAATTTAAGCTATAACTCCTATGAATTTTCAGTAGTACCTGTAGAAAAAATTATCCTTACTTTTTGCCTTTCAACAAAATTAGCTGTAGGGCAATTTATTTAAATATATCCTATTTCCTTCATAAATTATTATAAAATTGTAACTACATTCATCTAGGGGGGAAAAGCTTTTAAAATATGCCTAAATTATTTTTGTCTAGTTTTCCCTTTTGATCACCACACTTATTTCAGTTCTTTGTGTGTATAGGTCCCTATCTTCTCTCCTAAAAGTTTCTAAGACTATTTAAATAAAAAAAAATAGCATTGCTTTTTTCATCTTCACAGCCTTAGCATCAAGCACATCTGCACATTTGTTTGCACATAGTAGGTGTTTAAAAGTTAACTGAACTTTACTGAATGTTATAAAATAAGTATTACATATGTTGCAAATATTTATAATAATTAAGTTTCTATTAAAGTATCAAAATGTAATGTTCTTCAAATAAGTCATAAACTGAAAATCTTAAAACTGAAAACTAAAATTCTTCAACTTGAGAAGGAACATGCTTAGAGAATGAAGAGCTGGATAAGCTATCAGGAATATCTGGGTTCAAATTCTATGACACACATCGATTATAAGATCTTGGGAAAGTCATTACCATTCAGTGCCCTCAATTTTCTTACTAAGAAAAACTGATAAAATAACAGGGCTGGACAAAAAAACAAAATTAGTTGGAAAATCAAAACCACAAGTTAACATAATATGAATGTGCTTAGATATAAATTCTAAGTCTCAAATCACAAATAAATTAATCATTTCTAACTTTATATCAAAAATTTATTTCTCTGTATTTTTCGTATTAAACTTACTGGAAAATTTTTAAAGAGCTTTCCAAGTAATATCTTTATAAATTATTGTGCATGTATATTTATGTTTATGTATCTCTCTACATATGTGTGTATGTATGTGTTTGTATACATACATATGCATTCAGTCAATAAAAATTGAATGGGAAGAATAAATTAAAAATGAACAATATGAGATTTGCTGAGAATAACAATGTATTGATAGTTATGATACAAGGAAGTAGGTTTCTTAAAGTTAATCACATTTCTAATGAATGAATGGTTATGCCATTTTTCATTTATCATGTTTGGGTTTAAAACTTAAATGGAAAATCCAGACTTAAATAAATCAATACACAGGAAGAAGGTGTAGGAACCAATATCAAAGAAACAGATCACAAATATAAAGTTTTTTTTGTTTTGGTTTGTTTTGATTTTTAGTAGTAGATTACTCATTAGCTGTGGGTCATATCACCATTCTCGAACTTTAACAGAAGTTCTACATAGGCAACTAGGTGGTAATAGTAAAAAAGTGCTGGTCCTGGATTCAGAAAGATCTAAATTTAAATCTGTCCCCACACTTAACATCTAAATGATATTTCTGGAATCATATAACTCCTGACCTGTTTCAGTTTCCTCATCTGTAAAATGGAGAAATAATAGCACCTGCCTTCCAGAATTGTTGAAAATCAAATCAGATAAAATTTGCACAGTGTTTACTTAGCACAATCTGACACAGCTAACTGGGGTTTTATTAATGCTTATTCTCTTCCTCTTAATTTCACAAAACTCTTGTTTTGTTTTCTAGTCCAGTGCTATGAACAGCCATTTGTTTACAAAGAAAAGTAACTTTAGCACAAAGTATTACACAGCAAATAGAAAGTTAATTGCAGAGCAAAGTTTTTGATAAATAAGAATCTACTCTGGGAAACTATAACCCAGAAAGTAGAGGGTGATTAAAACACCTCAATGACCAGGATAGCTTTATTCATTATGTAACTTAAGGAGTCAGTCTAACAAATATAAATGTTGTTATAATTTTGAAGGAAAAAAAAAAAAAACAGTAACACAATACTTATATTATCTAAATGTTATTTCCATTAATATTTACTAGTTGTAATTCACATTCATTTATCCTGATAGCTCTGAATAAACACCTATACAATTACCCCTTCCACATTATGGGGTACGGGGTTTGGCACTCCCCTCCTATTCCCTTCCCTGACTATAATCTGAAGGATCTGCATAAAGTCTGAATTTTTTCTTTTTTTTATACGATTTTTACAGTAATTACTGTAAAAACTGAGTTAAGTACTTGTTTATACCCTACATATAGGTCAATGTTAGATAAAAATAATGTATGAAAAAGATTTAGGAAATTTCAAAGCAACAGTAATCACTTATGTCAACTCACTGTATACTGAAACCACAATAAGAAAAAGTATGATGTGGAAGATATAAATATATTACAATTAGTTAACAGGTGATTTTTTAAATAATTTATACTAAATTTATCAAATAACACTAAAATATAAAATCATATCTCAAATAATTTTACCCAAGAAAATGCTATAAAAGGTATTTAAAAAGTCACATACCTCAGGTATAACTTCTTCTGAGGCCGAAAAGAAGTAGGTATAAACAATTAATTCTGAAGCTACTTCTATGTATTTCTCCTGTAGAAATATTTGAAAATTTAAAAAAATAAAATGAGCCACTTTTTCATATTTGTGTGTGTGTATATTTTTATGTAGATATATACTTATATATATATGTGCACATGTTTAACTATATACAAGAGTATATTACAAGATATCACTATTATAAATTACACTGAAATTAAAGCGTAATCAGGTTTACCAACTGATTACTTTTTAATTATTCATTTTAATAAGTTATTTTAATAAATTAATAAATAAGAGGATCTCAGTCCTTAATCCAAAAATAACACTTTGAAAATTAAAACAATTAAATTATTCAAAGATTTCTACAATTCACAAAGCACATACCAAATTTACTTCATTTTAATCATATTTTCAAATTCAAAATCAATATTTAAGTTTACATATTTAGAAACTAATATTTACTTAACTCATAACTGAGGATAAAGTCAAAATAACAATCTAAACGGGGGAAAGAATACAGAGAGATCCATGAATGATTTTTTAAAAAATTACTTAAAATGAAAGTACAGCAATCATCACAAAGCTATCAGCTACATGATTCCAGTTAAACAAATATATAGATTAATATGCTATAATTCTGGGATATTCTTCTGGGAACTGATTCATCTATAAAGAAGTTGCCTCCTACATTCAAGTACGGTCCCACCCTCACATTAGCCTTTTATATTCAAACTGTTTGCCATGCTATAAATTTGAGATCATGGAACTGTCCCAACTATCACAGATTCATGTCACAATTTATTGTGCATTTTCCCCCAAAAAATACCTCTATTAAAAGGAAACATTAAAGCATTATCAAATCTGATAGTATTTACATATTTTGTTCCATGATCTCATTAAATGTGGACACTAGTTCCTATAGTGCTAATCATCATTTAATCTGTTGTAACTTTTATCCCTGTTCCTTTGAAATACTCATTAGGATCCCCACAAAAAGTGCTGCTTTTCTTACTGGATCTCATTGTTTCTTGGAGATCAGTGGAAGTACTGCTTAGCAACAATTACTTTTACTCTTACTACATGAATATCCCAACCTATTCTCCAGAGATCACAGGACAGATCTGCTCATAAACTTTAGCATTCTTGCTCAATAAAGTTTTACAAATAAAATATTTTTAAACCTGTATTTGATTTATGTTTCTCCATCTGGCAAAGAGGTCCACTCTAGTCAAAAAAGATTGAGGGACATATGACTTAAGTTTGGAGTATTTTGTCAAATTACTTTGAGAACTTCTCTATTATAAGTTGCAATTACATTTATAGTGTGTTTTTGTTTGTTTGGTTTTTTCCCTGGCTAGTGTACATGAAGAACATCACAATCTATGAAGATCAAGAACCTTACTGAAATGATACTTCTTGTGGCAGGTAATCTTGGACATATCAAACTAACTCCATTAATTTCACTGTCTAAGGAGAACTGTGAAGTATGCTCCATTTATTAGTTTTATGTTTTAAAGTTAAAATTTTAAATGAGTATCAAGTGACATTAAAAAAAAAAAAACACAAAAAAACTTTTTTTTTTTCTTTCAGGATTCCACTACCATCTAACTTCCATGAAATCTGCTTTCCAACCTTCCTAATCTCCCAAATATTTTATCTCAAAAATTTTTGATTTCCTCAAGTCCTTCTCAACCAGTTTTAAGTAAAATTAAAACATTCTTCTAAGACAGAAATAATAGAACATTCCCTGCTTCTTTTATATCTTGGACTGATCTTTTTGGTATCTTATTAAAGCTCCCCTTTAACTTTTAACTTCTTGCCTTGCAACTTTGGGTAACCCACAATGACCCTTCAGAACTTTGCTGTTCCTTCATTTGCACAGAAACAAAAAATTTCGTTCTACCATTAGCTGCAAATTAAATTAAACAACAATAACCATAATAACATACTAACTCCTAATTTCCCATTTTCAGTATCTCTGGAATTTCTCATCTGCTCTATATATGAATATCAGATAAAACTTTCTAAACTACCATTTCTATTATATAACTCCTCTACTCAAGAATAAACAATTTTGTACAAATGTTAAGATTCAAAATGAAATTCCTAAGCCTTATTTTTTAAACCTTCCCCAATTTCATATAGACCTTCATATAAAACCCGCACTTCTTTCCAGTGAAGTCATATTTAATTCCCAAATGGATACCATCCAATTCAACTTATATCTAAGAAAAAAATTTCTCTATGTCATAATATAACAATCTTTGCTTTTCAAAGAGATGCAATACCTCCCATGATAACCTATTTCTGCTCTCTAATCCCAAACTGAATAAACTTCAATATTCTTCATGACCATAAAATTATAACTAGACAAAACATAAAACATGATCTAGTCAAACCCCTACATCTTATATATAAAAGTATTTGAATTTTACTCTCTTAAATTTCCTCTTATTAGATTTAGCCTGAGATCATTTTTGTATCCTATCTTCCAATATATTAGTTATCCCTCTCTGGTTTGTGTCATCTTCCAAACTGGTATTATACCATCTAGGACCAAATATAGATTCCAAGGGAACATCAATTAAGAGATTTCTGGGCATTCAACTAGTTGAGAATCCATCAAACTGAAATAATTTTTAATCCACATCTCTCCATTTAGTGGATAGGAAAACCACAAGCAGTTCTACTAAAATTCAAATAAATTGATTTACAGAATTCTCCTTATCAAGTAGTGTAGTACTTCCATTAAAAAAGAAAATATTAGTCTGGTATAAGCTATTGTTGCCACTACTCATTACAAATGTTCAATTAACTATAATTTTTAATGAAATGTTTTAGAATTTTGACAGGAATTAAAATCAAGTTCATTTGTCTATAGTTTTTAGACTCACATTCTTCTAATCCTTGTTTGAAAAGTAGGGCAAAATTTGCCTTTCCCTAAATCTACATCACTTTATCTCTATAATCTTTCAAGGACAACTAATAATAGCTCAACAATCATATCTGCCAAAGACTATTTAGACCAGGATCTATATAGATCCAGTGTCTTGAATTCATTTCTCTTAGAATATATCTACTTCTTCTAGGAGTCAATTCACTATTGAAAGACCTTTTTGGTCTTTTCTTTCAAATCCAAGATCATTCTTCCTAGAAAGGAAAACATTTAAGATGGTTCTTGATCATTCCTCAAAAATTATTACTTCTCCCCGCAAGCAGCAGTCCTAATTCTTTTTATCCTACTACTTTTCTCTAATTTGTATAAAATAAAAACCAAAAAAGCCACCTTTTTTATAGTCCTCAGCTCATTCTGATCTTTAGTGTTTCTAATACTATTCCATCTTCCTCCCTTATCTATAATATAAAATCCATTTTTTAACTACTGCAAACAACTTCTAAATATCTAAATTAGTCAACAAATCATCAAATTTCCAATTTATTTCAATAACTTTTCCTCCCTAAAATTCTTTTGTGTGTTCATATTTTGCTACTGAGATCTTTTTAGCCTTCTCAAGCTGAAATTCTCTGTAGAATTTTAAGAAATTGGATTCTGAACCCTTTAAAATCTATATTTTTCACAACTAGAAAGCGTATTAGACTAAGACCTAGCTTTCCTTCCCTATCAATACTGAAATAGAATGGTCACTTCTTACTTTTTATTGTTAAATTCTGTGTCAATTCTAAAAGTTATCATCAGTGGTTCTCTACTTTTTGAAAAATACAAGTACGGAAAATCATAAATTATTAGCCCCAGTCCTAGTCACTCTCTTGAGTCCTAGTCACAACTACTATTAAACTACTATTGTTCACAGATATCTGGTACTTAGTATGTACAAAAACAAAATAAAAGAAAATCAGTCATTATTTTTCCCAGAAAGCTTACTTCCCCTTCTTCCCTGCTTTTGTCAAAAGTGTCATTGTCCTTTTAGTAAACCAGGTTTATAATCTTAGTCAACCTCTCATTCTAAAACATTTCATTAAAAATGATAATTATTGAACATTTATAATGAGTAGTATCAAGAATAGCTTATCCCAGACTAATATTATCTTTTTTTTTTTTTTTAATGGAATTGCTGCAGTAATTGATAAGGGGAATTCTGCAAATCAATTTATTTGAATTTTACCAGAACATCTGAAAAGATTTCTTGTGGTATTTCTGCCCACTAAATGGAGAAATGTGGATTAAAATTATTTCAATTTGATGGATTCTCAACTAGCCGAGTGTCTGGAAATATCTTAATTGATGTTTCTTTTATCTGCTTTGTGTATGTTTTATATATATCTATATATGTATTTTGCCTCCTTTGATAGGAAATAAACTTCTTGAGGAATCTCCATTATCTAAGGTGGCACCTGGAACAGAATTAAGTACTTGTAAGTGTCTATTCTTTGATTGATATGCTTTTGGTTGGGGGAGAGCTCTAGAAAAAATTTATTGAAGTTCACCAACTCAACTGTCTACATGCCACTTATGATATGATCCTTAACTTTTCTTCTACTTCCTCTTTCTAAAAAGATCAATAGCATATTCCAAAGACAATATGACTTTTGTTTCTGTATTAACAATCTTTACTCTAATATTTTCTATTATATTACCCTGATCTATTCCCTTAATTTCCTCATGGAATATGTAATTTTAAAATACAATGTTTCCCTCTATTACCTATATCGTTTCTTTTGAATGAAATGTATACTTAATCAAGACAAAAGTAGAGTAACAGACAGAAATCAGCTTCAGACCTGAAATTCAAGAACCTTCTCCATTCCAAAGAAGTTATTTAGGGTTAATTAACCTACAGTGCCTTAAGCAACTAAGATTACAAACTGCAGAACAATACGAACCTGCAGTTATAGAAAATTTCCTCACAGAGTTCCCTACAACAACAAAAGTATTAGTCGAGGAAAAAAAAAAAAATTACACTCATCATATTTAAATAGAGGAAGTTTGGCATCTCTCATCTGTTTCCTCATTTCTAAGATAAGCAAACACCAGAAATAATGGAAAATAAGAAAGTACTCTATATCACTGAATAAATTAAATTAGTTACAGGCTACGCATACATTAACTTTGCTAACAATCGCAAAAAAAAAAAAAAAAAAAAACAAAAAAAACTGTACAGTCAAGTACAGTTAAAACAATAGAAATAAAGAAGTCTATAGTAAAATACTTAGGTTTAAATACTACCTCTGATAATTAATATCTGTGTGATCTTAGGCTAGTTATTAAACATCCCTGAGTCTCAATTTCCTCATCTGAAGAATAAAAGAACTGTAGTAGTTTGCCTTTAAGATAATTTTCACTTAAAAATCCACGATCTTGGAAAATATGTAAACTATTTATTACTTACAAAATCTATTTTCATATATTACAAAAAGATTAAACAAGAAATTAGCTTTGATATTTGAAAAAATGTCTACAAATATATACATTTTATACCTATATTTCAAAATATCTGGAATCAAGTTTTCTTGCATGGATATTTAGAATTTAGTATGCTATAGGAACTATGACTTACTTAAAATGCGACAAAACAAGTTTTAACTTGGTATTCAAAATTTATCTTCATTTCAAACCTTTAAAGGTGACTCTCCTCCAACATAAAGAAACAGTACACGATGCCTCTTCTTCACATGTTCAAACATCTGTTGACTTGGAAGTGGACGGATTAGTGCCCTGTATTTAAAAAAGAACATTTTTTGTTTAAATTAAAATAAAACCTACTTTCGAACTTACAAATCAAGATTATGTATTTGTATAAAATGACTGTTACACTTTCACAATTGTGCAAGAGTTAAAAGATTTTAATATATCTCTCTTACAAAATAACAAACCAATACATTTATATGCATATATTTATGATTATGGGTCATATATCCAATATGTTTTATATATATATGTATATTATATTATATATATATGTTTGTATACATACACATATGAATACATCCATTTTTTATTACAAAATAACTATATAACTAATAACTTATTAAATTTTTTACCTACATGTTTAAAAGGAAACTAAATTAAAATTAAACTACATTAAAAATAACAAAACAAAAATTGAGAATTTATCAGAAATAGCTAATGTAACATGAATTACTACATATTGTGTATATTATTGGAAACATCTGTATCCACAAGTTTTGTAGATTTGGTGTGTTTAAAAAATAGGCAGTTCTCTCAAGTATTGCATCATTCTGCATTCTATTTTTACCTTTTTAACAATTAGCTAGAGTTGATGCAACTACAAAAGTTAGCCTTGAAATTTTGGTTGCAATACTTTCGATAGCAATTGCATCAGAAAAAAATATCTTATAACATTCAATAGAAATCTGTAAAACAAACATCAACAAAAAATCTACCAAAATCCCATGACCATAACTTGAGGAGGGAGGAGAGGGGGAAATCTCACAAGCCTTACTGATTTTATTTTAAAATGACTATTAAAAAAAACCAAAAACCATAAAAACAAAAATAATTATAGTAAGTCCTAAAATATTTGAATGTCTCTAAATCCCATCATTAACCTACTTTTTTCTTTCTCTCTCAAAACTTAATGGAATCAGTTGTTCACTCTTTTCTCTTTTTGTTTATGTAGTGGTCCTATTCATGATTAAGTGTAAGTTCTCCAACTATACTCACTCTAATAGTCCGCTCCCCTAGGATGAATCCTAGGAAGTCAAATTTCATATTATGGTTTAAGGTTTACAAAGAACTTTATTCATAACAACCGTGTAAGTTGCTGCAAGCATTATATCTCTCTCTTTCTTTCTTATTCTTTTTTTTTTAATTTTTAGGAAATTAAGACTTAAAAATAAAGTGACTAGCTCATGATCACACAGGTAGAAACCCAAATATCATGACTCCAAGTCAGGGATAGTCTGTCTTTGATAAAGAAAACCTTTCTGTATATACAAATGATCCCATTCAATTCAGTCTTCTCCTGCAGATAGTCTCTTCTACCTACAATACTCTCACTTATCTTTCTTCCAGTCTATTTGCTCCTTCTATATTGCATGTAAACAAACATGTTAAGCTGCACACCTTTCCTCATTTTCAGTACTTCCATTTTTTCTTCTCATTTTACCATCTTCCTAGGCTCAAAAACTTGTCATCAACAATTTTCACATTTTATCACCCACCCCCTTCCCAAAATTTAATCTGGTAAAAAATCTTAAAATGTTATACTTTAATAACAAGTCTCATATATGCCCTTTTCTTTCCTCTCACAGTGCTACGAAGCTGGAACATTTTCTCATTATCTCATTCCTAAAATACTGCAATAGTCTTCTGGTTTGTATCTCTGACTCAATCTCTCCCCACTTTAATACTTCTAATACATCCTTCACTTAGCTGTCAATGTCTCCCTATTCAATAAACTCCAGTAGCTTCCTATCAGCTCCAGCATCAAATATAATAAAATATTAATACATATTAAATATAATAAAACAGTCTATTTTGCTTTTAAAACCCTTCATATCCTCCTTCTTCTTTTCCAAACTGCTTACACCTTAACCACTCCCACATAGCCTGAGACCCAGTAACACTGGTTGTTGCTTGCATAAGACAATTCTTCTCCATACCCTAAGCATCTTCATTAGCAATTTTCTAAGTCCGGATTTCTCTCCCTTCTCATCTATGTTCTTAAAGTTTCAGCTAAAATCCTCTCCAAGAATTCTTTCCCAATTTCCTTTAATGCTAATGGCTTCCCTCTGTTGATTATCTTGTTCTGATGTATCTTATTTGTAATGTTGTCTACTCCATTACAGATTGAGATTTGCAATCTTTTTACCTATAGTTTAATAATATCAAAGAAGACCAAAAATTCTGTTTCTGAACTTCCTTCTGAGCTACAATTCTAAATATACCTGCAACATCTCTCCATCTTGGTTTCCTACCAAACCTCAAATTCAATACATCAAAAACAAAGCTTATTTGGTATTTTTCCACTTATACTTATTAGTACTTATGACTTACATTGCTACCACCCCACTCTTCCACTGGTAGCATGTGGGTATTTTAATTTTTCCCTTTTCTTTACTTTTCATGTTCAATTATTTACCAAATTCTGCCATTTTCACCTCGGTAAATTCTCTTGCTTCTATGTCTTTCCCATTACACCTGTTGTCAACATCTTAGGTTTCAAAATTATCTCTTATACACTCTTATAATAGCTGATGGGTGTTTTTTTTCCCATTTGATTTTTTTCTTTCCCCAATCCATCAATTAATTATACAGCTAAACTATTTTTTATACATTCTAAAGTCTCTGATAACAGAGTATATCACTTTCATATTTTTAGCTTCTTTGAGTAGCATATTTTGCACACAGTAAGGACTTCATGGATAATTACCTGAATTGAATCTATTAAGTCCAAATCTCTACTAAAAAATATGCAGGAATTCCTTCAAAAATATTTTTTTAAAGGATCTCAATTTCTCTGATTATATTCAAGGTCTTCAAAAATCTGCAGACACCCTTACTTTTTACCTAGTTATAGCTAAGTTCACAGTAAACAGAACACTAGACCAGGAGTCAAGAAGATCTGAGTTCAAATTCTGCCAAAAGAGTTACTATGTGACTCTGAACAACTCACTTAACCTGTTTTTCTCAATTTCCTCATTTTAAAAATGGAGCTAATAATAAACACTGACCTCCCAGCTTTGTTGGGAGAATAAATCTTACAATATTTGTAAAATGTTTTGCAATCTTAAAGTGATAGCTAACTGCTAAATATAACCTTCCTTTTCCATCCTCTTTCTTCTAACCAAACTGTCTACCTTGGGCTTCATCATTTCCCTTTCTCCATCTCTACTTTTGTAATATTCGTCCTTTCCTTCTTCACATTTCAAATGTCTTTAAAGTGTAAAGTGCTTAGCCTAATTCCTGGGACATTGTAGATACTCTATAAATGCTTATTCCTTTTTTTTCCTTCTTTAACATCTTTCTCTTCAAAGAAATCTTACCTGATCTATTCTGTATCTCTCAATATCAAACACTAAATAATCTTCAATCTTAGACCTCATATAATACTTTACAATTCTTGAAATTAAGCATACATTATGGGTATTGTAATTGTGTTTTATATGTATTATATTATTATTGTACTATTATCTATTGTGCTATTAGCTCCATGAGCATAATCACTGTACCTTTTTTAGTTTGAATGTTCCTCAGGACTTAGAACACAAGGCTTTGCAAATAGCAAGTGCTAAGTATTTGGTGAATGTTGAATAAGTGAATAAAATCAAGCTCTATGTACTGACTTTCTCATTTCACAGTCAAATTTTGATCACTTTTGTTTTCTGAATAGTACTTTTATAAAATTTAACATTAGCACATTTAATAAATGGCAATGATCGACTTACATACACGAGGTCTCACATTGCACATGCTTCAGTTGCAGCCATTCTGGATGCAATGAAAAAGAAAAAAATTTGGACCAACTTCAAATGTTGATTTCAAGAGTCTGTGTGACCCTATCAACAAGTTATCATTAAACAAACCTCAAAACTTCAAAATTTTGCTAGGAATTATTAATCAAAATGTCAATTATGCCTATAATGTGCCCCATTATGGTCCTAACACACTTTTAATAAAGCATCTTTATATTCTACATGAAAATTTCTATTTGAAAGAAACTGCTTGAGTCCAGAAAGTTAGTGTTGTTTTTTAAGTGTGTAGGCAAAGAGAAATCATTGTGTAAGTTTGTGGAATTAATGGCCTCTCTAAATAATATGAAAATTAAATGTGGAATATATTTTTATTACATAATAAGTGAGAAAAAAGTAAATGAAATCCATCTACTTAATTTTTCTTGAACATGGTATGTAAATAAAAACTAGTGATAAATGGGTTGCTCATTAAAAATAAAGCTGCAATTACTGTTAACTTTTATCATTTTTTTATTTATGTTTTATGATGCAGTATAAAATTGGAATTACAATGTAAGATAATACAATAATGACTACATAGAACAACACTTTCAACATGTTTAAAGACCATAAGAAAAACAAAGTTAATGACATAAAGAACTCTGCAAAATGACATTTTTCTGTACCACATCGGATTCTTACATATCTGTTACATAAATTTACACTTCAAAAATACCCCCTGTAAATTGTAATTATACAATTAAAACACAAAAAATATTTAAAGTAATTAATATCCTTAAGAGTTTAATTCTCTACATTTGACCCTATTATATTATTTTCAAGGAAGAACAAATACTTACCCAGAGACTCTATGAGCAAACTCAATGATATCATCTCTAGTTCTAGGCCCTCGGTAGTTATATGCCAGGTCATTTTTTAATCTTTAAAAGAAAAAGAAAAAAAGACTGATTTGATTTTCTGATTATTTAAGTATTTGAATGTGGTTTTAATTTGTTAATTAAAAAGTTATTTGATTGTAGTTAGAAAAAGTTAGTTTTCAAAACACAAATGGAATGTATTAAAAAATAAGTTACAGAAGCATACATTAAATAGAAATTTAATTTAGAACAACTGAACCAAATTATAAAGAAAAATATAATCCAAATAAAGTAGTGTATCGGTACCTCATAAAAGATTTTTGCATATATGGTAGGAAAAAGTATATGCATATATGTATATAGATTATATACCTATATCCATGTATATAGTAATTCATATATGAAATATATATCCATACAAATGTGAGTGTAAACACCCACCCACCCTGACACTTAAAAAAAAAAAAAAAAACAACAAGAAGGGGGAGATGGGGCAAATTAACTTTAGAGTCACAGGGTATATAGAAATGGAAAAAAACAATGTCATTTGTAATCAAACCCCCACTCCTCTATCTATACTTTCCCCCTTACTTTTTGGCTTTTCTTCCCAGGAGACAAGGTAAGATTAAAGTAAACAAGATTAAAACTCATTCTGAGGTAGAGGAGAGGAGATTCTTGCCTGTCCCTGCCTGTGGGATTTGGGAGCAAAGATTAGACAGATCTAACTCTGTATAATGTCTAATGTATGGCTACATATAGCCATCTATGCAATAGATACCTATGGAATATATAAGAGGGATGGAAGGGAAGAAAGGAAGGAAGGGACAGAGGGAGGGGAAGAAGGAAAGGAAAAAGGAAGGAAGAGAAAAAAAGGAAAGGAGGAAGAAAGGGAGAGAATGCAGGAAGGGAGGGAGGGGAAAAAGACAATGAATGAAAAAGGGGAAAAGGAAAGAAAGGGAAAGAGAGGGAGGGAGGCAAGAAGGAAGGAAGGATGAAAAGGAGGGAGGAGGGGGAAGGGCAAAGGAATGGAGGAAGGAGGAAGGAAAAAAGGAAATAAGAAACTAAGAAACAAAGAAAGTTTACATATATATATGCATCTATTGATATGCATATATATACTTATATATCTATTTAGATGTAAATGTGTATATATATTTTTTCTTATCCATATAAAATGTCTAAGAGGGATTTATACACTAAGTAAAGATATTCTTTATGAAAGTATCAGTAAAAAAAAAAAAAAAAAAAAAAAAAAAAAAAAAAAAAAAAAAAAAGTGGGTTTTCCCAAATGATAATTGACTAAAAGTTGTAGAAAATCAGAACTCTTTATGCTTACTTTTTCTGATTACCAAAAAAGGGCATCTGGTTTTACTCATTTAGTTTTCTCCCATACATATAAGACTTTTCAAAATTTCATGATAGATTTATCATCAAAAATGCCCTCTTATAATAAATATCAGACAAAACACAAAACAAAGATATATGCTCCCCAAAAGTATTCAACACTGTGATGTAAATTCAGCACAGATTCTAGGTGGTAAAGTATGTTGTGTATTTGAAGTATATAGTAAGTTTGAATAGGCTGCAATAAATAATCAACAAAAGAATTGAGATCACACTGTTAGATGGAAAGTACAAAAAGGGAAAGGATTCATATCATGATAAAAGACTTATCAAATTAAGGAGTTTTGTGGTTTGTGAATATCAAAATAGGAAACTTTGCAAGTTTTGGCAAGATCAAGGACAGGGCCATTTCTCTTACACTGTTGAGGTGAAGTAGAATAGGTGGTCATGGTAATTAAGTTAAACTAAGTAAATAGGAAGTTAATAGTTTTGTGTATAGCCTTCCAAATAGTTCTGAATCCCTCTTATTACTTTACTGTTAAATCTCAATCTCTCACTCTTTATATACACAAAGACAAACACATCTTTTACAAAAGAATTATATGACATATTTTACAAAAAGCTTTTGATACAAATAAAATATATCTGCATCATTCCTCTCATCTACTGGTTATTTAATTATACTGTCAAGAAGGAAATTAAGTTAGCATGACATGATCTGTTGTTGATGAATATATCATTACTTCACCTTATAAATGTTTGCCAACTGTCTTTTTTAATCATGTGTCTTAGAATGTTCCAAGGAATTAAAACCAAACTTACTGATTTACACTGAGAAGACCACTCTCTTCCCTTTTTTAAAATTGCAGCAATGAAAACTACTAAGTTAATTAAAATAAAATTGCTTTCTTGTATATTGTCCATAATCTTTAAGCAATTGCTCTTTGAACAATAAAATAACTGCAGCAACCAACTCTAAGGAAAAGATTCCAAAATATGATGTAATTAATTATCTATAAATCCCAGGAAATGTGTTTCAGTTCTGGTGGACTACAACCAGTAGATCAACAAATACAAATTATCATTTAACTCACATTCTGATTAATTGCGATGATCTAGAATAGTTTCCCTTTAAACACAAAATTCCAAAGTTAAATAATGGCAGCATTTCCTGTAAGCATTCAATCATCATAATAATAGCTAATATTTTATAGTATTTTATATATTACAAATTACTTGTCATGTATTATCTGAAGTAGTCTTTACAACAATGCTAAAAGGCAGGTAACTAAATCACTGTATAAATAAGAAACTGAGGCACTTCAGAGTTTACAAACAGGGTACATAAACTACTCAGTAGAAAAAGCAGGACTGAAACACAAGCTTCTGATTCTAAGTTCAGTGTTTTTTTGGTAATCAAAGGGCCTGGTTTTCTTTTTCTTTTTTTTTTTTAAAGTATGATGATGTGATAGTATAAGTTGGTATGCCAAGATAAATCTAAAAATATGTTGCATTGGAGCATAAGATTCAGAGAAATGAACTTGGTTGCTCAAATCTAGACTTCATTGATTTCTAGTTGTATGATAGACAAATTCCATCTCTTTGAGCCTTATCACCATAATCTGTAAAATGAGTGATACTACTTTCACTACTTAATTCCCAAAAAATGATGTCAAGAAAGTCCTTTATAAATCATAACATACTATTAATGTTGATTATATGTCTCAAAAACTAAGCGAATTGACAAAAATGCATATTTAACAACCACATTTGACTCAACTTACAGCTTAATCGTTGGATATCCTCTAACTCCAAATTCTGAAGCAATGCCTGGAAAATTAAAAGAACAATAAATAAATTCAATCTTCTTTATGTTTACACCAATTCTTCACTAAAGTCTTAATCCAAAAGCCTCATCAAGGCACAGATGATACTATGTTTTAAAACTATGACTACATACAAATCTGTATTATTATAGGTAGAAGGAACACCCCTGATCCTTGAACTTTTAATATATACTGTGAGCTTCACCAGAGTAAGAAACTGATTTTAGTCTTTCTTTTTCTTTTTTTTTTTTGGTATCCTCAGTGCTTAACATAATGCTCAATATACAGTAAGAACTTGACAAATGCTTACTACCTAACAAGAAGATAACAAGAAAATGGGAATTTCGTATCTACATTTTTAAAATTACTTTTTACTTGTATTCATGAATTTAAAATTGTTAAAGTAAAATGAGTTTTACTTATATAAATAATTTTTTCATTTTATTGGTTTGGACATTTCTCCCTTTAACAAAAATCACAATTCCTTAGCTGACCATTTTTGATATCTTAATTGTTAAATCTAATGGCCTTTTATCAAACCTCGTATTTGACTTCTCTATATCTGAAACTATAAATCTTTAATATTATTCTTAATATTGTATTCTCTCTAGGTTTCCATATCACTACTCCAATTTGGTTCTCCTTATATCTGTATGCTATTGTTTCTCAGTGCTCTCTGCTGGATCTTTATATAGCTGATACCTGCTAATGGTAGGCATTCCCCCAGGGTTCTGTATTGGTCTCCTTTCTAATTATTATTTCACTTGATCTCATCACTTTACAAAGGGTCCAACTCTCAGCTTTATGCAGATGACTCTCAGATCTGTAAGTTCATATTCATATCTTAACCTCTCTCTTGCTTCTCTACCAATCTATTAGTCATCTCAAAATGGATATCCTATAATCATCCTAGATTCAAGGTGTCTAAAATTGTAATCTATTATTGCTCCTACCAAACATCCTCTCATCCTAATTTCTCTATTACTAATGAAGACCTCAAGTCTTCACTAACGTGAAGATGGGATAAATACAACTTTTTCTACGAATTATACTAAAAAGAAGAAGATAGAGATAATGATAACACTCATTCAATCACTTAGGCTTGCAACTAAGAGATCATCTTCAATCCTTTATTCTTAATCACCAAATCTAATCTGTTGTCAAGTCCTGTCATTTTTATCTTTCTAACATCTCTTCTCTGACAATCTCATGGTGACAATCTCATGGTGCAGATCCTCATTACCCCATATCAGTACAATTGAAATTCCCTTTTGGTAGGTCTCCCTGCCCCAAGTATCTCCCTATTCCAGTCTATCCTCCACTCAGGTATCATATGAATCTTTCTTAAACATCCATTTTCCATAAAGTTTCTATAATAAAAATTAATTAAAATTATTTATCTTCACTTCCTGAGAAAATTCTAACACTTCTCCAAATTCATAAAGCTAGGTAAAAAAAGCAATGTGGAAAAGTAATTCAGGAATCCCTACACTAAAAGCTCACTAGATAAAGGAACCTGACAGCACTTATTTTTTGACCAAAACAATGAAGATGGTTTGGAAATAAATTATTATCAAACAAGGTATCAGAGACTATGAAAGGCAAGGATATACAGTGATTTATTTGATAACTTTGAATTATTAGCAATGAATCTCTGCTAGCACACCCAAGAACACAACAAAGGCTAACAATTAACATGCTTCCCCTCCATACTAGTCCCTCCCTATTCCCTCATTCCCTTTCCAGTCTCTTGAAGATCCAGATTCCAGGCTTAAGGAATGCAACTAGCCAGCTACAACCAATTCTGAGGAAAAACCTGCCTGGAAATATAACCCTTGACAACAATGCAAACATCCAAACTGTTGGTGCAGGTCAAAGAATTAATGAATAGGGGGAGATGAATAGAACAAGAGGACAGGAACACTTGGATACTGAGGGTGGTAGAGTAGGTGGAGTCTGCATCACTGTACCAAGCCTGAAGGCAAAAACACAGCAATCATCTGGGGATAGTCTTGAGCATCTTAAGGTAAATTGGGGTCAGAGACTCCATGGGACAGCCCAGCACTGGAGAAGGAGCTGATTTGAGACCTATCTCCCAAGGAAACAACAATAAATAGGGATAGATTCACAAAGTGAGCAATAGTGGAAAAAATATGGGCATGGGGGGGAAGGAAGAGTGGAAGAAGTAACAAATAACTGAAGACTTCAGAAGGAAGAAAACTAAAAGACCTTGAAAATAAGCAGATAAATCAAAAAGAAATACAGTAACAATTGAAGGAAAAATGACCTCCAAATCTAGTAAACAAATTCAATCATTCATGAATAAACACTGCAAAATAAAGGAAAACAATACAACACAATACAAGAAAGAGAACATAGTAGTATTTGAGGAGAAAGTAGGATCACAATACACTATTCCTGTGTAATTCAAAAGAGAAAGGAGAATTATGAGAGCAGAATTTACCTGGCCTGCAAAGCAAAAATAATTAGCAATATAGAAAAAATAGAATCAGCAATAGCAAGACTCATTAAAAAAAAAAAAAAAAAAAAGAACAATAAATTGGGAATAAAAATATGCATTTACATTGTGAAGGATAATCTGGAAGAACAGAAGCATTTTTTTTTTTTTTTTTTTTTGCTGAGGCAATTGGGGTTAAGTGACTTGCCCAGGGTCACACAGCTAGAAAAAATAATAAAATTAAAAGAAAATATATTCATACTCATCTCAAAGACAAAATATATAGAGGCAACCTAAGGATCACAAGTCTCCCAGGAAAAAAAGACAAGTCAAAAAACAAACAAAAAAATACTTTAATATCATAATGGATGAAATAATAAGAGAACTGCCAAGAACTTCTCAACACACACACACAAAATGAAATATCTATTGAAAGAATTCAAAGTATCTTCAGCAAAAACAAAACAAAACAACAATAAGGAAAAATCTCAAAGCTGTAAGCACAGCTCAAACACAGACTATTCCCTTCTGATTAGAAATCTTAAGAGGAAATGGAACAATGTACTTTGAAGGACAATCAGAGGAAATAAAACAATGTACTTTGAAGGACAACAGAGCTCAGGATGCAGTCCAGGATGACCTATCCTGCAAATCTGAGCCTAACTATATATGAAAAAAAATTAACATGACTTTCAAATGATCTGATTTGATGATGATTTTCAAATTATTTTAGATAAAAAACAGAATTGAGGAAATTATATGCTTTTCAAACATCTCAGCTGACAGAAATGCATGAAGAGTGAATAAAGAAGGCAAAGACAGCAACAACCTGACAAGAGAGACCAGTAAAAGATCTGTTTCTAAATGTATATAAGGAAACATAGGAGGGAGAGGGGAAAAAAAATCTAGTAGCGATAACAAAGAAGAGGCAGGCAGAACCTCAAAAGGAAATTAAAATATATGAGCTATCTGCAACAGAGATTGGGATCAAGGATAAATATAGAGGGTTGGCCTTAGCAAGGAGAAGGGTCATTTCTTCTTTAGAGGATGAAATGAAGGAGAAGATAGTGGGAAAAGTAGTCTGTGAAAAAGGAAAAAAGGGGCACCAGCTATTTAATTTTATCAATAAAATACAAGTTAAGTTCCTCAGTTTTTATGATGATATGATACATAGTTGTTGTAAGGAGAAGAAAGGCAAATTAGAGAGAAGCAGAATGAATGCCTTGCCTTGCTACAGTGAAAGCATAGAGTACTGTACTATTCGACTATCTTTTTCTTTATATTTGAAGGTCTTCCTCTTGATGGCTTATAGAATTTTTTTAGAATTTAATTGTTAAATTTAACTTTATATGTCTTTGGGTTTGCAGTCTTAAGGTTTTTTTTTGTTATTGTTGTTTTGTTTTTGCTGGAGACACTTTCTGAACTCAATCATCCTCATTTTGTGACTGTATTTTTAAACTCTACTTAGATGTATCTGAATAGAAGAGGAAATGAAAAGTGGCAGTAGTCCAAGAATGAAACTTCACAAAACATAACTAGGAAGAAAAGACAGACACAAGGGATTCAAGAATAAAGAATAGTATACAGTTCATTGCTCAACAGTAATGGAGTCCCAGATTCACCTAGAATAGTCTCCCACTGGTAAAAACAAACCCCAAAGTCATCGAACTTCAATGAGGAAACACAAATAGCCTGCAAAAGGTAACTGAACATGCTACTCATATGGTTTTATGGTAATATCTCTTTAGATTGCACTCTTGGGATCCCAATATTTTCTTTTGGAGATAGTCAAGAACAGTATGGTTAAAGAACTTCACACTCAGATAGCTGACTAAAGTAACAAGCTTCTTTACTGCAGTGTTAGCTACAAAGTATAGTAATAGTAACTGTAGTAATACTTAAAATTTTATAACATACTTTAAGGAGTGCAAAGCATTTTACATCTAAAATCTCTGATTCTCACAACAACCCTGCAAGGTAGGAGTCATTAGTATAAAAAAGGATTTAGGTGTTTCCTTAAACGAAGGAGAAAAAACTCCATTCAAACTGAAAATATGCAGTTTCTGATTCCCAATGTGATGAATGAAGGAGCTTGGAGTGTAGAATATAAGATTACAATGTAAAAGACAAAGAAGAAAATACATATGAAAATGACTATAAATAGAACAATGGTGAAGGCTGAATTTAGAAAGATGTTCCAGGTAGTATATACAGATTAAATTCTGACAACTGCTTTTTGGATTTCTTAAACTGTCCAATAAACATGCAAAATTCAACATATCCAAAACTAAATTTATTATCTTTCTCCTTAGACCCTCCCCTTCCAAACTTTCCTATTACTGTAGAGGGCACCACTCCCCAGGTTCATTCTTTACCATCTTTTATTCACTATATCCAATCTGTTATCAAATCTCTTGATTTTACCATTGCAGTATCTCTCTAATTTATCTGTTCTTTTCTCTAATACAGCCATCACTCTGGCACAAACTCTCATAACCTCCTCCTCAAGTTCATTCTCCATTCAGCTTCCAAAGTGATTTTTCTAAAGCAAAGACCCAGTTATATCTCCCCCAGGAATTCCCTATTACCTCCAAGATAAAACACAAAATCCAAAGTCCATCAGAACTAACCTTCACTTCCACCTTTCTAGTATTCTTACACTTTACACCCTACACATACTCTTCTATACAGTGTCACTAATAAATTCTTTACTGTTCCATGAATAAGATACTCTGTCTCTTGGCTCTGGACATTTTTTCTAACTGTTTACTATGCAAGCAATACAGTCCTCCCTCCTCATCTCCACTTTCTGGCTTCAAATCTCAGCTAAAATACCACCTCCACAACAAGCCTTATCCAAGCCCTCTGATAGTAAAGACTCTTTTGTCTTTAACTTTGTATCCCATGCCTGAAATACAGAGGCACTGAATAAATTCTTGCTTACTAAATGAAAGCATAAACACATCCTTTAAAGATCAAAATATAATGAAAACTGCAATTAACATTAAAAATTCAAGCAATAAAAAGTTCAGACACCAAAAGAATGTAGGTCCTCGAAAGTAGGGATTGTTCTGTTCTTTGAACTATGTTCTCAGAATCTAGCACAATAACTAGCATAAGCTACAATCTCATTCAATATATTTCAACACATGCTAAAAAAAGACTTTCTACAATAGATAAAGTGATGCTAGGATATAATCAGTTAGTTCTGAAAACAAAAAATATTTTCAAATCATGGGGAAAAAATGCTCCAAATTATTAACATGAGAAAACAACTCTAGGGGACACCTAGGCAGTGAACAGAACCATTAACCCTGCAGTCATGAGGACACTAATTAAAATATGGCCTCAGACATTTGCTAGCTGTGTGATCCTGGGCAAGTCACTTATCCTCAATTGCTCCCCCTCTCCCAAAAAAGAAATCAATTGAAATTTTGTTTTATTTTTCCTTACAATTAACAACAAAGATGATGCCAGGAAAAAAATAAATAAATAAAAAGAGCAAAGATACCACTTCATGGAAAGAATATGAAAAGCATATTAATTCACTTGTTGGTAAGGCTATGAACTGGTTTACCATTCTAAAAAGTCAATTCTGGAATCTAGAAAGGTCACAGAAGAGTGGTGTGACTAATATACTAATCCTGCTCTAGTAAGATTCTAACCCTCAGTGCAAGTCAATGAAACCATTCTTGAGATTTAACTGGCTCAGTAGATTAAATTTTCATCCTGTCATCACTTTTTGGTTACTTGAATACAAAGTAGCCAAGAGAAGCTGTTGGGTAACTCAGGAAAGGGAACTTCATTTATGTGAAGCAATACGGAGTGCCCTCAATGTTTATTTTATTTTTTTTAATATTCTTATATTCCTATGGCTAAGGAAAGCATCTTTTGTTGACTTCTGAATGATTTAAGAGTATCTTATTTTGTTCTAATATTGAAACTAAAACACAATGAGACTAACCCAAGTCAGGCCCCAAACTAGAACACTATGAATTACCCCACTGATCCTGTGACACCAGACATTATGCCCTGAAGAGATTAAAAAAAACAACAAACCTGTGGTGTACAAATGTAGTAAAATAATTAACAAAAAAATGACAAAGGGAATGATTTAAGGGAAGCTAAAAAAACATGTATGAACTGTAGCAGAGTGAGCTGAGCAAAACAATAACAATTTCCATAATGATGGCAACATTATAAAAACAAAATTTGAAATGCTCAAGAATTCTGAACAATGCAATCAACAACCATGACTTTATTAACCAAAGATGAATAAAGATCCCCTTATCTCTCAAGAGAGGGAGATATCTAAAAAAAAGGCAAAATGACATGTAAATTTTTGTACATGACCAATATGTGGTTCTGTTCTGATTGATAATGCTAACTTGCTGTATGGCAAGGGTTGCTCTTTTTTTGCAAAGGAGGTCAGAAGAAGAAGGGAACTAAGTGATAATAATGATCTTTCCTCTCCTCCCACCTCCAAAAAAGGAGATAGAAAAAGGTATCAATGAAACACTTAAATAAATTACCTAGGAGTGACTAAGAAGAAAGCTGAGAGAACAAAACAGACAAGTGAGACATCTTTGGAGCTGATACACTGAAATGACCACAAACTTTTAAAACATTGTTTTAGAGAAATAATATTCCTCTGGGAAAAACATAATTGCAGAAGCATATAAAATTAAAAAATTATTTTTCTCCATATTTCACATCCTCAATGGGGGTACATGAGAAAAATCCTCACAACAAATAAATTGGCCAAGTAAAATAAATTTCCTATTGGCCAGGACCAAAAGAATGTCTCATTCTGTACCCTGAAGTCTACCCTCTTTCAGGCAAATGACATGAGGGATGCTTCATCTTTTAGAACCTTTATTTGCAAGTCTTTTGCAATAGTCAATCATTTTGTTGACTAGAGTTCTTTTAAGACTTTTAAAGTTATTTACATTACAATGGTATTATTATATTCTCCTTACTTTGCTCATTTTATTATGTATTAGTCCATACAAATCTTCCCAGGTTTCTGTGAAAAAGTTTCTTTTCATCAGTTCTTAGAAAATAGTATTGTATTATATCCATATTAAAATGTTCAGCCATTCCTCAAATGATAAGCTCTCCCTTAGTTTCAAATTCTTTGATTCTACAAAATGAGCTGAGATAACTTTGCATCTGTGATTTATGTGTGTATGTACATATACATAATATAGATGGAGTTGAAGAGAGAGATGGAGTCATTTTCTTCCTTCTTTGGTCCCTTTGGGATATAGGCTTACTAATGAGATTAACCACACTTCATAACTTGGAACATAGTTCCAAACTGCTTTCCAGAATGGCTGAACCAATTTCCAGCTCCATCAGCAATGCATTAATGTGCCCGTTTTTCCTATTCTTTAAATATTAAAGACTAAAAAATATGGTAAGGCTTTTAATTCCCCAGAAAAAAAAAAAAAAGAAAGAAAATTACCCCAAATAAAAATGAACAAGGAAAATTTCAACAATGAAGCAATTTGTTTACAAGAAAATAATTATCAGAACTGAGTATGTGTAACTGATAACAAAACAAAGAAATTAAAGAAAACCCATTAAGACGTAAAACAGTCAAATTAATAGGACATGAGTTAATAACATTAAACAACCCAAACTGGAAAAGTGAAAAAGAACATGTAATAAAGGAATTATCAACAAAAGAAAATGCCCTTTTGTCTAACTTTTCAATTGAAAAAACAGTATCTAAACTAAATAAATCATTCTCAATAAATAAAAAAGAACTTTACCAACCTCTTCAAGAGACAAAAATATTCCAGAAAACCTAAAATTATGGAAAAAGTAGAAAAAGAATTATAGACTAATAGCACTAATGAATATTAAGGCAAAAGATTTAAATAAAATGCCATCCAAGTCTACAGCAATTATAATTTAAAAATTCATTACTATGAATATGTTAGGTATATACCAGGGACATAAAAACAGCTGAATGGGTGCAGCCTTAGTCAAACTGGGAATTGTAGAAGACCTTAGTTTAAAAAGTCTAAGGTGGCCCATTTCACCCAATCCTCTTGATCTTTATCTTGCCACTGGAACTTAATAGTGCTGTAGGGGAAAGTGATTCATCAGATAATTTTGCACAGCCCTCCTTCACTTAAAATTTAATTCACTTGCATGTCATGACACCACTTCCTTCATGGTCCTCTTCAAGAACAAAGACAAACAATAACAACAACAATGGGTACAACGGCAAAATCACAAGCTCTGAAGATTGACACAGTGTAGGATTTGTGACTTAGAGAATTCACTCTATCTTCTTGGACCTGAATTTCCTCAATTATTCAAGGATTATTTTGGTCCATAGGTCATCTGAGGTCTCTTTCATCAATAGATCTATAACACCTTACTTCTTTCACACTATTCACAATATATGAGAAAGCATTTGTGTTAGTGCATGTAAAGTACTGTGTTAAACATTGGAAGTAACAAGACAAGACAACCCTTATTCTCAAGAAGTTCACATTTCTAGGAGAGAATATCTACCAGAGGTTCAGGCTGCAAATCAGAAGGAAAGGTCCAGTGGTATTTAAAAGTACAGCAGCAAAGTGAAGACTATCTTCTTCTTTTTTTTGCTAAGACAATTGGGGTCACACAGATAGGAAGTGTTAAGTGTCTGAGGCCAGATTTGAACTCAGGTCCTCCTGACTTTAAGGCTGGTTTTCTATTCACTGCGCCAAGTAGCTGCCCCAAAACCATCGTCTTTAATGTTGTTAACACTGATAAAATCATGCCGATTTCTAAACTTGAACAATTTCAAAGTATCAAGGACTTCGGTGACA
This sequence comes from Sminthopsis crassicaudata, assembly GCF_048593235.1. Taxonomy (NCBI): domain Eukaryota; kingdom Metazoa; phylum Chordata; class Mammalia; order Dasyuromorphia; family Dasyuridae; genus Sminthopsis; species Sminthopsis crassicaudata. The sequence continues at coordinate 208,558,101 of NC_133617.1, read as the reverse complement.
AAATCTTTTGTTTCCCCAGGTCTTCAGTAAGTCACAACAACTAAGTGAATGTTATAGCACTGTCAGAGGCAAGTAACAGGTCCTACCTTCAAAAAGATTGCTCCCAGGGGAAGCAACAAGGCCTGGGGAAGGAATGGAGGTCTTGGCAAGAGAGTGAAATACTTCTATTCTGGGGCTTTTGGAGGTACCCGCTAGTCAAATTTGGCTGGCCAGAAACAGATGGTGGGTTCTGTCATGAAGATTGTGGACCCTTTCTCCATCAAGATTTCTCTCTTTGATGAGGAGGTGAGTTGAAAGTTCAATTTAGGATAGTTAATTTAGGGCCATAATCCCATATGGGATCACATAAATGAATGTGGGGGTTGCAAAAAAATTTGGCAACAATAAAACAGTTCTAAATGCAATGATCAAATATTAATTCACAATCAAATGTGTAATGAATCAAAGGGATTTCTGGCAGCCCTTGCCTGTGAAATATTGTGCAACTTCACTGCAGCTTTGGTTCTGAACATGTAACATGCATACTTCACAACACACAAGCAAGAACACTGCCTGAACATTTAAATTCAGATTCTAGATGGGGATATGTAAAAGTTTCTTGGGTGAATAGATGTCCCAAGTGGAAAAAGTTTAAAAAGCTAAATCTAGAATATAGCAGAGAGTAGACAGGTCTTTGCCCGGGCTCTTCCTAACTTCCCTCAGAATTGATATTAAATCAAGCCCCTGAATGTATTTTGAAGAGGCAGAACCCACAAATATTTGGAGTGTATTAATTTTCGCAAAAATATCTTGGAAGGACTTCAGGAAAAGTCTGTCTCAATTGGGCAGGGGGAAACTTGGCCCAATGTAAAGCAAAGCATGGGAAGATTTGGCACAGAAAAAACCTAGTAGGAGACTCTTAGCCAATATACAGCAGTATTAACTACTCTGTCCTGGTTCAGAAGGCCAGTGGATTAGCAGACTAGTTGTGAGATTTCCAATGCAATTAGAAAAAGCAAATAGTGAACCCGTGAACTCTAGTATAACAGGTACAATTTGGTCAGGCCCAGCCAGTATAGAAGCCTACAGTACCACCAACTCCAGGGCAGTGAGAAATCCTTACCACCCGTTAAGAGGAAGGTTGGGACAATCTCCCCTAGGACCTAGGAGCAGACCACAATCTTTAAAATGAGCAAAAAAAGCTCTGACTAGAAAGCTCTATGAAGAAGGGGAAGAACAGAATACAACCTCAGAAGAACACCAAGTCCAGAGCTCACAAAAACACTTCTGACTAGAGTTCACAAAACACTTCCAGATGAAAACTCAAAGTGGGACATGAATTGGACTCCAGCTCAAAAGGCTCCCTTGGAAGAGTTCAAAAGGGATCTTTAAAAAGAACTAGAAGAAAAATAGGGAAAAGAAATGAAAGTTTTGCAGGAGAGTTTGAAAAAAGAAACAAAGGAACTGACTAAAGAAAACAACTCCTTACAAAATACATTTAGTGTAATAGGAAAAAATATATACCAAAAAACTTCTTAAAAAAAAAAAAAAGATTTGGCAAAATGGAGAAAGAGAACAACTTCTTAAAAAATAGAATTGGTGAAATGGAAAAGAAAATCTACTGAACAAAACAACTCCTTTAAAAGTACCATTGTCCAAATTCAAATGGAAGTAAAAAAACCAACTGAAGGAAAACAATTCAATAAAAATGAAAACTGGACAAATGGAAGTAAATGATTCAATGAGACATCAAGAATTAATCAAATAAAAGCAAAAAAAAAAAAAAAAAAAAAAAAAAAAAAAGTAGAAGAAAATATAAAATACCTCATTGGAAAAACCGACCTGGAAAATAGATTCAGGATCAAAGAATTTGGGACTACCTGAAAACCATGATAAAAAAAAAGGGCCTCAACAATGCCTTTCAAGAAATCATCAAACAAAACTACCCTGATGTATTAGAATCAGAAGGTAAAATAATCATTGAATGAATCTGTCAATCACCTCCTGATAGTGTACCACCAAAATAAAAACTCCAAGGAATATTGTAGCTAAATTCCAAAATTATCAGATCATGGAGGAAAAACACTGCAAGCAGCCAGAAACAATTCAAATATCAAGGACTACAATCAGGAATCTCCAGAACCTAGCATTTTCCACTTTAAAGGACAGAAAGGCCTAGAATACGACAATATTTGCCTAAAATATGGCAAAGGATCCTGGATCACAACCAAGAATCAACTACTCAGGAAAATTAGGCATTATCTTTCATGGGAAAAGATGGACATTTATTGAAAATACGGAAATTTTAATCATAGGTATATACTTTTTTTTAATTCTAAGGTATATAGCACCCACACAAAAACTGACCATGTATTAGGGCATTAAAAACCTCAAAATCAAATGCAGAAAAGGCAGACATAGTAAATGAATCCTTTTCAGATCATGATGCAATTAAAAACAACAGGTAATAAAGGGTCCTGGGGAAAAAAAAAATTAATTGGAAACTAATTTAATCCTAAAGAGTAAAGTAGATGAAACAACAAGCCATAGAAATAGTCACTAATTTCATCCAAAAGAATAAAAATAACGAGACAGCATATCAAAATATATGGGATGAAGCCAAAGCAGTTCTTAGGGGAAATTTTATAACTCTTGATGCTTACACGAATAAAGTGAGAAAGAGGAAAAAAAAAAAAAAAAAAATCAATTAATTAGTTATATAACTAAAAAAAGCTAGAAAAAGAACAAATTTTAAAACCCTCAATTAAATATCAAATTAGAAATTTTAAAAAAGGAAGAGATTAATAATATTGAAAGTACAGAAATCATTGAACTAATAAACAAAACTAAGAGTTATTTTTATGAAAAAAAAAAACAACAAAATAGATAAAGCTTTAGTTAATTTGATTAGAAAAAGGAAAGATGAAAATTAAATTACTAGTGTCAAAAAAGAAGATTGAACTTAGCACCAATGAAGAGGAAATTAAAGCAATATTAGGAGCTATTTTACCTAACTGTATGCCAATAAATCTGATAATCTAAGTGAAATGGAAGAATATTTACAAAAATATAGATTGCCCAGATTAACAGAGGAGAAGATAAATTTACTTAGTCCCATTTTAGATAAACAAATTGAACAAGCTATTAATGAACTCTCTTAGAAAATATCTCTAGGAAGGACCAAATGGATTTACAAGTGAATTCTACCAAACTTTTAAAGAACAATTAATTTCAATACTATATGAACTATTTGGGGAAAATAGGGAAATAAGGAGTTCTACCAAATTCCTTTTTTTTTTTTCAGATATGGTGCTGATACCTAAAGCAGAAAGGAAAAAGAAAATTATAGGTCAATTTCCCTAATGAATATTGATGCAAAAATCTTAAATAAAATATTAGCAAAGAGATTACAATTTAAAACCAGGATAATAGATTATGACTAAGTAGGATTTATGCCAGGAATGTAGGCACATTAGGATATTAGGAAAAAATCTGCATAATTGACTAAATCAATAACCAAACTAACAGACTTCATATGATTATCTCAATAGATGCAGAAAAAGCAAAATTTGTCAAATTGTCAAAAATATAACACCATTCTTATTAAAAAACAAACAAACTAGAAAGCATAATAATAAATGATAAGGAGCATCTATCTAAAACCACCAGCTAGCATTATATGTAATGGGGATAAACTAGATCAGTCACAATAAGATTAAGGGTGAAACAAGAGGGCCCACAACAAGGCTGCACTACTATTCAATACTGTACTAGAAATATTAGTTTTAGTAATACGAAAATTATGACACTCTGCAGATATGATGGTATACTTAAAGAATTCTATAGAATCCAACAAAAAAACCTCTAAAAACAATTAACAATCTTAATCCATATAAACCATTGGCATTTGTTAATGTTAACAATAAAGTCTAAGCCAGAAAAATGATCAGCAGGATGATTTCAGAAATGTCTGGAAAGATTTACATGAACGATGCTAAGTGAAGTGAGTCGAACCAAAAGAACATTGTACACAGCAATGATAAGATTTTGTAATGATCAAATGTGATGGACTTGGCTCTTTTCAACTATTAGGGGACTCATGGCAATTCCAAAAGACTTCTGATGGAAAGAACCATCTGCATACAGAAAGAGAATTATGGAGACTGAATGTGGATCTCAAAATTGTATTTGTACCTGTGCTACAGCTATTTGGTTTTTGCTTATTTTCTCTCATTTTTCCCCCTTTTGATCTGATTTTCTTACACATCATAAATATGGAAAAAAGAATTACACATGTTTTAAAGAAGATCCAACTCACTTCCAGTTGATCAATGACGGAAAGAAATAACTACACCCAGAGAAGGAACACTGGGAAGTGAATGTAAATTGTTAGCACTACTGTCTATCTACCCAGGTTACTTATACCTTCGGAATCTAATACTGAATGTGCAACAAGAAAATGGTATTTACACACATATATTGTATCTAGGTTATATTGTAAGACATGTAAAATGTATGGGATTGCCTGTCATTGGGGGGAGGGAGTGGAGGGAGAGGGGGGGATAATTTGGAAAAATGAATACAAGGGATAATATTATTAAAAAAAATTACTCATGCATATATACTGTGGGAAAAAATTCTAAATAAAAAAAAAAAGAATTACACATGTTTAACTTATAATGGATTACTTGTTGTCTAGGGGAGGGACAGGGTAGGAAGGGAGGGAAAAAATTTTGAAATCCAAGGTTTTGCAAGGATGGATGTTGAAAATTATCTTTGTGGTTCTGACAAAGGTCTCATTTCCAAAATATATAGAGAACTGACCATAATTTATAAGAAACCAAACCATTCTCCAATTGATAAATGGTCAAAGGATATGAACAGACAATTCTCAGAGGAAGAAATTGAAACTATATCCACTCACATGAAAGAGTGTTCCAAATCACTACTGATCAGAGAAATGCAAATTAAGACCACTCTGAGATACCACTACACACCTGTCAGATTGGCTAAGATGACAGGAACAAATAATGACAAATGTTGGAGGGGATGTGGGGAAATTGGGACACTAATACATTGCTGGTGGAGTTGTGAAAGAATCCAGCCATTCTGGAGAGCAATCTGGAATTATGCCCAAAAAGTTATCAAACTGTGCATACCCTTTGACCCAGCAGCGCTACTACTGCGATTATATCCCAAAGAAATACTAAAGAGCGGAAAGAGACATATATGTGCCAAAATGTTTGTGGCAGCTCTTTTTGTTGTAGCTAGAAACTGGAAGATGAATGGATGTCCATCAGTGGGAGAATGGTTGGGTAAATTGTGGTATATGAAGGTTATGGAATATTATTGCTCGGTAAGAAATGACCAGCAGGAGGAATATAGAGAGGCCTGGAGAGACTTAAATCAACTGATGCTGAGTGAAATGAGCAGAACCAGAAGATCACTGTACACTTCAACAATAATACTGTATGAGGATGTATTCTGATGGAAGTGGAAATCTTCAACATAAAGAAGATCCAACTCACTTCCAGTTGATCAATGATGGACAGAGGTAGCTACACCCAGAGAAGAAACACTGGGAGGGGAATGAAAATTGTTAGCACTAATATCTGTCTGCCCAGGTTGCATGTACCTTCGGATTCTAATGTTTATTGTGCAACAAGAAAATGATATTCGCACACATGTATTGTACTAGACTATATTGTAACACATGTAAAATGTATGGTATTGCCTGTCGTCGGGGGGAGGGAATAGAGGGAGGGGGGGTAATTTGGAAAAATGAATACAAGGGATAATATTATAAAATATATATATATATATATATAAAATAAAAAAAAATGTAAAAAAAAAAAAAAAAAAAGAAAAGAAAATTATCTTTGCATTGCATGTATTTTGAAAAACAAAATGATAGTAAAAAATAAAATAAAATAATATTTTCCTTTTCATTAAAAAAAAAAAAAAAAAAAAAAAAAGCCCTGGTCTAGAAACTCCTCAAACTCCTGGAGTTTGAGGGGTTAGTCCTAGGCCTGTCTCCACAATACTCCATTTGTCCCTCTCTCTGGATGATTTGCTGTTTTAGCTAGGAGGTGGCTTGTCTCTCTGATAAGTAATGGTAACTGTTGGTGGAATTGTGAACATCTTCACAAGTTTTGCCTCCCTGGATACTGACCACAAGAGATAGGCTTAAAGGACAGCCTATGTGTTGGGGTTCTGTATCACTATTTTCAGGGTTGTTGGGGCCTTAATTGCTCATCAGTGACAACTGTCGAGGAGAATTCAGGGCCTTTTCCCAGTATGGTTGGATTTTCCTCATTGATAGCTATGGATGCCCATGGATAGGTGTGTATATGTTCATGCAAAAAATAAGGAAGTTTAAAGAGATAAAGCAGTAGCAATTAAGAAGATCAGGAAAAACTTTATATAGAATACACTGCTTGAGCTTAAGTCTTGAAAGAAGGAATTCTAAGAGGTGAGTTAGTAAACAAGCATTCATTAAGCATTTTACTATATGCCAGGCAGTGTGCTAAGTGCTAGAGATACAAAGGAAGGGTACATAATAGTCCCTCAAGGTCACAAGGGGACAGCATTGTGCCAAATTAAGGTACACATATACTTACATATTAATACACACAAGATAAAAATGAAATAATCAACAAAGAGAAGACACTGGTATTAACGGGGATCAAGAAAACTTGGAAAGCAAGAGATTTTTAGCTAAGATCTGAAAGAAGCCTGGTGATAAAAACGAGAAGGGAGAGAGTTCTAAGAATGAGGACAGGCAATGAAATGCCCAGTATATAGATAGAATTTCTTGTGCAAAAAACAGAAAATAGGCCAGTGTCACTAGATCTCAGAGTATGTGGGGATGAGGTACAGTAAGACTGGAAAGGTTAGATGTGGCCATTTTATAAATACCAAACAGAAGATTTTATATTTTATCCTGAAGACAACTGGGAGTCACTGGAGATTAATGAAAGAAGGTGTGTAGACAGGAAGAGTGGGTGAAATGGTTAGATCTATACCTTAGGAAGATCAATATGACATCTAAGTGCAGGATATTCTAAGGCAGGAAACAAGGAGACCACAAGGCTATTTTCATAGTCCAGATAAAAAGGTGACATTCATGGTCCTATACCACAGTGATGGCAGTATCAATGGAAAGAAGTTGCATATAGGACAGATATTTATGAAAGCAAAATGAACAAGAATAGATAACAGATTGGATTCAGGACCCAGGAAACACAACATGTAGTCAGTCTTGCAGGAGTCATAGCAAGTAGCAGATGCAAAGCAGTGCCAAGGCAATCAGGAAGTCTACTATTTTCAAAGGTCACAGAAAGCATTAAATAATACAGAGCCCTAGATTGATTTAAATTTTGTTTTGATCTTCTTAAAAGAATATAAAGGTAGTACAAAAATAAAAAAATAAAAAAGATTTTACTATGTGAGAGGAAGAAAAAGGAGCAAAAACTTAATGTCTCACATAGTAAGGTTACATAAGATGAACAATATACAAACAGGAAGGAATGGGAAAACGGGAATCACAAAAATATCTTAACAGCACAAAGGATAGCTGGACATTATTACAGTTTGGCAAAGAAATCAAGTTCTTCATAGGAGTGAAAATAAGATAGGCAAGAAAAGGGGAAAGAAGATTAAAAGAGAAAGTAAATTATGTAAGGGAAGGAATAGTCATAAATAAAACAGATCAAATTACAAAGCATTTAATTGTGTTAAGCACTGTCCTCTTTTACCATCTCTTTTTGTAAAGAAGGAGACAAAAGACAAAAAGAGGAAAAATACAAAAAGAAACAGGATGGAGGGAAATAATATCACTAATAATAACAAATTAACTCAGTGGATCTAAAGATAGAGAACTGGACTTGAATACAGGAAAAGAAGTTCAAATCCTGTCTCAAAGAATTACCAATTTTATGACTTTGAGCAATTAAAATAAACTCTCTTGGTCTGTTTCCTCATCTGTAAAATCAGGACAAAAACTTCACCTACCATAGGTTGTCACAAGTATCAAATGAAGTAATGTATACAAAATACTTTGCAAACTTTAAAGTAATACTACCATGATTTTGATAATAAAAGTGAATGGGATAAGGTCATCCATAAAAGAGGCAAAGATTAATAGAATGTATTAGAAAGTAGAATCCAACAATAGGTTGTTATAGGAAACACACTTGAAACAAGATTTTCATATAGTTAAAATAAGAAGCTGAAACATTGTGACTCATGTAAACTCAAAAAAGCAGGAATAACCATCAGGATCTCAGAGAAGATGACAATAAAGACATACAATATAAAAGTGATATATAGAGAAATTAAATTATTCTTAAAAGCATCATAATCAATCAATATTAATGCCAAATATGCACTATAAGACCTATTATCTAAATACTAAAAAGATTCATGAATTATAGGAGAAAATAAACAATAAACTATTAATGAAAGAATTTCAATATATTCCTTTCATACCTAGAAAAACTTGACAGAAGATAAACAAAAAGAAAATTCAGTATGAATACTTTCTGAAAATGCAGATATGCACATCACTAGAAATTACTAAAGGGGAAAAGGTATGCATTTTTCTTAATTATGTATACCCTATTTACAAAAACTGAACACATCTGAGATAAGAATTCATTATTCACAAAAAATACTGGAAAATGAAAGTAGTCTAATAAATTAGGTATAGTTTAAAACTTTGTACTATATACCACAATAAGTTCCAAATATATATTTGATTTTTATGTGAAGAATGATATTATAAACATCAGAGGAGAAAGAAATTAACTCTTGGATTTATTAATAAGATAATTTTAATAACAAAAATTTTTGCACAAACAATAACAATGTATTTCAAAATAGAAGAGAAATCATTAAATGAGGAAATTTTTTTTTCCACCAAGTTTCTCTGATATGGGTCTCATATTGAATATAAGGAATTGGTTCAAATTTATAAAAAACAAAACACAGAATTCTCCATGACTGATAAATTGCCAAAGGATATTAATAAGCACTTTCCAAAGGAATCACAGCCATGAAAAAATGTTCCAAATCACTCCTAGAGAAATACAAATTAAAGCAACTTTATGGTTCTACTCCCTACACAACTTACTATCAAAGATGACAAAAAAGGATGACAACTTTTGGAAAGGTTGAAGAAAAACAAGCATACTATTGCAATGTTGGTGGAATTGTGAACATGATAATCCATTCTGGAAACCAATCCACAACTATGTCAAAAAATTACTAACCAATGAAAATTCTCTGACCTAATAATAAGATTACTAAGCCTCAAGATGCAAGGAAATCACAGGAGGAAAAAGACCCAACAAACAATATTTATAATAGCTATTTGTTTGGTTTTTTAATAACAAAAAATTGAAAATTAAGATGATGCCCATGAATAGAAGATCAACTGCAAAAATGTGGAATGAAAGTAATCCAGTATTATGATAAGAAATAAAGAAATAAACATTTTGAAGAAAACTGGGAAGGCCTATCTGAACTGATGGAGTAAAATGAGCAGAAAGAGGAGAATAATTTATATCAATAGCACTATTATAGAGAAAAAACAAGTTTCAAAGAATTGAGAATTCAAATTAATTCACCAAATGGTCATGATTCTAAAGGAATGATGAAGCATGTTATTTATCTCTTGACAGAAAGCTGATGGATGGCAAGAGGTGGAAGTGCTGGAAAAAGAAGAGGGATAGAGAAGAAAATTAAAGCATCTTTTTTTTTTTTTTTTTTTTTTTTTTTAATGTAAGGAAGATAACAGAAGAAAGACTAAAAGTAATGGACACACAGGACAATTTTGAAAACTACAAATTGATTTCACACACAAAAAGAAAATCAAATTCTACATAAAAGTTCTACAGTTTCATGTACAATCCTCTTTTTTTTTTTTTTTTTTTTTTTTTTTTTTTTACTGTGTAAGAAGATGCCAATTTTATTTGGTGCTTAAATCCAGAGTAAAAATAAAGCTTTAAAAAAGAATGTAAAAAAAGTGGGTCTTTACGGTCATAAAGAATAATCATCATCATCACCTATTATTTGACGTAGTTCTAGAAAAAGTAACTATTGTTGTTCAGTCATTTCAGCTGTGCCAATTCATTATGATTTTATCTGGAGTTCTCTTGACAAAATATGAAGCAGTTTGCCATTTCCTTCTCCAGTTCATTTACAAATGAGGAAACAATCAAAAACAGGTTAAGTACTAGCTCAGGGTTACACTGCTAGTAGGTCTCTGAAGTCAGATTTGAATTCAGGAAGATAAGTTTTCCTGGCTCCAAGCCCAGCATTCTATCCACCACATTACCCAACTGCCCAAAAGGAACTAAAGGTAAAAAAAAAAAAATTTAAGGGAAAAGCACAGGTAAAAGGGAAACAAAAATATTGCTTTGTGAAGATGATATGGTCAAACTAAAGAATTTTAATTGAAATCCAATTAAAAATTAAGTGAAACAACATTCAGAATGTACAGGATACCAAATAAATTCATAAATATCATTATTCTGTAGATTAACACTAAAACTCATTTGGAAAAGAAAGAAGTTCCATTCAAAATAACCAAAAGAATTCAATCAGTAGAACAGATTAGGTATTTATTTAATCTTTTTAAGATACAGTTCAAGTCTCAATTCTTCCATCAAACCTCCTCTGATCTCTACTACTCTGAATTTCTACTACACTTATAGTTAGGATATCAGTTAAATATTTAACTATTCTCAAATTGTTCATAGGAAGCTCTTCATCTGTAAGTTAAACTGCAAGCAACTTGAGGACTGAAACTAGACCTTACACTCTGTATACCCACAGTGTCTAACCCAAAGTCCAACAAATAGTTTAATAAGACAAAATGATTTAATTCAACAAAAAATAATGTCAATAATTATTAATATATTAATTATATAAGAAGATTAAAGAGCAAAGATGATGCTACTTTTTAATTTGTCACCAGTCAGCTATTCCTGCTGTGTATAATGGTAGAATATCAATGTTCCTGATAATGAGCATATTAAAATATTCAGGCAAAAAGGACTTACTAGTATAGGAAGTAGCATCCATTTTTCCAACTTTAACTGGAGACCGAAGCCTTTTCATCTCTAAACCAACTTCATTCCAAACTGGTTCCAATCTTCTGCAGTGTGCACACCATGGCGCATAGAACTAGAATGAAGCAAGACATTTTCTTTTAAAAAAATCAGTGATTCTAAATATCAAAGCAATCATTTGAAAAATATTCACTGATCAATTGAAAGGGCCTCTGTAGTAGCAAGAATTCCACTCTGACTAAATTACCTATTAATAATTTGTTTTCCATAAATGTTCAAAAATTACTATACCAGGTTCATTTAAAAGATACCTGTTTAAATGGGTTCACTATTTATAGTACATTAATCCCAAGTTAATATGCTCATATTTTATTTTCACTGTGGTTAAATTAATACAAAAAGAAAACTAATAGTTGATGATAATCACAGCTCTTTTCTTCAGATTAGATTTCATATTATATCCCCACAATTGCTAGGGACTTCCCTGATTTCCCCCCCATAACTACAGGGGAACTTCCAGGGCTTCTGTTTTGGTACTGGAAAAAGCTGGCCTGTTTTAAAATATCCATTGACCACCCAACCAGGTAGGGACCTGACCTTTTCTGCCACCAGCTGGCTGGGGTCTTGGCCAGGTCCACCTGTTGAAGAGCCATAATAAATTGTCCGAAGCCCTTCCATGCCATAAGATTTAAACTTATCCCCTGACCTGAAAGTGAGGAAAGGAAGGTAAGATGAAACTCAAATTAATTCAATTTTGCTCATCATTTGTAGCTCTAACAAAATATTCAGTAAGAAAGACACTGAACTATTTGGTTATAAACAAGTGAAAAGAATTAGTTCTGGACTTATTCATGGACTTGGTGATTTATCTAACCCTCTTTGTTAAAACTTAAGACAAATGGAAATCTAATTTATAAGCAAATTACACTATAATCTCACTATAATATTTTTACTTACAAAGTAAAGTTCAGTATAGGACAGACCTACCGTGGACCTCAATCAAGGACAGTTTGGCAATGATGTATAGATAGTTTTACCTAATAAACTGGTTCCCTAGAATTGACTCTGAGGTCAGCATTGTTAATGAAAATATGGTATAAATCTCAGATTATTATACTCTTTTAGTCTACACAAGTACACATCTAAGCATTACTCAGCAAAACAAAGGATCCTATCATTTTTTTAGGGAGGAAAAAAATGGCAAAAAGTAACACAAAAAGTATTATCCAAAAGAAAACCTGCTATAAAGTCATATACTCACGTCTACAAGCCAAATGCTATTTTTCCGATTGTCTTTAAATCTAAAAGAGAAAAACAACAAAACAAAAAACATCTGATTTATGAATGTGCTCAAATTAAAATTTTATAATACATTTTCCTAAAGGAGGAAACTGAAAACTCTGATAACAATGTTAATATTTCACTACGTGTGTAAATATACATATGTGTGTGTGCATATGTGTCTGTTATTTGTTGTTCTTTCTCAAAGAGGTACATGACATCAGGAAAGTGATGCCATGACATGCAAGTGAATTTAATTTAAGTGAGGGAGGGCTGTGCAAGGTTACTTGCCTCACTTTCCCCTCCAGAACCATCTGGGTCAAATGGCAAGATTTAAATATAGACATACACAGGCTCATAATACTATATATGGAAGTCATATTACTACCTATGCTATAGCTTATTATAACATTCTACCGCAACCCATTATTTCTTTACGCCTATGACTTGTCTTTTTATCCCTGGAATAATTAATGCCTTAGTGGTATTTTATTAAATTTCTGAAAATCAAATTGCCATCTTCCTTAAAGCCACACTGGTAAATATTGTATTGTAATGTTAAATGAGTTTTTTGCTGCTGTTACTTATGTTTTCACGTCATAAAAATATTAGAAATAGAGGCTATTTCTGGGTCTTGAAAGTTCATTTTAATATCACTTTGTTGATGTGATTATAAGAAGTTTTATTGACTAGTAAATCCTGTAAAAATTAATGTTACAAAGTCCTGAGTTAAATTTCATCCCCTTTTTACTCTCTACTGCTCTTGAATACTTTGCATGCTTTTCCTATTGCTGCTCTTCTTTTGCAAAACCAAAGGGCTGGTTTACTTCCATCTTTAATTTTCTCCATTACTATTGAGCTACTCAATGAAGCTGAAGTATGAAATATTCCAACAATGCTGACTGGGTACATTACAATTCATTTTATCCAACAATTGGGACCTTACTGCAGCAAAGAAATTCTTTTATTCCTTCCTGATACCTCATTCTTCAAAGAAACTATTCCAAACATTGTCTTTCCTCCCAACTCTCTACACCCTCTTCATTTCTCCTAAGTGACAAACTTGTCTTTTACTTTACAAAAACAAAACAAAACAAAACTGAAGTTATCCAGTGGGACCTCCAATTTCTCTTAATTATTCTGTCTCTTTCTCTCTTTCCCCAAATATAAAAACAAGTCATTTTCCAATAGATAGGTGATCAAAGTAAGAACACTTTTGAAAAGAAAAAATGAAAATTGCTAATGTTAAACAAGTTGTTGAAAATAAGACAAAAAGAATGAGATATACATTTTCAGACATAATCAAAATGGAAATTTAATGTGTCGGTTTACAAATATTTGTTATAAGAATTAAATGGAAATGCTCATTTTATTTAGTTTTGCTTTGAATTCAGCACACCAAAAAGAAAGAAAGAGTCACATTGGTGGTTATGTACTGGTCCAATCAATCTACAAAGTAAACATGAATTGTGTTTCAAGAATGACTAAAATGTTTGTAGTCTTTGGTCCAAACTGCCAAGATATACATCAAGAAAGTCAGAGAAAAATAGAAGTCTCATATACAATAAATTATTTGATATGTAGCAACACTTTTTGTAGTTGCAAAGAACTAGAATTTAAGTAGACCATCAGTCATGTAAAAACTATACAAACTTTGGTATATAAATGTAATGGAATCTTATAAGAAACAACAAATATGGGAATATATGAACTGATACACTCATATACAGAATGAAGAAAACAATTATGCTAATTTATAAGAACTTACAATTTGCAAAATGCTTTCTACTGTGGTGTTTATATACAAAAAATTCAAAACTGAAAGCAATGACATTTTAATGAGCTCACAGTACTGAGGAGATGAAAAAATGTGCATGTTAGCCTTTTTTGCAGTTATAGGGAGTCACAGTTATGAATACTGCAAATACTTTCAAACTCAGATGACTGTTGATTATCTTTGTTAAACTACTTTATTTTCTCTCTTTTGATTGCCATTCTTTACGGCCTCTGAATAAGGGAGAAATGAAGGATTTGAACAGGTGTTTGGCCTCTGAAGCTCTATCCACTATACTATCTTGATGCCTGGAATAAGAGACAGTGGTGGCTGACAAAAGCAAAGAAGCTCAATTTTAATTTTACTTTGGACTTTCTATGTTAAAGAGAATGACTTTTTGGTGAGGAAGGATACAATAAAAATGTCTAACAGGAAATCAATATTCAAGATGAGGAAGGAAAAAACTATGCCCCAGACTGGTTAAATTTATTTCAAGTCAATTCAACAAGCACTAGCTAAGTATCTAACTACTATGTGACAAGTATTAGGCACGGGTATACAAAAACACAAATGAAGCAGTCCTCAAGGACTTCTTATAATATGTTTTGGAAAAGCACAGGGAAAAAACAGAATAATTTTTAAAAGTGAGAAAATGCTATTATCTAGGAATATCAGAAAAAACCCTAGTGCAGGAAGTGATACCTGATTTGTACTTGGAAGTCAATTAGAGATTCAAAAATGTCAAATTGAAAAACTAATATATTGCAGATATGAAGGAATAGTTGGTACAAAGTTACAGAAACAAAAGGCTGAATGATGTGAATAAGGAAAAGTAAGGGAAAGAGTTTGCCTAAAATGTATTGTGTGTGAAGGGGAAGAATGTCAATTTCCTATGGGTATAGATAATGAAACCAAGAGGGAAGGAAATTGGCAGCAGGGAAATCAATAAGGAGGTATTACAATACTCCATGCAAGAGGGCTTATAACTAGAGTAGAACCTTTATATGTGAAGGGACAGGGATAGATACAGGCAGATCAAACTCATTAATCATGGATATTAGCCTACAATAGATAATGGATAATAGCAAATACCATCAGCTACTTTCATTGTACTTTAGAAATTCTACAATACCAGGGAAGGGAAATTTTCAATAAAGAAATAATGGGATTTAAAATTACATTTATTTCCTTTTCATGAAGTCATGGAAATTTTTCCTATGTGTCTTATATTAAACACTTCTCAAGTAGTCAAATTTCTGTTAACTAAATGCCATTACTAAATGCATTTACTTCATTAACTAAGATACTGTGGCCACATGGTTTGAAAATATGTGTGCAAATAAAATTCTTTTAGGAATTCTCAGAGATTACTCAGGGAGTTAGTTACTTTACCAAAAGGACATCTTTATTGATTTAAATCAGGACTTTGTAACATTAATTTTTACAGGATTTACTAGTCAAAAAAACTTCTTATAATCACATCAACAAAGTGATATTAAAATGAACTTTCAAGACCCAGAAATAGCCTCTATTTCTAATATTTTTATGACGTGAAAACATAAGTAACAGAAGCAAAAAACTCATTTAACATTAAAATACAATATTTAACAGTGTGGCTTTAAGGAAGATGGCAATTTGATTTCAGAATTCCCCCCCCCCACCCAAAGCAGCAAAAATATTATGTCAGAGGATGAATCTAATAATAGCTATTCTTCCCTACAACTGACAGGAAACCAAACTTAATTTCCAGCAGAAAGACACTATCCGACTGTCCATCACTCACATCATTATACTTCATTTCATTTTTAAAATGTGTTCCAAAAAATCTACAATCCATTTATAATTATTAAACGAAATCTATTTTTAGGTAATCAAGGAAAAAGCATAAATTACTAATATATTTACACATCAAAATAGGATATTTTTAAAAATTAATTAAGCATAAAAATTCCAATTGAGATTTTGAAAAAGAAAAAAAAAAAAAAAAAAAACTAGTAACATCAGAACATCTAATAAAATTATATTTAGATGTAACAAACTTTTAGCCAGAAGGAACCTAAGAGGTCATGGAATTCAACTCTATCATATTATAAATTAGAAAACGGAGGAAATATGCATATTTACGTATAGAAATACTTAAAACCTGTGGGAGGTGATAAATGTTCAAATAAGAAAGAATAATACAAAAAGAGAAAAGAAGAAATGCCTAGGACTAAGCCTATGAATGATGATTCAGTAACAGTAGCCAACAGAATCAAATGTAACAAAGGAGATGTAAATGGAAAAAAAGATGAGGATTAAAAAAAAAAGCCACTGGATTAGAACTAAGAAATCACTAGTAACTTGGGAATTTAAATGGAGCAATAAGAACTAAGAAATGAGTGAGAAAAAACTGGAAATGTATCCAAAGAATCTCTGAGGCTTTCACCTCTTCTCTTCCCACACTCTCTTTTGGTGTCATCTTCATCATGGATTTAATTATTCAGCTTTATGCAGATCTTCATATTCAGCCCTCATTTCTCTCCTGACTTCCATATTTCTATCACCAACTAACCTGCATGACATCTCTACTTGGAAGATCTCTGACTCTGTCACACCACTGACAAAGACCTTTACAACCTCATAACTAGAAGAATACAGTAACTTTCCAGTTCTCCCTGCCTCATTTCTCCTCACATTTCAGTTCATTCTCCAACAATTAAAGTGGTTTTCTTAAACTTCATGTCTGACTAGGTCACCCCTTATTCAATAAATTCCAGTAGTTTCCTAACACTCCCAAAATAAAATACAAAAGCTGGACATACCTTAATTTCCTCCTATCTTTTTGCCACATATTCTGAGTTCTGGTGCCATTGGCCTCCTTCAATTTCTTCATTTAAGAAAACTATAATTTCCAGAACCCAAGAATTTTTTATTAGCCTGGAATTTTCCCCTTTTCATCTCTATCTCTGGCTTTTTTGGCTTCTTTCAAATTCCAGCTAAAATCCACTTTCTCTAAAAAATCTTTCCTGATCTTCCTTAATGCTAGTGTTTTCTCTTTGTTAATTCCAATTCATCCTATATGTATGTTTTATTTTGATATACTTGTTTCATATTATCTCCATTACATTGTGAAGTCCTTGACAGTAGGGACAATTTTTTGTTTAATTTGTATCCCTAGCATTGACCACAGCAACTCTCTATATAAAAGATGCTTAATAAATGCTTGTTAACTGATTACATCATTTCCTTAATCAATGAACTCCAATAACTCCCTTTTATCTCCAGGACCAAATATAAAATCCTTTGGATTTTAAAGTTCTTTATATAACCTTGTCCCTTTCTACCATTCCAGTCTTCTCGTGCACCTTATTCCTCTTTAAGAATTCTACAATCCGATGACACTTGTCTTCCTTATTGTTATTCTCTCTTTCTTGGCTACCTTGTCTCTCCTAAATTCCAAATTCTTTAAAAATTCTTTCCTGATCCCTCTAATGCTAGTGCCTTACTTTTGTGATCATCTTCAATTTATCCTGCATATATCTTACCTGGATAAAATTGTTTGCAAGGTGCCTCCCTCATTAGATTGTGAGCTTCTTGAGAAGAGGAATTGTCTTTTACCTTTCCTAGGATCCTCAGAGTTTAGTGACGTGCCTAGCACATGGAAAATACTTAATAAAGATACGTGAACTTTACTTCTATAGTTATACTATAACACCCTTATCCAAGCCTTCATCACCTCTCATGTGGACTTCCCCAACAGCCTAATAATTAGTCTGTGTTCAATTGTTCTCCTTAATGAACCTTCCACTCAACTGCCTGCTTGAAGCCCTTAAAGCAGAGGCTCAAGAAACTTCAGTCTATTTTTTTTTTCCGAGGATAAAATACAAACTTTTCTGGACAGTATTTCTTTACAATTTAATTCTAGCCTCCCATATAGGTTAATCACACTTTAATCCACTTTGGATGCTTTACACTCCAGACTAAATGACCTAGTTGTCATTACTTCTAGTGAAACCACATACCTTTGCTGGCCTCTATATTTTTATTTTGGCTATCCTTCCTGCCTGGAATGCCACCCTTCATCACTTTTGTCTGTTGGAAACTCTAGTTCCCTTCACATTTCAGCTCAATAGCTACCTCCCAACTCAACTCAACTCAACTGCTAGCCCAATCTAACCTCCCATTCCCCACACCCCACCTCCAATCCTCTTTCGAGTCTGTATTAGCTTGTAATACTTCTGTATTGATTCTGTATTTATCTATGAACAAGTTGTAAACCTCCAATAAAATGTAAGTAATTTGATGGCTGGAAGGAAAACTTGTATTTGTAACCTCAGCACTTAATACCTGAAACATAGCACATGCTGCATGAATCCTTGCTGATTGAATCTCAATCTACTGTTTTATCTATTTATCATTCCAGAATCATAGCTTTAAAAAAGAAAGGGCCCTTAAAAATAATCTAATTCAATTCCTTCATTTTAAGATGATGAAACTACCTAAGATCAAGGTAGCAGAACTGGAATTGGAATTCAGACCTAGCACTAATTCACTACACAACTAGTCAAATCTAATTGCTTCAAAAATTTAAACATTGCCAGGGTATGTTTAGGATGAGAAGAGAGTAACCAGATTTAGTTAATGTAAGTGAAAGTACATGTACAATATTATTACTGTGTTAACTGCCATTAGGGAACACAATAAATTAAATTAAGGGACAGAAATTAGGACAGTATAAAAGAACATGGAAAAAATATTAAAAATAAATGGGACCATTTTCTTAAAATGTGTCTAGTACTGTTCTTGCATCTAAGAAGAAAGGAAGAAACTTCTTCCTCTCCCTCTAATAGGGGACTTAGAGGTTAGTAGTCTTAGTCACAATAATAGTATACTTAAGTTATATTATACTTATACTTAAGTTAAATAGGCTTTAGCTAAGCTACAGTTGATAATAGTATTTTAGAAGAAAATTTATTATGTTTTAAGAACTAGATATATGTGAATTGTCAATGTCTACATTTAAAGAAAGGAATTTCTTCAATATATCACCACTTAACAAATTTATTATGTAATCTTTCTACAATTTACATGTCATTTTTTCCACTTTCATGTTTAAAAATAAGAAGATTAATTTTTTGACAGCCTCCTTTCAAGTAACTTGCATGTCAAATTGTGAAATTTAGAGGGCAGGAACTGTCTTTAGCTTTTCTTTATATCCCCAGTACTTAATACATAGTAGGCATTTAATAAATCCTTACTGATTGAATGATATCTGTCTCCCAAAAGCACTGATAGTCAAGTCTATGTGTTGTGTGAGCTTGACAGGTGTCAAAAATATATCAATGTTCAGGAAATACTAAACTAACAGGAAATGTTAAATATCTTAAAATCATGTATATATACATATATATTTACATATGTCTATATACTCACGATTCATCTAACTCTTCTACAATATCTGTATCCAAAGTCTGACCGAGTACAGCAACTGAAAAACAGAAAAATACAATATACATATTTTAAGAAAGTAATATTATTTGCACAACAGTTTCATCATCCACAATGAGCAGAAATCTTAATTCACTGCAGGACACAACTAAAATGCAAAGACTTAAGTTCACGTCATTTAACAAATATTTTTAAGACATC
Organism: Sminthopsis crassicaudata; assembly: GCF_048593235.1. NCBI lineage: Eukaryota > Metazoa > Chordata > Mammalia > Dasyuromorphia > Dasyuridae > Sminthopsis > Sminthopsis crassicaudata. Next base: position 208,538,361 of record NC_133617.1, on the reverse strand, counting down.
ATACTCTGTATGTGTGCATCTCTTTTGTGGATAAGTGGCAGCTGTTACAACCTGCTGTTCTCTACCTTACTACTTTTCTGCTGGCTTCTTCCAGAGCACCAAAAGTAAATCTCAGTACTTAATTAAAAACAAAAACAAAACTCCAGCTTTATGGAATCACTTTACCTGTGGCCCATGTCAACTCGCTGACACATGCTGACACTTTCCCTCTGCAATACCTAATTTTACACAAATTCAGATATATTCCTGCCTATCTTTATCCATAGTAATTCCTCCCTTTTGTAAGACTAGGCTAAGCATTTAAGAAGCTTGAAATTGATTTTTTGCCCAAACTCATTTTTAGGGATTCTGATCCATCTGAAGCTTCATTCTTTCTGCTCCTTTCACCTCATGTTAAACCAAATAAGGAGTCCTCTAACTTTTATAGAATGTAGCCCTAAAATTCAATGCAATATAATTGCCCTATAATTAAGCACTTTCCACATGCAAAACATGGGAGGTAGGGTTGAGGAGACCCGCAGAACTGGGAGATTGCAATTTTTCTTTTTTTAAATGAAATGAGAAAGTAGGACAGAGAGAAGAAATGACATATCCAAAGTCACATTTCCAGATTTAAACATAAGCACTCATATTATAAAGCTAGGGGTCTTCCCATTACACCAAAAGGCCTTCTTTTGGAAGTTGCAAGGATAAAAGACATGTGGACTTAGAAGGCCCCTAGATTCAGAAGGGTGACTGAAAGGGTTCACTACACCGGGGGCATAGGCTAGAACGGGGGACCGCCATCATTCTCTAGCCAACTCCCTCCCCCGCCCATAACAGCAACCCAGCTTCCCGAGCGCGCGCACGCGCTTTTCCTACTACTCCCCTCCCCCACGTTTCACCGCGGCCTCCATCCCTCCCCCACATCCTCCCACCCTCCCCGACACCCTCCACCACTGGGCTAGGGCGACCCCTGTCCTCCTTCCCCTTCCTGCCCTGAAGTTCCACTGCAGGCCAGCATTCGCGCTTACCTGCCGCACAGAGGAGCAGGAGATGCCAAGCGCTTCCAGCTCCCATGGTTAGTACTGCAGACTAGCAGGGGGCGACCGCGGGAAGAAGAAAAAGGATGGTCGGTCTATAAGCGAAAAAAAAAAGGCCACGGTCGCCTCCGCAGTAGCTGCCGGAAGGGGAAGCTCAGCTGTCACTGCGCGGAAGAGTGAAGGTGTGAGCTACGCCGCCGTTAACTGCTCCAGGAAGTTGCCCTAGTTTCTGAGCATGCGTGCGTGTAACACTTCTTCCACGCATGCTCCGCTGTTCTCTTCGGATTTCCCTAATCTCTCTGCCCCTCCCTTGGCGCGGGGAATATGCGAGTTTTTAGGCTTTTTAGGCTGGGTCCTGGGCTAGTTGGGCAACAGAAGTCTATCGTGCTGGAAAAGCTGTGAGTGCGGAGGAAGACTGAACTGCTGGGCTCAGCTGTACAGACTTCTGACCAAACCTGACTGCATTTATCGCTCACTATTCTACTTAATAATATTGTAATGCTTTGAGCCGCTTTGTTGCAAAGATTAGTGCTATCTCTGGCCAAAGGGATGAGGGAAAAGGGTGAATTACTGAATTGGTACCTTGTGAACTTGGGCCTAGATTTTTAGATATGTTTCCCTAACATAGTATTTATTAAAAGTGCCCTTCAACCTGTACGTCTTTCTTAAGTTCCATTGGTGTGTTAGCTTTCCTTTAAGATGAATACTTGATTTTATTTGCATTTTTCTGGAAACCTTTGGAGCCGTGGAAGTTCAGAAAGAAAAAAAGGAAGATGTGTAGAAAATTGAGGCCTGCCTTTTCTTCTCTTGAAAATTATCTTTTTTTTTTAAATGGGTATTTTTTTCAAGTGAGGGCATTATTAACAGAAACATACACAGGGAAGACCGTATTTGAGTAGTTTCTACTAAGTATAAATTAACTGGGGCAGCTAATTGGTGCAATGGATAGAGGACCAGCCCTGAAGTCAGGAGGACCTGAGTTCAAATCAGAACTCAGACACTTAACACTTCCTGACTGTGTGCAAGTCACTTAACCCCAATTGCCTCAGCAAAAAAAAAAAAAAAAAGCATAAATTAATTTCTATACAGTGAATTAAACCCTTTTGAATAATGTCTTTATACGGTACTGAGTGGATTTTTACTTCCCTCAGAATGCTTGTTTTCTTTAATTATACTCAACTGGATCTATGGTCTAATAGATTTATATGCCTCAGTTACTGCTGGGCCATGATGATATAAACTTCAAACTATCTGATGGGACTCTTGATTGTTTCCCCAGCCCAAACCCTACAGAAATTCTCAATCCCTAGCTGACAGGTACAGTCTATATACACAATCTATAATTCCATCCTCCACCAAGTCTAGCACATTTTAGAAATCAGCCAATAAATAGCACCAGCAGAAAATAGACCAGGACATTAAACCACAAATTTTAATTAATCTTTCCCTGAGGTAGTACCTGTGCTATATCCTCTTTGCTGTCATTTGAGTCAGACTAATAATATCATTAAGTATACATTAATACACCTCTCTCCAAACCCTCTCCCTTCCCCACCCATCAACTTGGCAGAGCAGGACATTAAACCACAAATTTTAATTAATCTTTCCCTGAGATAGCACCTGTGCTACATCCTCTTTGCTGTCATTTAATTCAGACTAATAATGTCATTAGTATACATTAATACACTTCTCTCCAAACCCTCTCCCTTCCCCACCCAACAACTTGGCTTCTGAAATACATTTCAGGCTTCCCTTCTTTTGGAGACTACCTATTGCCTACATTAATCAAGCAAATGTTCTTACACACTTGTCTGAACATTTTATACTGTAACCTCACAAAGCCTTGCAGAGAGAGCTATACTTTCTTTCCAATTTTCTCCCTACCAAAAACTCCACTAAATTTCTTTTTAAAACTATTTCAGAATCTGGAGATCATTCTTGCAAATGATAGGATTTTAAAAATATAGTGAGAACAAAAGACATCAGTAAGTATTAAGATCTCATAGGGGGCAGCTAGGTGGCACAGTGAATAGAGCCCTGAATTCAGGAGGACCGGAGTTCAAATGACCTCAGACACTTAACACTTCCTAACTGTGTGACCCTGGGCAAGTCACTTAACCCCAGCCTCAGGGAAAAAAAAAAAAAAAAAAAAAAAAGATCTCACTATATAGCAGGTATTGTGCTAAATGCTAGAAATGCTAGATACAAAGGAAAGCAAAAGATGTTTCCTTCTTTCAAGGTCTGCACAAGATTAATGAGGGAAACTTAATCACATACAAATAAGATATAGAAAGGGTCAATCAGAGGTAATTAACAAAAAAAAGCACTAATATGAAGTGATGATGAAGAAAGACTTTCTACAGAAAGAAGGATTTAGCTGTCACATGAAGGAAGACAAAGAAGTATGGAAATGCCCATAATCAAGAGAAGGATAATATCCAGTACAAGGAACTGCAAGGAGGCCAATGTTACTTAATCTCAGGGAATGTGGTCATAAGAAAGGTTTCAGAAGGTTCGAAGTATGGGAGGGCACCAGACTGTGAAGGACTTTAAATTCCAAAAATGTCACTGAAGTAAAATGGACAGGACTTGACAACTGATTGGATATGAAAGATATTTTTGTTCCCATCATCTGTAGCTATCTTTTATTTTTTTTAAATATTAGATACTTCCCTTTTTTACTCTGTCTGCAAGTACAGTATCTACTCAAGCTTTCTCCTATTACTGGTCAACAAAGAATCTTCAACCTGCTCCATTTCCAACCCCTTTCAGTAGATCTACAAAGTCAAACTTTTTTTTCCCATAATTTTGAATTATGAAATAAGGTGGTTTAAATTTCTAAATACTGTAAGCATGGATAGACATTATCCACCTCAACAAAGTTATTTTAGGAGGTCCTCAAAATTTTTTAAGAGCATAAAGAGGTCCTGAAATTTAAAAAATTTAAAAAAAAACTCAATTGAAAACAAATGATCTAGTACAAAGTTCTTATTTTTAAAAAGAGGAAATTGAAGCTTAGATAGGTTAAGTGCCTTAGGTCAAGCTCATAAGGAGCAAGAATCTAGGTCTTCAGATTTGTAGTCCTGTATTTTCTTCTACTTTTACCATCACTACTATTAACACTACTATTACTAACACCAAAACCACTACCACTGCTACTGCTACAAATTATTTACATAATGCTTTACAATTTCAAAGGACTTTACATGTTACCTCATATAATCTTACAGCCCATCTATGATATAGGTGTTATCATTATCCCCACTTTGCAGGTGAGAAAACTGAGGCTAAATTGAGTTACCCAAGGTCACTGAACACTATCCACCTTTTCACGTATCATTGCCATATTATCTTCAGAAGATGCTTTTATTACTACATAGCCTTGTCATTTCCTCAGATTAGGTATTCTACAATATTATATATGAAAGTAATTTTCTAAACTTCAAATCCTAAACCTTTTGCTCATTATATTCTTATTAAGGACAAGGTAAGCTATAACAGTGTGCTAACTTATCGCAAGTATACAAAAATAAATTTAAATTCATCTAGTCAAATGGAATAGTATTATCACTGCTCACCAGATTATTAGAAACCAGTACAAGTGAACCAAGGAGAATTTTATAAACTTTTCAACAATATGTTTGGAAGTATACAATAAATGACTGACTAGAGTATTGTGTTAAATCTAATAAAATGAAATTCAATAGTGATAAATGTAAGACTTTTAAAAATGTAAGATTTTGCTTTCAAAAATAAATAAAATAAGCACTTGACCAATACAGGATGGTGGAGGCATATTTGGATAGCTGATTGCCTAGAAAAGGTCTGGAGATTTTAGACACTTCGTCAACTAGTATTTTTAAAATACTTAACAATGTGGAGGGCACTGTAGTAAATGCTGGAAACACAATACATGAAGAAAAGGCAATAATCCCTAAATTCAAATAACTTATCTTCTTATAGAGAAGAAAGCACATAAAAGGAAGCTGAAAGTGGTGAGAGAGAGAAGAAAGAGACATAATGTTAAGTCCAAAGGAGTTAAGCTTGTTGGGAAATAAAGTGATGATTAGCTTTCAAGTCAGTTTGAGATTGCAAGCTCAATATGAGTGAGTTGAGTTTACTAACCCAAGAATCTAATGTAAACTGTGGCATTTAGAGAAAGAGAAGAAATATCAGAACATATATCCTATAAATCTATTATTTATTTAAAATTTAAATAGAAAATAGAAAATGTACCCCCAAAATTAAAAAGAATAAAAAAGAGGAAAAAAAACATTATCATGTGCACAGCAGAACATGAGAGGATTCAAAATATGAGAAAATAAATTTTCATTTCAAGAAAACCTAGATAATTATTACAAATTGGGTTCAGTTTTCCACCTTTTCTTTGATGGTTGTAAGTTTTCTTTTTGTTTTCTATTGTACACTTTTTACTTTTTTTTTTTTTTTTTTTTTTTTTTTTTTTGTCTTTCTTCCTTCCCACCTTCCCCCAAAAGGCTATAAGTACAGATATATTTACACACACATATATATACACAAACATTCATATACATCAAATACATTTGTTTATCTTCTGATTCTCTGGAGGTGGGTAACAACATCCTCCATAAGAGCAAGTTTTCTAAATCAACTCATTTCTTATATCACAGTAATATTACAATGTTATACTATTTAGTTTTTTTTTTTAATATAGTCTAAAACAATATTAAAGAATATAGCTGGTATATAATGTAGTTCCCCTATTTTTCTTTTTTGATTAAACATATATTAGTTTTAACTTTGTTTTAGATTAGTGATTACTAGTTCTCCTTTTTTTTCCTAAATTCTATTCCTGAACATTGTTATTATGTTTCTGTATCTCTTGCTTCCTATGCCTGCTGTCTCCTATGTTTTATTTCTACCTGATATCTTACCCTCCTTCCCCAAGGTTCTCTTTCTTATCCTCCCCCCTCACCTTTATACTCTTTCTTTATCCCATTCCCATTAATCTATTCCATTATTCCATTTCTGTTTATATTCTTACCCTTGTTCTCTCTTTAACCCATTCCAGATGTGAGTAGGATTCCAGAACTACCTGCCCTTCTCTCCCCTGTGTGAGTTCTTGTTCTCATACCTCATTCATATAACATAATTACTCTTTTACTTTTTCCTGCATGGTTTTCTTTTAGAATCACATCATTGTCAGCTCTACCACAATCTTTCTTTCAAATATCCAATTATTGATGACAATAATTGATGTGTCCTTATTGAATCCTTTGAAAATAGTCTTCGATGTTCTATTGTACCCTATATGTTGAATTTTTATTAAGTCCAGGTCTGTTTGATTTGTTTGTTGGTTTTGCCACAAAATCTTGAAAGTCTGACAATTCATTCGATGCCCATTATTTGTTGTTGTTGTTGCTGTTCAAGATTATGGTTCTTTGCTGGTTATTACATTTTAGGCTACAAATCTAGTTCTTTTGCTCTTCAAAATATAGTGTTCCAAAATTTGCAGTCTTGGACTATAACTGCTAGTAGGTCTTGCATGACTCTAATTGTGAATCTCTATATTTGAATCTTTTTTTTATTATAGTTTATAAGATTTTCTCCTTTGTCTGGGGGTTTTGGAATTTTTTATAATGTTTTACATTCTGTTCTATTTTTTCATTCTTTATAATCTGTTTTGTTATTTCTTTATCTCTCATAGCTTCATTGGCTTCTCCTTGGTCAGTTTTAATTTTCTTCCCAGACTCAGATGCAGACTCCACAAATAGTCCAGGAAGCAAAAGTCTCTATAATTCCTACTAAGTCTCCAGCCACACCCAGCTAGCCCAAACAGATTCTGACTTGGTATTTCTCTGTAGTTTTACTTCACATGAATTAATCGTGGCCTGGGGTCTTTCTTTAGATCTTGTTGGGTAGTACCAGGAGGACCCCTGTTCTTCTCTAGATCTTCTTGATTTTTCACCAATCTATGTTCCTCCTGAGATATAAATTGGTTCTATTTGTGAGGAAAATCTGAAGAGCTTGAAAGTTATCAACCTACTCTGCCATGTTCCCAGAATCTTCTCTTTCATTTGATTTTTAAAGTCTTTTTTGAGTTCTTCTATTCTTTTTGGACAGATGACCATTTGATCTTTGGAATGAGAGTGTGTAGGACACCACCCCATACCCAATTTAGAATCAGAGACTCTCAAGATAAAAAGCAAAAAGGGCTTATTACAATCCTGCAAGAAAGGACAACTCTCAACAGACAAAGTGTCATCAGTATAGTAGTGCAAAGTGCAAGCTGCAAAACACAGTATTATATACATTCTAATGGGAAGCCCCTACTACCCACACCCCTTCCTGGCCCTTCTTCCCATTGCAGGGGAGCCCTGACTTACATTCTAATCTATTTAGAGACAAAGAATTCTAGCCAATAACACATTCTTCACTATATAGGAATTTAGTGCTAATGAAAAGGAGGGGAGGGGAAAACAAGAGGGATATGTATGTTTAGCTAAGATAATCAAACACCTGTTGCTTTGGGCTATAGCACAACTTGTTTTTTCAAAGTTTCAAATTATGATTAGGTTATAGATTGAGGCCATATTCTAATTCAAGGTCTTCATTCAGTTTTTCCCATTCAATACCTCCTCTTATTTATTAATCCTTGAAGACCTCTCACACCCTTCTTGATATATTTCTTCAATGATCTTATCTTCAGTCTCTAATCTATCTGGGCCTATCTGCTAACAAATCCAGTGCCTTAATTATTTTGACTATGGCCTGGAGTCTAATAAGCCTGTTTGGCCTATAAATTGGGGATCTGTATTCCCAAAACCCATTTAGAGCCATCTATCACCCCAACCATTTCCATCCCCAGTTGTTGGGGGACTTCACAATCCTTTCACCAGTAAAGATATCTATCATAAAATTCAGCAACACAGAAATATGAAAAGGAACAGACAAATAAATGCATCAAGCAACAGATAAATGACTAGGCCAAATACCTACTTATTTAGGATATAATGACCACATATTTTCAGAATGAAAACTGTAAAATCTTACATACTTTAATTTGTTCATGGTTTTTACTGACCACTTGCTCTGAGTATAGTAATTGCTGTAAGACGAAAAAGCATGAACATGATTATGATAGCATCAAAAGTGGTTTGGCAGGCCTCAGCAGGAAAGCACATACATGACAGAATAAAATTCTTAGCTCTGTTCACACTTGACAACCAATCATGCAATAAGACCTTTTAGTCAATACTCAGGAATAATAAGGTGGGTTCTTATTCAATGGGGGAACTGAGTCAGAAGGATCCCTCATTAAATAGAGGATACGGTTGTCCTCCCAACTCTTCCCCAGATACTAACCTCCACCTGTTACTATTCAGGAACACATTCTTCTGATTATCTGGTAGCATTATTAAGATGGTGGGTTACTGAACCCATGATCTGTCATACAATCATACCTGAATTCAAAACCCCAAATAATATCCGCTACTGTTCCAAGAAATTTTATCTCAAATAGCAAGTGCCATTAATCAAAATTCTTCAGGTGAATTTAGCTCTCAAGAATACGATCCTAAATAAGTATTAACTATAATTTTACATTGATAACAGTAAGAGATTCATCCTAGAAAGTTCACAGCTTAACTTCATTATCTAAGTAGATGGTTTTAAATTCAAAATTACACAAATCATTTTTTTTAATATGCTAAGTAACCAATCTATAGCAAAACATGTTCCAGTATTAACTATGTTCAAAGAGACAAAAGCATAAAACACTGTTTTTAGAATCCCCCTAAACAATGGGAACAGCTTTAAGGTGACTCAATACAACCAATTAAAATTCACATTTAATATAGAATATACTGTCCTAATTTTACATTAAAAAACTCTATCAGAATTAACATTAATAATTTCTTCATCCTAAAAGAGTGGAACTCTGGGGAAAGCTTCCACTCATCCTATAAAATGGTCTAATATAAACAATAAATATCTCAGTTTTCCCACTAATATCATTTCAGAAAAACCTAACTTGAATTTTCTGGAGCCAGGCTCCCTCCCTCTAGAGGTACACCTCTTTAATTCAACTTTTATTCAAGAAGTTTCCATAAACATTTCTGGAAATATAAATAACAGGTACAACATCAATATTGTTAAAATTCCTCTAAGCATAATTTATCTGCCCTGCCACCAAAACTTTCCTAATTGCCCTGGTGCAAAGTTAGTTTTAGCCATTATAAATTGTCCTTAACAACTCATTCTTAAGATTCTACCACAGGTTTTTTAACCCTGGTGTCCTTTCTCAGCCTCGGATTGCAGTTTCGATTATCAATAACATCTGATAAGATCCTTCCCACTCTTTTCCTTCTAGAACTCAGTCTCATATAACTGTAGACTCCAAAAATGTCTGGGCCAGCAATCTTTGCTTCCTACAGGCTAAAAGGGATGAGGACACTGCCAGTATACAACTCCTTAAAAACTTATCCTTTGTTTCAAAAAAGAATATTTCCCTTTCTTCTCTCAAATAAAGTAAACTAAAGAGCTTTTTATATGGGGAAAATTCTAATTCTTTAACAAAGCAACAGGCAAATATTTGGTCCAAGGCAACTTAATCTCTAACATCAGTTTAGTAATCTTTTTCTTAAAAACCTGATTCATTCTTTCCACTTTCTTTGATGAGGACAGATGCCCAGGTATATGGAGCTTCCACTCAATTTGCAGTCCCTTCCCATTATTTCTCATAAAACCTTAGAAATAAAGTATGTTCCATTATCAGAATCAATAGTCTCTACTAATCCATACTTAAGTACAATTTGTTCCGATGTTATTCTATAAACTGCTCCTAAGGCAGTGGAACTCTGGGGAAAGCTTCCACTCATCCTATAAAATGGTCTAATATAAACAATAAATATCTCAGTTTTCCCACTAATTATCATTTCAGAAAAACCTAACTTGAATTTTCTGGAGCCAGGCTCCCTCCCTCTAGAGGTACACCTCTTTAATTAATCTTCTTATTTCAGATACAATTTGTTTTGAAATTACACATATCCCTATAGAACCAAATTTTCTTGATGTGCTGCCACTGGACCGGGGATTGCATTGGTACCACAGCAAGCTAAACTCCCACCCTGGCATCACAGATGTTTTCTGCTGACCTTCCAAGTTACCTTCAACTAGAAAATGTTCTAATCAGCTTTTTAGGTGTTCTAACCCTCTAAAATTTGTTCAGTCATCACATAAAACAATTTGGAGAGGCCTGGGGGAAGAGGTCAGTTGAGCCCCTCTCTTTACTCAATCATTTTGACTCTCCCTTTCGAAATTTTCTTTCATTTTTTAAAATAAATCTTTTTATTTTCAAAACATATGCAAGGATAATTTCTCAACATTCACCTTTGCAAATCCTTGTGTTCTGAATTTCTCCCTTTCCTCAGCCCCCTTGCCTAGATAGCAAGTAATTCAATGTGCAATTCTTCCATACATATTTCTATAATTATTGGGATGCACAAGAAAAGTCAGGTCAGAAAGGAAAACAAAAAAAGAGAAAGAAAATGTAAGTTTAAAAAAAAAAAGAGTGAAAATATTATGTTGTAATCCATACTCAGTTCCCACAGTCCTCTCTGGGTGTAAATGACTTTCTTCACAAGACCACTGGAGCTGGCTTTAATCATCTCATTATTGAGAATCATCTCATTATTGAGAATAGCCATGTCTATCAGAATTGGTCATTGTATAATCTTGTTGTCATGAACAGTGATCTCCTGGTTCTGCTCACTTCACTTAGTATCAGTTCATGTAAGTCTCTCCAGATCTCTGTGAAATCATTCTGCTGATTGTTTCTAATAGAATAATAATATCCCATAACATTCATGTACTATAACTTATTTAACCATTCTTCTCCAACTGATGGCCATTCACTCAGTTTTCAGTTTCTTGACACTATAAAAAGGGCTGCCACAAACATTTTTACACATGTGAGTCCCTTTCTCTCCTTTATGATCTCTTTGGGATATAAGCCCAGTAGAAACACCTTTGGATCCAAGGGTATGCACAGTTCGATAACTCTTTGGGCATAGTTCCAAATTGCATGTAGTGGTACCTCAGAGTCATCTTAATTTACATTTCTCTTATCAATAGTGATTTAGAGCACTTTTCATATGACTAGAAATGGTTTCAATTTTGTCACCTGAAAATAGTCTGTTCATATCATTTGACCATTTATCAATTGGAGAATGACTTGAATTCTTATAAATTTGAGTCGATTTGAGTTGATTTTCTATATACTTTAGAAATGAAGTCTTTTTCTAAACCATTGAATATAAAAATGTTTTCCCAGTTTATTGCTTCCCCTCTAATGTTGTCTGCATTGATTTTGTCTGTGCAAAAATGTTTTAACTTAATATAATCAAAATTATCTTTTTTATTCAATAATGTACTCCAATTCTTCTTTGGCCACAAATTCTTTCCTTATCCACAGATCTGAGAAGTAAAATATTCTTTGTTCTAATTTGTTTATAATATCATTCTTTATGTCTAAATCATAAAGCCTTTTTGACCTTATTTTGGTATACTTTGTTAGGTATGGGTCAGTGCCTAGTTTCTGCCATATTAATTTCTAATTTTCCCAGCAGTTTTTGTCAAATAATTTCTTATCCCAAAAGCTGGGGTCTTGTGTGCCACAAGTGGTAAAAACAGATAATGGACCTGCATATATTTCTAAACAATTTGCACACTTTTATGCACACTTAGATTTCATATGCCACTGGTATACTCTTCAATCTTCAAGGACAAGCAATAGCAGAGAGAAGTAACTGAGATATTGATATGTTCCTCCAAAAAGAAAAGAAAGAGGGAGCCACAAGGAACCCTAGAGAACTTCTAAACTTAGCCCTTAGTATAAAGGGCTTTACACTATTTTTTTTTGTTTGGTTTTTGATGAAGATGCACTTGCTCTGGCAGACAGATTTTATAATCTGCCAGAAGGGCAGTGCCCAATGTGAGCAGCTCCAGTATCTTTATATAATCTTCAGATGATATGAAGAGATGGGAGAGTGGTGACTGGAAGGGACCAGAATAACTGTTTGGGGCAGAGGGTTTGCTTATGTTTCTACAGTTGGAGAAGGAATCCAATGGGTGCCAATGAGCCATATCAGCCTTGTCCATCAGAGAGAGACAGAAAAAGAGAACCTCAAAATGAAGAAGACCCAAGAAACATCAGGTGATTCCATCTATCCACCACTGAAAGAGCATGGCAGTTAACCCTGTATGTATGGCAATTGATTCATGAACATTACCATGATCATAAAAATAATTGTAAATGAGACTGAAGCAGGATTTCAAAACCTGTAGGAATCATTGGAGTCCCTGACACATGAAGTGATGGACAATAGATTGGCTTTGGACTATCTCTTGACTACAGAAGGAGGTGTATGTGTGCTTCTGAATTGATAGTTACTTTCTATACTTTCCTTCTGGGATTCATGGAAGTTTTCTATGGTATCTCATTTATTCATATTGTTTGTTATATTACTACTTGCTTGTGTGATGTTACTACTTGCTTATGTGATTCTTCCGATGGTGATGGATTTAACCACCAATGCTTCAATTAAAACAAGAGAAAGAGAGATGTCGAGGGCCACAAATAATGGGGGAACTCTGGGTGAGGTATAAGACCCTTCAGCCCAGAGGGAACCTGCTGACAATATCTGGTTTGACTCCCTATCTCTTCTAGGGGCTCTTAGCCTTCCTAAGAAGTCAAAAGGTGGTGACAACCTGTATTATAGTTGAAGCAGAGTGATACCAAATGGCAAAGAATCATCTACATATAAGGGCAAGTAGTTTATGTGGTCCCATATGTGCAATATATAGTTAGCACATGCCTAGTGTTGCTATAGTTATATAAGGGTATTAGGGTATATTAGTGTATTACGATTTTAAAGAAAAGTTCAGATTCGCTCCTATAAATGACGCTCTCAAGCTCATTTAAAAAGTAAAAGTAAAAAAATTTTAATCAAACGAGACAAGGTACAGACAATTTAAACTTACATAAAAAACAAATAACAATAAGAATAACTATTGCAATAACAACAATGATTAGTATAGCAGACAGAGGAAGAGAATACATCACCAATTCAAGGGAACCTCAAAAACTCAAATGGCTGGGAGACCTGTTTCAGCCTCACTCAACTTGAATTGTGTAAAGATTTTTCCGGGCAGAGCGTCCTCCCCATGGATGAGACTCAGTGGAGATTTAAGATTCTCAATCTTATATACCTCTCTTAAACAAAGAGGGCTTTCAACCAAGAAGTCTGGCACATATACATGTGTAGAAATACGTGTCCTTCTAGTGTTTTGACTTACTCTATATATTATCTTGACATCTATAAAAATACATGACCATCTGGTGTTTTGACTCATTCTATATTGTCTATACCTTGACATATTTCCTTATCAATTGTATATGCTCAGGGAGGAAGCCAACCGCCCTAAGCATAGACATTCCCAGGAATGGCTAGTTCCTGATATCTATTGTCAAAGACATATAGAGTTCATGGAATGGTCAAATTCCCATAATTTAGAAGCTCAGGCCTGTTAGATTTGAGTGAGCTTACAATTCTAATATGAAATTTTAATTTCTTATTCAATTAGGGTGAGAGAATTTGGAATAAATAGATTCCATGTTTGACCATCCATGTGAGTCACACCTCTTTACTCCTCTTTTAAGATCAAGGGCTCAGGCTGGTACCAGGATCTTCCAGAGAGCTAGTCTGGACATAACAATTTACTTTCTCTGTTTTCATGTTATCTGATTTAGATATCAGCACCATATCTGTGTCATAAAAAGGATTTGGTAGGACTGCTTCTTTCCCTATTTTTTTTTTCAAATAGTTTGCATAGTATTGAAATTAATTCTTTAAATGTTTGGTAGAATTCACATGTAAATCCATCTGACCCTGGAGATTTTTTTCTTAGGGAGTTGATTGATAGCTTGCTCAATTCATTTTTCTAAAATGAAACTATTTAAGTATTTTATTTCTTCTTCTGTTGATCTAGGCAACCTATATTTTTGTAAGTATTCTTCCATTTAATTCAGATGATCAGTTTTATTGACATGTAGTTGAACAAAATAACTCCTAATTTTTGCTCTAATTTTCTTTTCATTGGTGGAAAGTTCTCCCTTTTCATTTTTAAGACTAACAATTTGATTTTCCTCTTTCCTTTTTCTAATCAAATTAACTAAAGGTTTATCTATTTTGTTGGGTTTTTTCATAAAAGCAACTCTTAGTTTTATTTATTAATTCAATAGTTTTCTTACTTTCAATTTTATTAATTTCCCCTTTTACTTTAGAATTTCAAATTTGGTATTTAACTGGGGGTTTTTAATTTGTTCTTTTTTACTTGCAAGCCAAATTCATTGATCTTCTCCTTCTCTCTTTTATTCAAGTAAACATCTAGAGATATAAAATTTCCTCTAATAACTGCTTTGGCTCCATCCCACAAATTTTGGTACATTGGATCATTATTGACCTCCTCTTGGATGAAATTATCAATTGAGTCTATAATTTGTTGTTTCACCTATTCATTCTTTAGTATTAGATTATTTAGTTTCCAATTAATATTTGGTCTATTTTCCCCTGGCCTTTTATTGCATGTGATTTTTATTGCATCATGATCTTAAAAAAATCTGACTTTTTGCATTTAATTTTGAGGTTTTTAATGCCCTAACACATGGTCAATTAATTGTATAAATTCCATGTATTGCAGAAAATAAAAATATATTCCTTTGTTTCTCCATTAAATTTTCTCCAAAAGTCTATCATCCCTAACTTTTATAAAATTTGATTTACCTCCTTCTTTCTTATTTATTTTGTGATTCAATTTATCTAGTTCTGAAAAAGCAAGATTAAAATAACTCACTAGTATAGCATTGCTGTCTAATTCTTGAAGTTCTCTTAACTTCTCTAGGAACTTGGATGTTATACCACTTGGTGCATATATGTTTAGTATTGATATTACTTCATTATTTTTGGTACCTTTTAGTAGGATGTAGTTTCCTTTCTTATCTCTTTTAATTGGATCTATTTGAAGTCAGGATCACTACCCCTGCTGTGTTCATTCCAGCTGAAGCATAATAATTTGTGCTCCAACCTTTTACCTTTACTCTGAATGTATCACTCTGCTTTAAATGTGTTTCTTGTAAACAACAAATTGTAGAATTCTGGATTTTAATACAGTCTGTTATCTGCTTCCATTTTATGTGACAGTTCATCCCATTCACATTCACAGTTAAAATTAAAATTACTAACTCTGTATTTCATGCCATCTTGTTTTCTCTCAGTTATACATTTTTCTTTCTTTTCCCCTTTTCCCTCCTCTCCAGTATTTTGCTTTTGACTATCCCCTCTCTCAAATAGCCCTCCCCTTTTACAGCCTCTCCCCCTTTCTTATATTTTTCCCCTTCTCCTTCTGTTCTCCCTTCTATTAGTCTTCCCCTTTTTCCCCCCTTTCCCTCCTATTTCCCTATAGGGTGAGACAAGTTTCTTTGTGAAACAAAATGTATCTCATATCTCTCTCTCTGTGCCAAATCTGATGAGAGTAATATCCATATAATGTTCATCCTTCTCCCTTCTTTCCCTCAGTTTTAATAGGTCTTTTTTGCCTTTCCATGAGATGTAATTTATCCCATTTTAATTCCATTTTCCTCTTCTTCCAGTAGAATCTTCTTTCTTATTTTAGTTTTATTTTTTTAATCATCACAATAAAATTAAATTATATCTGCATCCTGTAAGATCTCTGACATACAGATCTCAAGAATTAAATATATCATCCTCCTATATAGGGTTATAAGATTTTTCATTTTTAAAAGAAAGTTATAGGGCAGGTTGGTGGTGCAGTGAATAGAGCACCAGCCCTGAAGTCAGGAGGACCAGAATTTAAATCTGACCTCAGACACTTAACACTTTTTTAGCTGTGTGACCCTGGGCAAATCACTTAAGACAACTGCCTTAGCAAAAAAGTAAAAATAAATAAAAGGTTTTTTACCTTTTTATGCTTCTCTTGAGTTCTGTATTTGAAGATCAAATTGTCTATTCTGCTTTTGTCTTTTCATCGGAAATAAATGAAATTCACCTGTTTTATTGAATGTCCATCTTTTCCCCTGAAAGATAATGCTCAATTTTGCTGGACAATTGATTCTTGGCTGCAATCCAAGTTTTTTTTTTTTTTTTGCCTTTCAGAAAATCAGATTCCATGACCTTTGATCCTTTAAAGTGGAAGCTGCTAGATGCTAAGTAATCCTGAATGGGCTCCACAAGAAATTTGAATTGTTTCCTTCTGATTGTTTGCAATATTTTCTCTTTGTTTTGATAATTCTAAAATTTAGCTATGATGTTCCTTGGAGTATTAATTTTGGGTTCTCTTTCAGGAAGTGATAGATGAATTCTTTCATTGGCTATTTTACCCTCTGGTTCTAGAATGTGAGGGCAATTTTCCTTGATGAATTCCTGAAGGGTGATGTCTAGGCTCTTTTTTTCATCATAGTTTTCCAGAAATCCTATAATTTTTAGGTTGTCTCTTCTAGATCTATTTTCTAGGTCAGTTGCTTTTCCAATAAGGTATTTTACATTTTCTTCTATTTTATTTATTTTTATTTTTTTGGTTTTGTTTTACTGCTTCTTGAAGTCTCATTGAATCATTCACTTCCATTTATTTGATTCTAATTTTTAGTGAATTATTTTCTTTGGTTAGCTTTTTTATCTCATTTTGCATTTGTTCAATTCAACTTTTAGATGCAATGTCTTGTTTATTTTAATTTTCTTTCATTTCACAAATTCTGTTTTTCAGTGAATTGGTTTCTTTTGCATATCTATTTTGTAAAGGCATAAGCTTTTTTCCATTTTGTCAAATTTATTTTGTAAGCAGGTATCTGATTTTTATATTTCACTTATTTATTTCTAAAGGAATTTTTTTCAAATAAATTTCTTTATTTCCTTTTCCACACTCTCTTGCCAAGTTTCCATTTCCTTTCCCCATTTTTCTTCCAACTCTCTTATACGATCCTTTTTGAATTCTTCCAAAAGAGCCTTGTGAGATGGGGTCCAACTCATATCACCCTTTGGGATTTCATCTAGAGAAGATTTAACTTTAGGATCCTCAGGGTTTGAGCTCTATTCTTCTTTTCTCCTTAAAAGCTATCTATGGTCAGAGTCCTTTTTGTTTTTGGTTTTTTTTTGCTCATTTTTAAAATAATTATTATTCTACATTTTTTGACAGTATATATGCATGAGTAATTTTTTATAACATTGTCCATTGTATTCATTTTTCTAGATTTTCCCCTCCCTCCCTCTACTCCCTCCCCTAGGTGACAGGCAATCTCATATATTTTACATGTGTTACAATATAACCTAGATATAATATATGTGTGTAAATCCAATTTTCTTGTTGCACATTAAGTATTAGATTCCGAAGGTATAAGGAACCTGGTTAGATAGACAGTAGTGCTAATATTTTATATTCAATTCCCAGGGTCGTTCTCTGGGTGTAGTTGTTTCTGTCCATCATTGATCAGCTGGAAGTGAGTTAGATCTTCTTTATTTTGAAGATATCCATTTCCATCAGAATACATCTTAATACAGTATTGTTGTTAAAGTGTATAGTGATCTTCTGGTTCTGCTCATTTCACTCAGCATCAGTTCATGCAAGTCTCTCCAAGCCTTTCTGAATTCATCCTGCTGGTCATTTCTTACAGAGAAATAATATTCCATAGCCTTCATAAACCATAATTTACCCAACCATTCTCCAATTTATGGACATCCATTTATCTTCCAGTTGCTAGCCACTACAAAAAGAGCTGCTACAAACATTTTGGCCAACACAGGTCTCTTTCCCCTCTTTAGTATTTCTTTGGGATATAAGCCCAGTAGTAGCACTGCTGGATCAAAGGGTATGCACAGTTTGATAACTTTTGGGGCATAATTCCAGATTGCTCTCCAGAATGGTTGGATTCTTTCAAAACTCCACCAACAATATATTAGTGTCCCAGTTTTCCCACATCCCCTCCAACATTCATCATTATTTGTTCCTGTCATCTTAGCCAATCTGACAAGTGTGTAGTGATATCTCAGAGTTGTCTTAATTTGCATTTCTCTGATCAGTAGTGATTTGGAACACTTTCATATAAGTGGATATAATTTCAATTTCGTCATCTGAGAATTGTCTGTTCATATCCTTTGACCATTTATCAATTGGAGAATGGTTTGAATTCTTATAAATTAGGATCAATTCTCTATATATTTTTGAAATGAGACCTTTACAAGAACCTTTAACTATAAAAATATTTTCCCAATTTGTTACTTCCTTTCTAATCTTGTTTGAATTAGTATTGTTTCTACAGAAACTTTTTAGTTTGATGTAATCAAAATCTTCTATTTTGTGGTCAATAATGATCTCTAATTCTTCTCTAGTTATAAATTCCTTCCTCCTCCACAGGTCTGAGAGGTAGACTATCTTCTATTCCTCTAATCTATTTATGATCTCATTCTTTATGCCTAAATCATGGACCCATTTTGATCTTATCTTGGTATATGGTGTTAAGTGTGGATCCATATCTAATTTCTGCCATACTAATTTCCAGTTTTCCCAACAGCTTTTTTCAAATAATGAATTTTTATCCCTAATGTTTGTATCTTTGGGTTTATCAAACACTAGATTGCTATAGTTGTATCCTTTTTTGTCCTTTGTACCTAATCTGTTCCACTGATTGACCGGTCTATTTCTTAGCCAATACCAAATGGTTTTGGTGACTGCTGCTATATAATATAGCTTTAGATCAGGTACACCTAGACCACCTTCATCTGACTTTTTTTTTTTCCATTAGTTCCCTTGAAATTCTCGACCTTTTATTCTTCCATATGAACTTTGTTGTTATTTTTTCTAGGTCACTAAAATAGTTTCTTGGGAGTCTAATTGGTATAGCACTAAATAAATAGATTAGTTTGGGGAGTATTGTCATCTTAATTATATTCGCTTGGCCTATCCACAAGCACTGGATGTCTTTCCAATTATTTAAATCTGACTTTATTTTTGTGGCAAGTGTTTTGTAATTTTTCTCATATAATTCCTGACTATTCTTTGGTAGATGGATTCCCAAATATTTTATACTCTCAACATTTGTTTGGAATGGAATTTCTCTTTGTTCCTCTTGCTGTTGCATTTTGTTGGTGATATAAAAAATGCTGAGGATTTATGTGGATTTATTTTGTATCCAGCAACTTTGCTAAAGTTGTGAATTATTTCTAATAACTTTTTATTAGAATCTCTGGGGTTTTCTAAGTATACCATCATATCATCTGCAAAGAGTGACACTTTGATTTCCTCATTACCTACTCTTATTCCTTTAATCTCTTTCTCGACTGTTATTGCTGAGGCTAACATTTCTAATGCGATATTGAATAGTAATGGTGATAGTGGGCAAATTGTTTCACTCCTGATCTTACTGGGAAAGGTTCCAGTTTATCTCCATTGCATATTATGCTTACTGACAGTTGTAAATATATGCTCCTGATTATTCTAAGGAATAGTCCATTTATTCCTATACTCTCAAGCGTTTTTAGTAGGAATGGATGTTGCATTTTATCAAATGCTTTTTCTGCATCTATTGAGATGAACATATGGTTTTTATTAATTTGATTATTAATATGGTCAATTATACTAATAGTTTTCCTAATATTAAACCAGCCCTGCGTTCCTTGTATAAATCCTACTTGATCATAGTGTATTATCCTGGGGATGATTTTCTGAAGTCTTTTTGCTAATATCTTATTTAAGATTTTAGCATCAATATTCATTAAGGAAATTGGTCTATAGTTTTCTTTCTCAGTTTTCAATCTACCTGGTTAAGGTATCAGTACCATGTCTGTGTCATAAAAGGAGTTTGGTAGGACTCCTTCATCCCCTATTTTTTCAAATAGTTTATATTGCACTGGGGCTAATTGTTCTTTAAATGTTTGGTAGAATTTACAGGTAAATCCATCTGGTCCTGGGGATTTTTTCCTGGGGAAGTGATTAATAGCTTGTTCTATTTCTTTTTCTGAAATGGGACTATTTAAATAATTTATCTCCTCCTCTGTTAATCTAGGAAGCCTATATTTTTGGAGGAAGTCATCCATTTCACTTAAGTTATCAAATGTATTGGCATAAAGTTGGGCAAAGTAACCCCTTATTATTTCTCTAATTTCCTCTTCATTGGTGGAAAGATCCCCCTTTTCATTTGCAAAACTAACAATTTGATTTTCCTCTTTCCTTTTTCTGATCAGATTTACCAAAGGTTTTTCTATTTTATTGGATTTTTCATAAAACCAACTCTTGGTTTTATTTATTAATTCAATAGTTTTTTGGTTTTTTTTTACTTTTAATATTATTGATTTCTCCTTTTAATTTTAGTATTTCAAGTTTGATTTTTGGTTGGGGGGTTTTAATTTGGTCTTTTTCTAGCTTTTTAAGTTGCAGGCCCAATTCATTAATCTTTTCTTTCTCTATTTTGTTCAAATAAGCCTCTAAAGATATAAAATTTCCCCTTATTACCGCTTTAGCTGCATCCCACAGATTTTGTTATGGTATCTCATCATTGTCATTATCTTGGGTGAAATTATTAATTTTTTCTATAATTTGCTGTTTCACCCAGTCATTCTTTAAGATGAGATTATTCAGTTTCCAGTTACTTTTTGGTCTATTTACCCCTAACTGCTTATTGAATGTAGTTTTTATTGCATTGTGATCTGAGAAGAAGACATTTGTTATTTCTGCCTTCCTGCATTTAATTTTGAGAACTTTATGTCCTAATATATAGGCAATTTTTGTATAGGTTCCATGAACTGCTGAGAAGAAAGTATATTCCTTTCTATCACCATTCAGTTTTCTCCAAAGTTCTATCATATCTAGTTTTTCTATGGTAATGAGTGTATCATATGCTAGAATCCTTTGTCTTTGGGGAGATTAGAATGTAACTGCAGACTCCCAGCCAATGGAAAGAAGGGCTAGAAAATGGGGGAAGAAAAAGGCTTCCATGTTAGATTCTATATAATCCCATGTTTTACACTTTGCACTCCTATACTGATGACACCTTGTCTGTTGAGAGACATGAACTGATGCTGAGTGAAATGAGCAGGACCAGGAGATCATTATATACTTCAACAACAATACTGTATGATGATCGATTCTGAGAGACGTGGCCCTCTTCAACAATGAGATGAACCAAATGAGTTCCAATAGAGCAGTAATGAAATGAACCAGCTACACCCAGCGAAAGAACTCTGGGAGATGACTATGAACCACTACATAGATATCCCAATCCCTCTATTTTTGTTCACCTGCATTTTTGATTTCCCTCACAGGCTAATTGTACAATTCTTTTGTACAGCAAAACAACTGTTTGAACATGTATACATATATTGTATTTAATTTATACTCTAACATATTTAACATGTATTGGTCAACCTGCCATCTG
Organism: Sminthopsis crassicaudata; assembly: GCF_048593235.1. Lineage (NCBI taxonomy): Eukaryota > Metazoa > Chordata > Mammalia > Dasyuromorphia > Dasyuridae > Sminthopsis > Sminthopsis crassicaudata. The sequence continues at coordinate 208,516,860 of NC_133617.1, read as the reverse complement.
GGGAAGGGGGAAGGAGGGGAAAAATTAGAACAAAAGGTTTGGCAATTGTCAATGTTGTAAAATTACCCATGCATATATCTGGTAAATAAAAACTTTTAAAATAAAATAATGTAGCCCCTTTACTTCAACATACTTTTTTGAAGATAAATCCCAGTCTTCTCTATTCCTAATGTAACTTTCTATACTTGGGTTGTTTCTCCTTTCCCTGTTCATTTTTTTCCCCTTTTTTTTTATAGTGGATCTTTGGTATAATGATCTCCCTCCAGTTCCCTCAAGAACTCTGGCCTCAAGCTCTCCTTCAGTTCTCTTCTCTGGCCAGGAACTGAAGAAGGCAGCAAAAACTTCACCATCTTTTATGTGCCCACAACTAACAGTATCCCCACTCCACTGCTTCTGCACTTCTTGAGCTTATGCTGGTTCCCTTTCACCCAGGATCCCCCTCAGCATTCCCTATCAGGAGACGATTTCTCAGTCTTTCCCAATGAGGGATGGGTGCTAGATTCCCTTTCCCAAATTAATTAATCAGACACATGTTTAGGTACAAAGAGAAAACATTTATTTAATCCCTGCAGGGAGAGGCCCAAACACACCTGGGAGCCATCCCAGTTCCCATTATGTGCTCCTGGAACCTGGCGAGCCAGAAGTAGAACACCAGTTAAACAGGAAAAGACCCAAGTCTTTTCATTGCATATACTAAAAGGAAATAACCATCCTTGACCAGTGCTCACCAATGTTGTCTGCTTCCCACAGGTTATGTTACTTCCTGTAACTTCTTGAGGGTTTGACTTTTAGAGACCATGTGATCCCTGCAACCCAGGGTACAAGATCTGACCTTCCAGTTCTGGGAATAGGGATCATGTGACTTAGTCTCAAACTGAAAAAAACTTTACCCAATCAGTCCCATCACCAACTTAGACTCCCAACTCCCCACACAGTCTGGGAGGTGAAAGTTCCTGTGGCTAAGGCTGGGCCTATCTCCCAACCTAGCTAGCTCAGGCTAGCTTGTACTTTCTGGGGAACTAGTTTAAAGGTATTTATACTTCACAGGGGCAGAAGCTTTATCCTAGTAAATTCCTTTGGATCTTCTCCAATTATTCCAGGAGGACTACTATTAGGTTCTTACTAAGTGCTAAGTCAGTACTTAACAATTCTCTAGTTCCAGCCTTTACTGGGAGTTTTACCCCTTTGAACTTCTGGGAGGAGCTTTATGTTGAAGAGGAGCAAGTTCATTGGTTGAAGTATTTTTTCCCAGAAGCCCCTGAGTTATTCCACGCCCATTCTCTGGGAGGATAAAAGAAGCAACATTAAGCAAAGGGAAAAGGTCTCTACTCTAGGTCAGAGTTGGCAGCAGTTGAGACAGCAGATTTCCTCCGATGGGTAGTCTCTGGAGACAACAGAACTTTACAGACTACTGTTCTGCCCCAACTCATATTTGTTTTGTGTTGAACAACTCTACATTTGACCTGAGATACAATTCTGTTTTGTTTGAGGGGGAATTCTGGAGATTTTGGAATGTTCTGGCCTATTCTGCCATCTTTCCAGAATACTCTCTAAATATTTTATGGAGATTTTGCCAAATTAAGAATGGTAAAGTTTCCTTTAATTCTCTTAACATTGTATTGATATGTTAGATCCTTCTTGCTGTCCATTAGTTTTCCTTGCTTTTGCCACATGACCAATCAACTTTATTTTTCAATAAATCATATGAACTGCATGACAGATATCTGGATAGAAAATCAATCTATTAGTAGAAATATATTGGACATACAGTGCTTGATCCATAGTTAATTGGTTCCAGAATTGAAAAGGAAAAAGATAGTCTATATTACTTTTGGAAAATTATACAGTATTTTTTAATGATTCAAAGTTTCTTTCTAAAACAAATACTTATTTTCTTAACCTCAGGATTCTTTTGATGATGTCATATGATCAGAAGTAATTGAGTACCAGTTCCAAAGAAGTGAAATTTGAGACACCCAAAAAGCAATGGAGAGGTCCATAAGATAGACCTAAGTAGGATGTAAATCATTGTCACAACAAAAGCTAATTAGAGGTATATATAGTAAAGGGATATCACATATACACAGATAACTAAGTATAGTATATGAAAAGTACATGAAAAAGTTATAAAACAAAGATTTTTTTTAAAAAAAGTATTGATGATGAAGAAACATATGAAAGTGGCAATGTTTCAAGTAGATTTTAAAAGGATTGAACTAGTAGTTACAATAGTTCTGTATCTGTTTCAAAAGTTTAAAAGATATTTTGCTGCTCAAAAGAAAATGTAACTCTTTTATATACATCTTCCTTTAGAACTATGCTGGCTTTAGACAACTAAGTTACTCATAGTGAATGTTTCTTTTTGTTGCTTGAATAATTAAAGATCCAAAAGAAAAGGGAAAGAGAAAAGAATAAGAGGATAAGTGGATGCTGGACTAATTTACAATAAATTTGTTGGACAGAAAGAGTGAGACTAAATGCTTGCTATCATTTGATATAGTTATTAAGATTTGATTTTTAATTGGAATAGAGTTCTAAGTAGCTAAACAAAGTGAGGGTTTGTTTAAAAACTTGCATCTGTGTTAAGCAAATCCACTTAGAGAGATAAAGTATAACAATTAATTAACAGATTCCTAAATCTAGACATAAACCTAAAATATCTGCTTGGGTTTTTAGAGTATAGCTATTTAGGTTGGAGTAAATATCTACAAATGTGAGGGTTTAAATGGTCAGAAAATTGAAACTGGAGGGCACTAAATATTCATCGAGTCTAGCCCTGCTATTTTGCAGATTAGGAGACTGAAGCCCATAAAAATTAAACAAATTTTCTGACACCATACAAATAGTAAAATGAAGAACCAAAAATCAAAACTAGGTCTTCTGAGTCTAATTTTGTTAATCTTTCCAGTGGAATTTACTGATCTTCTCATTGGTTAGAGGCAACTGGTGGTATAGTAAAAAATAGAGCACTGAGCCTGGAATCAGAAGGAGTTGAATTTCTGATCTCAAAACACTTTCTGGCTGTGAGAGACATTGGGAAAATCATTTAACTTCAATTTCTTTAACTGCAAAATGGGGATGAAAATACTTATCAGGGAAAGTTGTAAATATTGAATGAAAATACTATTTATAAAAAGCACTTGTTATTGTCTGTCCTTTCTTTTTAAAGAGGACCATGACATTGGGAGATAATGCCATCATATGCAGATTAATTGGATTTAGGTGAGAAAGAGCTGTGCAAGGTCACTTCCTTCACTTTTCCCTCAAGAACCATTAGGATCCAGTGGCCAGGTCAAGCAAAGTCTCTGGCACATTGTAGGTGCTGTCATAATATTTTGGAGATACCTTGTTTCCCAGAGGGAAGACCCGGCAAAGAGACTATTTCCTAGGCTTGGCATAACAATAATCCTTTGTTTTCTGGATAATATCATTTTCTATGAAAGTGTGTTGCTTGGACCAGCATCAGGTGTACACTGAGACAATCAGCTTCTCTTTATTTTCCAGGGCCATCTTTAACATAACTTGTTCTGTGTAACTGATGGTATCACACTTCTGTTACTGTCACAAAACTCTGGTTCTGAGCCCTACAAGGTGATCAGAACCTCCCAAAACTCAAGAAAACACTTCCTACAGGACCAAAGAACACCTGTCCCAAATAATGCTAACCATTAGAACTATCTCAAGACTTAAGAATAATTGTGTTGTGAGCCAATCCCTTTCATGTACTTAAGTGGCCCAACATCAGTAATCAGTATTAAGCCCTCCTCCTTAGAAGACAAGCTGCTGCCTGCAGATGTTGTTTTCCTCACTCTAAAATTAATTAAGCTTCTGACTCTCCTATCTCTAGCCAGCTTTGTGTTGCTCCAGCCAGCCAGATCTGGCCCAAGTGATGGTACTATAAAAATGCTTATTTCCTTCCCTATTCAATTTCTATTCTCCAAAATAAAACCTTGAATATCAAAATGGATTCTAGAAAATCCTTAAGATAGAATTTTCTATATTGTGGAACATATATCTTCATTAAATTGTGAGCTTCTTAAAGGCAGAAACTACTTTTTGACTATTTTTTTTTGTATGCTCAGAATTTAACAAAGTGTCTAGTATATATAAAGTAGATACTTCAAAAATGTTTATAAATTGATTATTGATTGAGTTCACCCTCATGAGTACCTCCACCCCTTTCTAGACTAAATAAAAAAGGCCATACTTTCCCAAATTTCTTAACTAACCTTAATCACTGAATGACTGTTACCTTAGTCAAACTTAGATGTTAACTTAAAAAGTTCTCCCACTGCATCTGGAGAAATATTCAGTCATACTGATTTATATCTTGCCATTGGATCCAAATGACTCTGGAGGAGTGAGTGAGGTGGTGACCCAGCCTTCCCTCATTTAAATCCAATTCACTTGGCAGTTGCAAATCTGTCATGACCTTCCAGATGTTATGATTCTCTTCAAGAAAAAAGGACAAACAACAATAACAATACTCACTTCTGTCAATACCTGAGAAGACTTTCTTAAGGCCTTTCTCTGAGGTATGTTAATACCTATCTGAACTCATTTTTGAAGGATTGATAAACTACCACCTCATTTCTGAAACCTCAGTTGCCATTGTTCAATCCCATTCTTAAAGATCTCCTACTGTCTAATCCCTTATTCCCAATTTTCTTGAATCAACTTTACTCATCCATAATCCCTAACCTACCATTCTAAAACAACTACCCCTTCTATCATGGTGTCTGGAATACCTGCTTCATAGGTAATAAATATGCTTTCATCTTATATTTTTTTTCTTTCCCATTCTTTCCATTTTCTTTATTTCACTGAGGCCTGGCTTTCCTCCTTTTATTGACACAATTTCTCTCTCTACCTTTCCCAATTCTCCTTAAATTTTTACCCACATTCTTCCAAATTTGTTAATTTTGGAGATAGGAATTAGAATACTTCTTGCTTCCCTTTGCTTCCCTTTGTCACTTCTGGGCTCTCCCTCAATCCCCAGTATCTTTTTCCTTAGAGATTCACTAAATATATATTTACCAGCCAGTCAAAATTATGGGAGGTTTTTTTTTTTGTTTTTTTTTTTTTATTAAACTACTCTCATATTTTCTTTCCTCAACATGTCAGTTCCTGGCTCCTACTTTTTCTTTCTATACTAGTACCAATATTCATATTAGGGACATGAAATATATACTGATATTCCCTCCAAATGTAATGAGGGAGAAACTAAGCAAGATAGAGATTAGAGAGTATTTAATAATTTATTAAATGGGAGAAATTTACTGGGACCAAATGGATCCATGGTTTGGTCCCAGGGCTGAATGAGACTATCATTCCTTAGAATGATTCTTAAATCCAGCAGTGAATGTCAGATACAAGATTCTTTTATAGGGTAACAAGAACAATGACATAATGGGGGAGGTACCTGGATGGGGATGACACCCAATGAGGGGAGGAATGATATAATGGAGGCAGGTACCTAGGATGACTTAATGGAGGGAGGTACTGGAGAGGCTCCTGATATTCTAATGATGTCTAAAATGGATAAAGACCTTTGTCCCATCAAACATTAAGAGGGAATGATTTTAGCCTAAAGTCGAAGATATGACCTTTATCCTATCAAACATTAATAGGGAATGGTTATAACCTGAGGCAGAGTAACTAAGTAGGGCAATTAGGGAAACTGGGTCAGGACATTAAAAGCAAACTGTGGCACAACACAACATCCTAGTCTAACAATTCCTGAATTCACTTATTGAGCAACTTATTCTACCAAACCCACCTTAACTATATACACCTAGATAATCACAGATAATCATGTTTTGATGTTGCTATCACTTACAATTTTTCCACATTCATTTTCATGAATTCTGAAATTCCATTTCCTGATGAATTTGTTGTCATTCTTTCTTCACTGAAAATTCTAACCTTCTTTGTCCTCATCATGACCTCCAATCCCTCCACTCCTTAGTTTAAATTCAATTTAACAAATGTTTCAAAAACCTTAGTTATTAACCTTAGCCCTTCTCTCCTTTTCATTCTATTTATATTTTACTCCCCAACAAAATACAATGTGATGCAAATTCTCTTATCACACCAAGTTTGGCCATTTTTGATCCTTAGATAATATGACTTTTTAAAAAGGATCAGTTCTGTAAAGCATTTTTTCCCTTATTTTTAAATTAGTTCTTGGTATCAAAACAAATAAACAAATCCCCAAATATTGAACTGAAATGATAACAGTGATTGAGAGGCAGGGAAACAAAGTATAAGGATTTTAGGTGAAGCTTGATCAGAACCCATAGCATCAAGCCTATTTAATAACTAACTTGCTGCCAAAAGAAAAAGAAAAAAACAACCTAAAACATCCTCATATTACAAAGAGTTTCAAAGGGGAGAAAAAAAAATTATAATGGTTACTATGATAGCAAAAATAATCCTGTCTTTCCTACAGAAAAGAAATTTTGCTACAGGGAAGCTTATCTGTGAGTTTTTGAATAGTCAAGGGTACCACTTGATGATAAAACAAATACTAGAAAAAACTTGCCTGCAGATACTTTTTTTAATACCCCAAAGCTGGATCAAACAGCCTTAGCAGCAGTGAAAAGAGTGAACTAACTTGGTGGAAATAAAAATAGATATTATATCAGTAGTTTAGAAAGAGATGTAATAATTAAATGTACCTTAAAGTATTAACTGCTGAGATGTCACAAGTACAGTAACAAAATATCATCAAACTGATTCAAGAAAAGAATATAGGAGCTGAAATGCTTAAAACCATAAATCAAGATATACTTATTGTGAGAAGGTTTCTTTCACTGATTCAAATGTAACAGTCATTAAACAACCCTTTCAGGTTTCAAGGTATGCTTCTTGTTCAAGGATAGTTTTAATTTTTCTTTGTACAATGCTGGAACTCTGTCTTCCCAGAAATCAGCTGGAGTCAGGCTAATCAAAAGTCTTTATTCTTGGTCTTTTGAGGTCGCTGTCAGGGGATTAGATCTAGTAATCTCCACATTACCTCCTTCAATCTCCACCTCCAGAAGAATGCCTCAATTTCCTCTTCCTACTCCACCCACACAAGTCACTTCCCCTTCTTTGACCCACCAATTAAGTCAGCACAGAATAGTTGGGGAGGGTCAACCTTCAAACATGTTAATAGAGAATTGTCCAATTGGCAATTAGTCTCACGTGCTGCATTATTCAAGTGCATTTGCTCAGTTCTAGCCCTTTACAGTATAATATTTCAAATTTCATTCCTTATGCTCTTTAGTCCCTATTATTTTAGTTTAGCCTCATAAGAAAGCCTTCTAAACCTTTCTTCCAGCTCCTTGTGTCTTTCTTGATATTGCTAACATAAATTATTCCAGATATAGATTATCATGGTTCTATTACTCATGTATATGTACTTTTATGGTTTGGTTTGGTTTGGTTTTATTTTGTTTTCTTTTTTGCCTAGCCCTTCATATCCCACTTTTTACAATCTCTCAACCTACGATACTTCATATCACTCGTTCAATAAATTGAATCATATCTTCCTCTCATTCTTATATACAATATATATCATGGGAGAGCCTCATATGTGTATTGCATGACCATACACATATACACATATATATGTTTAAAATCACTCAAGTTTATGGAACTCAGTTAAAAAAACTCTGAGGTAGGATGAGTACCTTGAATTCAGTTTTTACTTTGTTTTGAAACATTTATACAAACACATACACATATTTTAAAAAATCAATATCCAAAAAAAATACTCTTTTATAGCTCCTGAATCTCCACATAGAGTTTGGCAGAATTTTCTCCCACCTCGGGACAGTTTGAATATAATCTGAATTTCTGTCTTTTTCATTTTCTGGCAAATGTCAATAATGTTCCTCTTTTTGCAACTCCCAATGAACAAATAATGAAACACAGAGATAAACTTGTTATAATTGTCCATTTTTTGTAGCTGGCAATTCACAACTACTTATCCAGAAATTAGAAATGTAACTTTAAAGAATAGAAAAACTAAGGACTCAGCATCTGACTTCTCAAATGCCCCCATCTGAATCAATCCAGGTATGAACAATCATACTTGCTTTTTGCCTTAGCTCCAAATGTGTCCCTTCTGATTATGACTCTGGGATATCTAGTGGTGATTCACCCCATAATTGCCTTTTGTATCTTGCTCCCATCTTTTACAATGTCTTAACCTATTATACTTCATATCACTCATTCCATAAATTAAATCACATCTTCTCATTTCCATATATAATTTAAATTGTGGGAGTCTCATAGCCCCTTCTATGTCAGGAAGAAAATATTACTCTCTCCTCTAAATGCAATTACTCTTCAGACTTAGATCCTTCTGTACTAAATAATTCTACTCCACCAGAACTCTATTCCTCAATATATAACTATCCATGTCAAGAGAGGTACTCAGAACTTTACAATGCAGCAAATATATAATAAGTGTCTTAAGTATTCAAGGTACTGCACTGTGCCCCCAGGGATACAAAGATAACAATGGAAAGAACTGTTCCTCTAGAGGAGCTTATATATCTTCAGGATAGTAAAAAAAAAAAAAAAAAAAAAAGATTAAGGGGATGATTTTGGAGAAATCTGAGATTTATATGAGCTGAGCAAAATACACAACCACAATATAAAGACAATTTTGAAAGACTTAAGGACTTGGATCAATATAAGAAACAACCACAATGCTAGGAAAAAATTATGAAATATGCTACTCATTTTTTTTCAATTTTTATTTTTTTATTTATAATTTTTTCACGGTATATATGCATGAGTAATTTTTTTTTTAAATATTATCCCTTGTATTCATTTTTCCAAATTATCTCCTCCCTCCCTCTATTCCCTCCCCTTGATGACAGGCAATCCCATACATTTTACATATGTTACAATATAACCTAGATACAATATATGTGTGTAAATACCATTTTCTTGTTGCACATTAAGTATTAGATTCTGAAGGTATAAGTAACCTGCGTAGATAGACAGTAGTGCTAACAATTTACATTCACTTCCCAGTGTTCCTTCTCTGGGTGTAGTTGTTTCTGTCCATCATTGATCAACTGGAAGTGAGTTGGATCTTCTTTATGTTGAAGATATCCACTTCCATCAGAATATATCTTCATACAGTATTGCTGTTGAAGTGTATAGTGATCTTCTGGTTCTGCTCATTTCACTCAGCATCAGTTCATGTAAGTCTCTCTAAGCCTCTCTGTATTTCTCCTGCTGGTCATTTCTTACAGAGCAATAATATTCCATAACATTTATATACCATAATTTACCCAACCATTCTCCAATTGATGGACATCCATTCATCTTCCAGTTTCTAGCTACTTTCCCCTTCTTAGTATTTCTTTGGGATATAAGCCCAATAGCAGCAATGATGGATCAAAGGGTATGCACAGTTTGATAACTTTTTGGGCATAGTTCCAAATTGCTCTTCAGAATGGCTGGATTCTTTCAAAACTCCACCAGCAATGTATTAGTGTCTCAGTTTTCCCACATCCCCTCCAACATTCATCATTATTTGTTCTTGTCATCTTAGCCAATCTGACAGATGTGTAGTGGTATCTCAGAGTTGTCTTAATTTGCATTTCTCTGATCAGTAGTGATTTGGAACACTCTTTCATATGAGTGGATATAGTTTCAATTTCATCATCTGAGAATTGTCTGTTCATATCCTTTGACCATTCATCAATTGGAGAATGGTTTGATTTCTTATAAACTAGGGTCAGTTCTCCATATATTTTGGAAATGAGACCTTTATCAGAACCTTTAACTTTAAAAATATTTTCCCAATTTGTTACTTCCCTTCTAATCTTGTTTGCATCAGTATTGTTTGTACAGAAACGTTTTAGTTTGATGTAATCAAAATCTTCTGTTTTCTGATTGATAATGATCTCTAGTTCTCCTCTGGTCATAAATTCCTTCCTCCTCCACAGGTCTGAGAGGTAGACTATTCTCTGGTCCTCTACTCTATTTATGATCTCATTCTTTATGCCTAAATCATGGACCCATTTTGATCTTATCTTGGTATATGGGGTTAAGTGTGGATCCATATCTAATTTCTGCCATACTAATTTCCAGTTTTCCCAACAGTTTTTTTCCAAATAATGAAATTTTATCCCTAATGTTGGTATCTTTGGGTTTGTCAAAGACTAGATTGCTATAGATGTACCCTTTTTTGTCCTTTGTATCTAATCTGTTCCACTGATCGACTGGTCTATTTCTTAGCCAATACCAAATGGTTTTGGTGACTGCTGCTATATAATATAGCTTTAGATCAGGTACACCTAGACCACCTTCATCTGACTTTTTTTTTCATTAGTTCCCTTGCAATTCTCGACCTTTTATTCTTCCATATGAATTTTGTTGTTATTTTTCCTAGGTCATTGAAATAGTTTCTTGGGAGTCTGATTGGTATAGCACTAAATAAATAGATTAGTTTGGGGAGTATTGTCATCTTTATTATATTCACTTGGCCTATCCAAGAGCACTGAATGTCTTTCCAATTATTTAAATCTGACTTTATTTTTGTGGCAAGTGTTTTGTATTTTTTCTCATATAATTCCTGACTATTCTTTGGTAGATGAATTCCCAAATACTTTATGCTCTCAACATTTGTTTGGAATGGAATTTCTCTTTGTATCTCTTGCTATTGAATTTTGTTGGTGATATATAAAAATGCTGAGGATTTATGTGGATTTATTTTGTATCCTGCCACTTGGCTAAAATTCTGAATTATTTCTAATAGCTTTTTAGCAGAGTCTTTGGGATTCTCTAAGTGTACCATCATGTCATCTGCAAAGAGTGATAGTTTGATTTCCTCATTTCCTACTCTAATTCCTTGAATCTCTTTCTCGGCTCTTATTGCCCAGGCTAGCGTTTCTAGTACTATATTAAATAGTAATGGTGATAGTGGGCAATCTTGTTTCACTCCTGATCTTACTAGGAAAGGTTGCAGTTTATTTCTATTGCATATTATGCTTACTGACAGTTGTAAATATATGCTCCTGATTATTCTAAAGAATAGTCCATTTATCCCTATACTCTCAAGCGTTTTTAGTAGGAATGGATGTTGGATATTGTCACATGCTTTTTCTGCATCTATTGAGATAATCATATGGTTTTTATTAATTTGATTATTAATATGGTCAATTATATTAATAGTTTTCCTAATATTAAACCAGCCCTGCATTCCTGGAATAAATCCTACTTGATCATAATGTATTATCCTGGGGATGATTTTCTGAAGTCTTTTGGCTAATATCTTATTTAAGATTTTAGCATCAATATTCATTAAGGAAATTAGTCTATAATTTTCTTTCTCAGTTTTCAATCTACCTGGTTAAGGTATCAGTACCATGTCTGTGTCATAAAAGGAGTTTGGTAGGACTCCTTGATCCCCTATTTTTTCAAAAAGTTTATATTGCATTGGGGCTAATTGTTCTTTAAATGATTGGTAGAATTCACATGTAAATCCATCTGGTCCTGGGGATTTTTTCCTGGGGAGTTGATTAATAGCTTATTCTATTTCTTTTTCTGAAATGGGACTATTTAAACAATTTATCTCCTCCTCTGTTAATCTAGGAAGCCTATATTTTTGGAGGAAGTCATCCATTTCACTTAAGTTCAAATTTATTGGCATAAAGTTGGGCAAAGTAACTCCTTATTATTTCTCTAATTTCCTCTTCATTGGTGGAAAGATCCCCCTTTTCATTTGTAAGACTAACAATTTGATTTTCCTCTTTCTTTTTTCTGATCAGATTTACCAAAAGTTTATCTATTTTATTGGCTTTTTCATAAAACCAAATCGTGGCTAATTCATTAATCTTCTCTTTCTCTATTTTGTTCACATAAGCCTCTAAAGATATAAAATTTCCCCTTATTACTGCTTTAGCTGCATCCCACAGATTTTGGTATGATGACTCATCATTGTCATTATCTTGGGTGAAATTATTGTTTCTATAATTTGCTGTTTTACCCAGTCATTCTTTAAGATGAGATTATTCAGTTTCCAATTACTTTTTGGTCTATTTACCCCTAACTTCTTACTGAATGTAGCTTTTATTGCATTGTGGTCTGAGAAGAAGGCATTTGTTATTTCTGCCTTCCTGCATTTAATTTGAGATCTTAATGCCCTAATATATGGTCAATTTTTGTATAGGTTCCATGAACTGCTGAGAAGAAAGTATATTCCTTTCTATTGTCATTCAGTTTTCTCCAAAGGTCTATCATACTTAGTTTTTCTAATGTTCTATTTACTTTTTAAATTTCTTTCTTATTTGTTTTGTGGTTTGATTTGCCTAAATCTGAGAGTGCAAGGTTGAGATATCCCACTATTAGAGTTTTACTGTCTTTTCCTTCTTGCAATTCTCTTAACTTTTCCTTTAGAAAGTTAGATGCTATACTACTTGGTGCGTATATGTTTAGTATTGATATGGCTTCATTATTTATGCTACCTTTTAGCAGAATATAGTTTCCTTCCTTATCTCTTTTAATTAGATAAATTTCTGCTTTTGCTTGATCTGAGATAAGGATGGTTACTCCTGCTTTTTTTGGCTTTACCTGAAGCATAATAGATTCTGCTCCAACCTTTTACCTTTACTCAGTATGTATCTCCCTGCTTTAAGTGTGTTTCCTGTAAACAACATATTGTAGGGTTCTGACTTTTGATCCAGTCTGCTATCCATCTCTTTTTGATGGGAGAGTTTATCCCATTCACATTTACAGCTAAAATTACTAATTCTGTATTTCCTGCCATCATATTATCCCAGATTATGCTTTTTCCCTTGACCCCCCTGAACCTCTTCCCCAATATTTAATTTATAGACCCTACTTGTGACCCGCAGCCCTCCCTTTTTTTAGTATCCCTCCCCACCTCCTTCCAAGTCCCTTGCCTTATTCCCCTTTTCCTTTTTCCCTTTTTCTCTCCCCCCTTTTAATGAGGTGAGAGAGAATTCTCTGAAAAACAAATATGTCAATTATTTACTCTTTGAGCCTCTTCTGATGAGAGTAAGATTCATACAATGTTTCTCCCCCTCTCTAAATTCCCTCAGATAAAGTATATTTTCTATGCCTCTTCCTGGGATGTAGTTTCCCTCTTTTTATCACTCCTTCCCCTTTTTCTGATACTACCCCCTTCCCTTTACTACACCCCCCTTTTCTTTTATATCAGTAAAATCAAATTATCCATGCGTACTTTCTATATACCCACAACAGAGATACAGTTCTCAAGGGTTCTGTGTACCTTTTTCTGTTTTTCTTTAGTCTTGTGGATGTAGATCAAATTTTTTGTTTAAGTCTGGTTTTTTCTTAGAAACATATGGAATTCCTCTATTTCATTGAATGACTGTCTTCTTCCATGGAAAAAAATGCTAAACTTAGCTGGGTTGTTTATTCTTGGTTGCAATCCTTGATCTTTGCCTTTCGGAATATCAGGTTCCAGGCCCTTCGATCTTTTAATGTGGAGGCAGCCAGATCTTGAGTGACTCTTATTGTGGCACCGTGGTATTTAAATTGTTTTTTTCTAGCTGCTTGCAAGATTTTTCTCCTTTGTGTGGTAATTCTGCAGCTTAAGCACAATATTCCTTGATGTTCTTTTTTTAGGGTCTTTTTCAAAAGGTGTTTGATGAATTCTTTCCACACCTATTTTCCCTTCTGTTTCTATTATCTCTGGACAGTTCTCTTTGATGATTTCCTGTAAAATAGAATCTAGGCTCTTTTTTTGGTCATAGTTTTCGGGAAGTCCAATGATCCTCAGATTATTTCTCTTAGATCTATTTTCCAGGTCTATAGATTTTCCCAGTAATTATTTGACGTTATTCTCCAGCTTTTCATTTTTTTTTTTTTTTTTTTTTTTGTTTTGTTTGACTGATTCTTGGGTTCTCAATGAATCATTCATTTCTATTTTTTCCATCCTGATTTTTAAGGAGTTATTTTCATCATTCACAGTTTTTAGTTCTTTTTGTATATTCCCAATTGAGTTTTTAAATGAATTATTTTGCTCTATTGAATTTTTTTCCATTTCCCTAATTTTTTTTTTAGAGAATTATTTTCTTTTTCCAATTCCGAAATCCTATTTTCTTGAGACTTTTTTATCTTTTCCAATTCAGAAATCCTACTTTCCTGTGATTTTTTAACCTTTTCTAATTCACAAATTTTGTTTCCCTGCATCTCCTGTGAATTCTTTATTTTTTCCAACTCCAATTTCAGAACGTTGTTATTCTCTATCATAGCTTCTCTTTCCTTTCCCCATTTTTCTTCAAACTCTCTTAATTTTTTTAATAGTTTATTCTAGGAGAGAGTTATGTGATGGGGAGCAGGTATCGTTCCCATTTAGGCTGTTATCTGCTGAGTCTCTGCTGTTAACTTCCTCGGAGTTGGATACCCGCTCTTTCTCTGTGTAAAAGGAATCAATGGTTATTCTTTGCTTTTTACTCATATTTTTAAAAATCTTTTGGGGTCTGTCCCTGGGGTAGGAAATTATTTATTTATTTATTTACCAGCTAACTCCCAGACCAGATGGATGCATCGGCTCCTGAGCCTGAGCTAAGAGAGAGCTCTGGGAGAGAGTTCCCCACCCCCTCCCTGGAAGTGCCTCTGAGGTGATTAGCACGGCAGTGCTTTGAGGGCTCTGTGTGTCCTAGCGACTTCCCTGAGGTTTAAGACTGAACAGTAAAGGTGACACAAATCCCAGCCAATGCGTCCAGTGGGGTGTGTATGTCAGCAGCTGATGTGAAAAGCCCCTGTGCTCAAACTGGAAGTGTCTGCCCAGAAATTGTGGTCCCTATTTCAAAGGTTCTGCTTCCCTGGGACTTCTGCAGGTTAGTTGCACAGCCACCAGCTGAGCCAGGCACTATGTGTTGCCTTGGGCCGTGTCCATGCTTTTCAATCTCTTAACTACTCCCAGGTGAAGTCCCAGACAGCCTAAATTGGCCACACCTACCATGCCGAGATCTGTTGAGTCACTTCTAGATTGGGGTGGTTCTAGTATCTGGCTTTATATTTAAAGTGGCTTGATTTCTCTTCCGAACTGCTGTTTTATAAGCAGAGAAGAGCTACCAACCTGTGCCAGATTCTTCTATCT
Organism: Sminthopsis crassicaudata; assembly: GCF_048593235.1. Classification (NCBI taxonomy): domain Eukaryota; kingdom Metazoa; phylum Chordata; class Mammalia; order Dasyuromorphia; family Dasyuridae; genus Sminthopsis; species Sminthopsis crassicaudata. The sequence goes on along the minus strand of NC_133617.1, from coordinate 208,501,757 downwards.
CAGTGGCTTCTCTGATCCCAGAGCCCTCCCCAGCCCGATTGGCGCAGTGTGCTAGCACCCAACCGTCTGTTCTGGCTTCTTTTTTTTTTTTCCTTCCCTGGGAACCGACCTTTGCTGTTGAAACTCCAGATTCTCTTCAGCTAGTAAGTCGTGCTTCCAGTCCTTGAGGTTTCTATAAGTCCAGCGTTATTTTTGAGGCTGATTTAACTAATTGGTATTGAGGGAAGAAGGGAGCTCACAAAATCTCGTGTATCTTCTCCGCCATCTTGCCTCCACCATGCTACTCATTTTCATAAAGAGACAGACAGGGTGCAGATGGAGAGACATTTTTAAAACATGCCTAATGTGAGAATTTGCTTAAGCATTTAAGTGGATTTTTTCCCCACAATGGGAAGAAGAGAAAAAAAAATGTTAAACATGAAGAATAAAGTAAAAAAATTTAAAATTCATAATAACTTTTCAAATCTCTGAAACAGATTTTGTCATAAATTTAGGCTGTTTTCTCCTAAACACTGTAGTTTATTCTTGTTTAAAGATTCTACTCAATGGAATATCTCAGTAAGAAAGACATTTATTTCCATTCATTTTGATTTGCTATCACCCAAAAAGAAGTTAAATTAATTTTTATATAAATATTTCACAGTTAATTCCCTTTTCTAGAAAGATCACTGGGTTTGTAGTAGGAGGATCTTGGTTAAAATTCTGGCTCCAATCACTTATGTGATCATTTTTTTTTTTTTAAATTTTTCCCAGTTACATGTAAAAAAATTTTTTTTTTAGTTATACATATGCATTTTTTAAACTTATTACCTTATGAATCATGTTGGAAGAGAAAAATAGAACAAAAGGGGAAAACTATGAAAGAAAAAAAAAACAAGAAAAAGAAAAAAGTGAACATAATATGTGTTGATTTACATTCAATCTCTATAGTTTTCTCTAGATATGTATGGTCTTTCTCATCCAAAGTTGATTGGGATTGCCTTGGATCACTGAACTGCTGAAAAGAACCAAGTCTGTTACAGTTGATCATCTCACAATCTTTCTGGTTCTGTTTGTTTTGCTCAGCATCAGTTCATGTAAATCTTTTTAGGCCTTTTGAAAATCAGCCTGCTCATTATTTTTTATAGAACAATAATATTCCATTACTTCCATATACCATAACTCAGTCAGCCATTTCCCAATCTCTGGGCATCTACTCATTTTTCAATTCTTTGCCACCACAAAAAGAGCTGCAACAAACATTTTTTTCTCATGTAGGTCCTTTTCCCTTCTATATGATCTCCTTGGACAACAAATATGGTAGTGGCACTGCTGGATAAAAGGGTATGCATAATATTCTAGCCTTTTGGGCATAGTCCCAAATTTCTCTCCAGAATAGTTGGATTAGTTCACAACTCCACAAATAATGTATTAGTATCCCAGTTTCCGCCTATCTTCTCTAATATTTATCATTATCTTTCCTTGTCATATTAGCCAATCTGAGAGGTTGAAGAACAAACAGAATTGTTTTAATTTGCATTTCTCTAATCAATAGTGATTTAGAGCATTTTTTTTCATATGATTATAGATGGCTTTAATTCCTCATCTGAAAATTATTGGTTTGTATCCTTTGACCACTTAGCAATTGGGGAATAATTTGTATTCTTATAAATTGACTCAGTTCTTTTTATATTTTAGAAATGAGGACTTTATCAGAAATTTTGGCTACAAAAATTTTCCCCAAGCTTTCTGCTTTCCTTCTAATTTTGGTAAGATTAGTTGGTTTGGTTTGTGTAGTGATTTTTAATTTAATATAATCAAAGTTTTCCATTTTGCATTTCATAATATTGTCTAATTCTTATTTGGCCATAAATTCCTCCTTTCTCCAAAGATCTGATGGATAAACTATCCCTTGCTCTCCTAATTTGCTTATAGTGTCATCCTTTATGCCTAAATGATGTACCCAATTTGACCTTATTTTGATAAGGGGTATTAAATTATTTAATTTCCAATTTGCTTTTTGTCTATTTTTGCCTGGCCCTTTATTGAATGTAATTTTTCTTGTATCACAATCTGAAAAGGAATCATTTATTATTTCTGCCTCTCTGCATTTGATTTTGATTTTGAGGTTTTTATACCCGCCTAATATATGGTCAGTTTTTGTGTAGGTACCATATATTGCAGAGAAAAAAGGTATATTCTTTCTGTCCCTATTCAATTTTCTCCAGAAGTCTATCATTTCTAAGTTTTCTAAGATTCCAGTAATCTCCTTAGTTTTATTTTTATTTGTTTTATGGTTAAATTATGGTTATCTAATTCTGAGAGGAGAAGGTTGAGGTCCCCCACTAGTAAAATTTTGCTGTCTATTTCTTCCTGTAGTTGGTTTAACTTCTCTTAGAATTTGGATGCTGTATCACTTGGTGTATATACATTTAGTACTGATACCACTTCATTGTCTATGATATCCTTTAACAAGATATTATTTCCTTCCTTATCTCTTTTAATTAGGTCCATTTTTATTTTTGGTTTATCTGAGATCAGGATTGCCATTCCTGTTTTTTTTTTCTTTATTTTTTTTTTCTTTGTTTGAAGCATAATAAATTCTGCTCCAGCCTTTTACCCTTACTTTATATGCATATCTCTGTTTTAACTATGTTTCTTGTAAACAGCATATCATAGGATTCTGTTTTTTAATCCATTCTGCCATTTGCTTCTGTTTTATAGAATAATTAATCCCATTAATATTCACAGGTATGATTACTAGTTGTTTTTTCCTCCATCCTATTTTCTTTTCTACATATGCTTTTGCCCTCTCTTTTATCCTGTCCCTCTTTAGTAGTGTTTTCTTTCTGACCAATCCCTCATGCACCCTATCCTCTCTTCTGTCATCTCTCCTTTTCTTTTATCCCTTTCTGCTAGTGTTTCTGCCCTTGCTTCGATCCAACTTCTCCCTTTTCTTTCCCCTTTCTCCTCCTACTTTTTTATAGGTTAAGATAAATTTCTATCCCCAGATGAGTGAATATGTTATTTCCTCTTTGAGCCAAAACTGATGGGAGTAAGCTTCAGACAATGCTTATCTTCCTCCCTCCTTTTTCTCTATTGTAATAGGTCTTTTGTGCCTCTTCATATGATCTAATTTATCCCATTTTGTCTCCACTTTCCTCTTCTCTCAGTACAATTTTTTTTCTTTTTAAAATTCTTTTTTTTTTATTGACAGAATATATGCTTGGGTAATTTTTTACATTATCCCCTGCACTCACTTCTGTTCTGACTTTTCCCTTCCCTCCCTCCACTCCCTCCCCTAGATGCCAAGCAGTCTTATACATGTTAAATATGTTATAGTATATCCTAGGTACAATATATGTGTGCAGAACTGAACAGTTCTCTTGTTGCACAGGGAGAATTGGATTCAGAAGGTAAAAATAACCTGGAACGAAAAAAAAAATGCAAACAGTTTACACTCATTTCCCAGTGTTCCTTTTCTGGGTGTATCTGATGCCGTCCATCATTGATCAATTGGAACTGAATTAGATCTTCTCTTTGTCGAAGTTAATCCACTTCCATCAGAATACATCCTCATAACAGTATCATATTTGAAGTGTATAATGATCTCCTGGTTCTGCTCAGTTCACTTAGTATCAGTTCATGTAAGTCTCTCCAAGCCTCTCTGTATTCATCCTGCTGGTCATTTCTTATGGCCTTCAGTCTCCTAATCTGCAAAATAGCAGGGCTAGACTCGATGAATATTTAGTGCCCTCCAGTTTCAATTTTCTGACCATCTAAACCCTCACATTTGTAGATATTTACTCCAACCTAAATAGCTATACTCTAAAAACCCAAGCAGATATTTTAGGTTTAGGTCTAGATTTAGGAATCTGTTAATTAATTGTTATACTTTATCTCTCTAAGTGGATTCGCTTAACACAGATGCAAGTTTTTAAACAAACCCTCACTTTGTTTAGCTACTTAGAACTCGGGTCCTCCTGAATTCAAGGATGGTGCTCTATCCACTGCGCCACCTAGCTGCCCCTAAAGCCATTTCTCATGTGACCTGAGAAACTGTATTAGTATCCTTCCTTTTTAAAGAAAAGTTATTAATTCTTTTTAAGATATCATAGAAGTATGGGCCCTTTATTTGTTAAGATTGTAATACATTTCAAATCAGTTGTAGTTCATATTATTGTTCCAAAAAGTAAATATTTAGCATAAAGTATTTGCATAAGTACATGTGTAAATCATATTGTATACATATATTATAAACATATATGGATGTACACAAATGTGTGGGCCTATCTGACTAACTATTCTATATGTGTACTATATTGGAAATATCAGTTTGGGATATTAGGAATTGGGTATCTTCTATTAAGGCATGTAGAATCATGTTTGTGTCTGAGGAACATGGTAAAGTTCTTTGCAAGTAATCAGTGTGCCAATGGGCAGCATTTGAGCCAATCGTTATAAATCATCTTTGGGCTACATCTGTTTGTCAGATTTTCACAAAAGGTAATGATTAGTCATCTCACATGATATAACTATTCTTTTGTTATTTGTTGTATTAGCAGTGATCAGGCTGTCTTTTTTCATAGTTGATCCAACTTCCATTTTCAATTTGTTGTAGTTTTTGTGTCCCTAGAGAAAACTAGTCATTTCCCACACCTTCTCAAGTGTTTTCTCCTTTTCATTTGATTTTTGCTCCAATAATATATTTTTAAAAATTGATATTGAGCTATTTTATTCTATGTGTTATTTTGTCTTTTTATATGTATTAACATTTTGGCTTTCATTTACAGTTATTGAGTAGACTGGGCAGAATTTCACATGTACTTTTGTACTCCAGATTGCATTTCTACACATTTTTTTGTTGTTGTTGTTGCTTTCAATCAGGTAATATGATGTTCATGTGAGGATCAACCAGACAATGACATGATTTTCCAACATCTTTCCATATATATACAAAATTATTCTCAAACCTCTGCTTTTTGTGTTTTTAATACTTGTCTTTAGGATTAGTCTTTGTAAGCTATACTTTTCCTCCTATAGTATTTAATATGGCATCAGCCACAATTCATTATGTTATGTACAGGTCCTGAAATATCTTTACTTTTTCTGTCAAGTAGTGTGGAAGAATTATTCATCAATGTAACTTGTAAAAATTAAACTGCTTTGAGATATTTGATTTTCCAGTGGTTTTGGGTCATGAATTAAAAAAAAAAATTGTTGGGACAGTTAGGTAGAGCAGTGGATAGAGCACCAGCTCTGAAGTCAGGAGGACTTGAGCTCAAATGTGACCTCAGACATTTAACACTTCCTAGCTGTGTGACTGTGGAGAAGTTACTTAACTCCAATTGCCTCAGCAAAAAAAAAAAAAAAAAAAAAAAAAAATTGTTAATTATTTGGGAGAGTCTTTAGTAGCACAATGCTGAATATAAACAGAAGTATTTGGACAAACTTGCTACTATAAGCAGACTCTCTTCCATTTAGATTTTGCTTAGGACATCCTTGATACAAAAGAGACCACTTAAAAATGCATCCATATCTCTTATTCATAGTTTCCTTAATAGTCAGAAGCCTTTGAACAAAATTATCTCTTTTTGCATTTGTTAAGGAATCTTATATGATTTTAACTTATACATGAAATTTTAGAGAGCTTAAAAAGGTAGAGGAGAAATTGACAAACAAAACTAGGAATAGATTACTATAAACAAAACTGCTGGAAAGAATTGGCAATTTAAATAGGAAAGGTAAAATAATATAATATACTTTAAATGGAGGAAAACACACATTTAATCATAGCCCTGAAATTGAACAGCCCTAATAAAATGAAAGGTAATGAATGGAAGGATAGATAAGAAAATTAAATCTAACAATTTGCTACACATAAGAAACACACTTAAAGTGTAGATAACATGCAGAGTGAAAATGAGAGTTTGGAAAAATGTATTATTATAGGAAATTCCCCCAAATTGGAAATTATAGCCATGTAGCAAAAATAAAATTAATAATGTCAAGAGGGATAAACATGGAAACCTTCTCATTATTACACATAAGAGCACTAAATGGAATTGCATATAAATTCCTTAAAGAAATATTAAAATAATTGAAAAAATATTGTTAGTAACAATAATTGTGGAAACCTAAAGTTTTTGACTTAGAATAGAATAAGTTTAATAAAAAATAAAGAAGGAAAATTATAGAGATAAACAGTGTTGGGGAAAATTAGAATGGAAAAAATCTTGGATAATTTCTGAATTATTATTAAAAATATAAATATTTCCCATTACCACATATTTCATCTATTTATTTTTTTTTGGCAAACATAATAAATGTTTCATGTTTTTTAAAAACAGTATTTTCAGTCATTTTATCTAGTCCATTATGAATATTCTTTTTTTTTTTTAATTAAAGTTTTTAAATTTTCTTTTTTTTTTTTTTTTTTTTTTTTTTTTTACTGAGGCAGTTGGGGTCAAGTAACTTGCCCAGATCACACAGCTTGGAAGTGTTAAGTTAATTAAAGTGTTAAATCCAGATTTGAACTGAGTTCTGACTTCAGGGCTGATGCTCTATCCATTGCACCATCTAGTTGCTACAAGCTTCTTAATTTTCAAAAGATATGCATGGATAATTTTCAACATTAACCCTTGCAAAACCTTGTGTTCCAATCCTCCCCCCCCTTCTACTCCACCTCTTCCCCTAGATAGCAGGCAATCCAGTATATGTTAAATGTGGTAAAAATGTTAATTCCAATATATGCATACATATTTATACAATTATCTTGGTGCACAAGAAAAATCAAATCAAAAAGGAAAAAAAATGATGAAGAAAATAAAATGCAAGCAAACAATAATAAAAAGAATGAAAATGCTATGTTGTTCACACTCAATTCCCACTCCTCTCTCTGGGTGTAGATGGCTCTCTTCATCATAAGATCACCTGAATTGGTCTGAATTGTCTCATGTTGAAAAGAGCCACATCCATCAGAATTGATTATTGTATAATCTTGCTATTGCTATGTACAATGATCTTCTTTCACTCAGCATCAGTTCATGTAAGTCTCTCCAGGCTTCTCTGAAATCATCCTGATGATTGTTTCTTACAGAACAATAATATTCCTTAACATTCATATGCCATAACTTATTCAGCCATTCTCCAGTTGATGGATGTCCACTCAGTTTTCAGTTTTCCTCTTAAAAAAGGACTGCCATAAACGTTTTTGCACATGTGTGTCCCTTTCCCTCCTTTAAGATCTCTTTATCATTTCTGCTGGATGAAAGGGTATGCACAATTTGATACCCCTTTGGGCATAGTTCCAAATTGTTCTCCAGAATGGTTTGAATATGATCCATTTATAAAAGGTGAACATGTGCTAGAAAATAAAAAGCATAAATAAATCTTAAAATTCAGAAATAATATTTTAATCAATAATATTTAATGATAATAGGTTAATTCTTGTAAATCTATTCTCAAGAAATTACTAACATTTCCTAATTGTTTTCAGAATTTGTCAGTCTGGTGGCTCTTTCCATTTTTCAAAGAAAGATTATATAAGTCACTGAAACTGAGATAAAGAAAAGGGAAGAAATAATAAACCATTATCTATATGAATAAGAAACGCTTTGAAAATTCTTGTTCAAGTTAAACTTCTTGTGCTATTTTTTTTTCCCCCTGAGGCAATGGGGTTAAGTTACTTGCCTAGGGTTACACAGCTTGGAAGTGTTAAGTATCTGAGGTCACATTTGAACTCAGGTCCTGATGACTTCAGAGCTGGTTCTCTATCAACTGCTGTCCCTCTTGCACCTCTTCTACTATATTTAATTGAAGTCTGTGCCTTGCATTTATCGGTTTTGTCATTGGATTTAATCTTTTTGTTTATTGCTGTCCACTTTACTTGACAAATGATCCATTTTGAACTCCTAGCTGTTGAAATGAATATACTCTCTATATGCTATATCTCGACACTCTGTTCCTTCCTCTCTATATCATTGTGTTTAAATCATTTAAAAAATTCTTTAATAATCATAGAGTATTTTATAATATTATTTTAATTAACTTCTGCTACTAAGTGAACCTTAAAAAATTAGAAATTATGGGCTGACAGAGTATGTAAGCATTTATGAGAAGGTCAGGAATACAAATTATACTACTACTAGGGAAGATTATCAGATGTTGCAGGTGAGGCAAGTGCCTATATACAAAGTTTTTAACTCCATTTACTTTTTTCTCATTTGATAATCATTCATATAATAGTCCAAAGGACATTTGCATAATATATCTAAACTGTCTAGAGTATCACAGGATTTGAAAGGATTATGAGAAATAGAAAGTCCCTCTAAATCCTGAATTCAATGGGATATAATGATCAAAAAGCAGACTGCCTAGGTACTAAGTGATACAGTAGGTAAGCAGGGCTGATACATGATAAAAGGAAAGAGTAGATTATTAGCACCCTGAGATAATTCAAAGTAAGATAGAAGAGGTTATTGGTCTCAGGATTTTTTTAGTTTTTTTTTTTTTTTTTTTAAATTTAGCCTATAATACTTTGGGACAAAGTTCTAGGATGACATCGTAAATCTGATTCCCCTGGAAAAGGCTTTCAGCCATCTGCTGGAAAATGTCAGAATAACATTATTGAGCAAAGGAACTGATTTTAGAGGAAGTATCAAGAATAACTAGTAGAGAATATATTTTATGTAAATTTGGCACATACACAAACAGTATTCTAGGAGTTTCATAAAGCTTACTGTTTGATTTCTAATGAGAAACTACTACAAATCACAAAGATTTATATAGTTCTCTGAAAAGAGATGATGAGAGATCTTTAATCTTGTCTCTTAACTTGTGAAGTTGAGCACTTAGAAGAGAAACTAGTGAATACTTCTCCAGGAATTTGATTCTGGATACTTATATTTCTAAACTAATAATTTCTAAGCTGTTATGGACAAAAAGCTAAACCAGTGAAAGTTCCCTAAAGTATCTCTGGGCCCATCAAATTGGGAGAGACTATTGAATATAGTTATATTTCTCAAAGCAACTCCTTTTCCTTGACATTTGGTCATTCAGTCTTTGTTTTCTTTTATTAAAAGGGAACCAAATGTTTCCTGAGGAAAGAATTCTATCCCATTTTTTGATAGAACTAGCTAATAGGAAAATTTCCCCTGATACCAAGTTTATATCTGCCTTTGCAACTTTTAGTCATTTGCCTATTGTTGTGGCCTCAGGCAGAATAAACCTAATATGTAGTGTCTAGCACTTAATAAATACTTAATGACTGACTAATTTACTAACCAACAAATCTACATACACAATCTTGGGTTCTCTTTTGATATTTAGATCCACAAATCTTGTAAAGTCTAATTCAAGAAATCTGAAAGCAAGCTTATATTTCATTTTAATTCTACTTTTTTGTGACTACTATTTCTGTCATAACAGTATCTTCATTATATTTGTTTTATGTCAATTCTTTTCTCTTGCTCATCTCCTATTTCTACTCAATTACTTTATGTGAATCCCATCTCTTTAGCATCTCATAATGGTCTCATTTTGTTTATTTTTGAACAATACAAATGAGATTATAAAGCAACCCCTTAAGAGTCTGTTTGTCTCTATTCTGTCCTTTTCCAATAAAGAATTGGAGAATTTCTCCTATATATCTTATCACTGCTACCAAAATAACCATCCTTATGCTTAGATCTATTATATGATTCTTCACTTTAAAAAATTTCAGTATCTATTAAGTAAAGTTCAAATACCTTAATTTGATGTTCAAAGGCTCCTGCAATCTTGTACTATTTCAAATCATATTATATACTTTTGGCCTTTTTTATATACTATAATCCAGCCAAATTAGCCTAGATTATTTTCTGTTCCCTTCTTCTGAAAGATGTCATATCTGATCCCATTTGTTCCTGCTCTCGCTCAAGCTTTTCCCTCTGCTGCCTCCTTTATAGATTTTCTCTCTGATGTTCTTAGTTGATTCTTACATAAAATTTTAATTTATAACTTTTAAAATACCCTAATCATAGATATTTATATTTATACATAACTTTCTTCCCTATGTGTTATAAATACTATAAATAGAAGAGAAAGAGAGTTTCTTTAATTTTATATCTCTTGAAATATCAATGATGGAATAGTGAATACTGAAAATGGAATACTTAATAAATATTTATGGAATGTTGTAGAATAGTGGAAAGCAAGCAAGATATAGTATAAGTAGAGCAGGGTACTAATTTCAGCCCTGCCATTTACAATGTGTGGTACCTTATATTGCAATGAATTGCTCTCTCTTTTTTTAAAATTTTTTTTATTATTAATTTTTATAATTATATAACTTTTTTTTGACAGTATATGTACTGCATAGGTAATTTTTTTTTTAATAACATTAGCCCTTGTGTTCCCTTTTGTTTGGAATTTTTCCCCTCCTTCCCTCCACCCCCTCCCCTAGATGGCAGGCATTGAATTGCTCTCTTAAACTTTAACATTATTGATTAGAGCAAATGAAATGAATCAGTGATTGACTAATAATAAATATATTATATCATATAAACCATTTTATTCTGATGTGAAAAAATTCATCTTATTAACTTAAAGATATTTTATATCTCATAATATTTTAATTATTTAATAATTTATAATAAAAAGAATAACACTAACTATAGCCATATTTGTAATCATCATCTATCAAAAGAATAACAAAAGAATTACTGCATATCATTTAGATTCTAGTGTTATAAAATAAAGATATGCCTCCCTGAGGCTGGGGTTAAGTGACTTACTTACCCAGGGTCACACAGCTAAGAAGTGTTAAGTGTCTGAGACCAGATTTGAACTCATGTCCTCCTGAATTCAAGGCTGGTGCTCTATCCACTGCGCCACCTAGTTGCCCCCTAGTTTTTAAAAATTAATGTTACATATGGTTTTTACTTACCTGCATGTTAAAATTTGATTTACCTGAGCTTTAAAATGGCATTATTCATATTTGGAAAGTTAATTATTTTTAATGAATTTTCAGTTATTATAGTTACTTTAGTTTAGTCACCAGTGCTTTATTAAATGCCAGATACTGTGTGCTGCCAGATCTTAGCTTTTAAGATCTAGTTATCTAAAAAGCAATGTTCTGTAAAAGTCTTTCTGGGAGACAGGCAATTTTAATTTTATTAGTTATTTACATGGAAGAGGGGTTAGAGAACTGTCTAGTATTCTGTTATTTGTAATAATATGTTATTTGAGGGACAATCAGTTCTCTCATTCAGCTTCAGCTACTTAGCTCTATCATAATTTGAACCAGAAAGTGGGCTTGAGGCACAGGTGGGAATTCTTAGAGGTACACACATACTATCTTCAAAAAATGGAGAAGAAAGAGTGAGACCTTGTACAAGAACTTAGTAATATCAGTAATGGGGACTAATTGCTCTGCAGCTCTACCTGGGATTTAATAAATTGAAATAAGATTCATCATCTTAGGGGCAAGAGGCCTGAAAGAAGAAAGTGAAAGAAGCTGTGGCCAAGAAAGTAGACTCTTGGACACTTACAGGCATCTCAAAGAAGACTTCAACTGAAGTTGCAAGAATTATACACCTTTCCAAGGCCTGAGGAAAATTCCAAAAAGAGTCTGCTTTTCCCCCAAATTTGCTTTCTAGTACCTTTCTGATGATAGATACTGTAACATATACTTTGCTTGTTTCTATTATCTGAAAGTAATCCTGTATCCTGATTTTTGCATGAAACATGGAGGGTTAATTTAAATAAGGATAGAGAGCCAATCCCCCCTTCTGAAAGTTATGAATTTACCTAATCTAATATCTAATATTGATATTAATTATTGCATCAATAAACTCAATAAGAGGAAATGCATGGACTCTTTAGAAGAACTTATATAATATTACATATAATGTTTAACTGTTCTGGGTACTTTAATACAGTGGTTTCCTAGAGTCAGCTAATACTGATAGCTAAATTTTCTGGAATGTCCTACCAAATTCCTTTTATGAGATAGATATGGTGCTGATACCTAAGCTAGTTAGGGTAAAAATAGAGAAAGAAAGTTATAAGCCAATTTCCCTAATGAATATTGATGCAAAAATCTTAAATAAAATATTAACAAAAAGATTACAGAAAGTCATTCCTAGGCTAATACACTATGAACAAGTAGGATTTATAGTAGGAATGCAGGACTGATTCAACATTAGGAAAGCTATTAGCATAACTGACTATATTAATAATCAGACTAACTTTAAAACATGTGATTATCTCAATAGATGAAGAAAAAGCGTTTTATAAAATCCAATATCTATTCCTATTGAAAACACTAGAGTGTATAGGAATAAATGAAGTTTTCCTTAAAATGATCAGTAGTATCTATTTAAAACCATCAGCAAGAATCATATGTAATGGAGATAATCTAGAATCAATAATATTGGGGTGAAACAAGGTTGTCTGCTATCGCCAATACTATTCAGTATTGTATTTGAAATGTAAGCTTTAGCAATAAAAGAAGAAAAAGAAATTAAAGGAATTAGAGTAAGTTATGAGGAAACCAAATTATCACTATTTGAAGATGATATGATAGTATTCTTAGAGAATCACCTAAAAAAACTACTAGAAACAATTCATGAGGTTAGCAAAGTTGCAGGATACAAAATAAATCTACATAAATCATCAGCATTTTTATATATTAACAACAACATCCAACAGCAAGAGATACAAAGAGAAATTCCATTCAAAATAATTGTTGATAAAATATTTGGGAGTCTATCTGCCAAGGCAAAGTCAGGAACTAAATGAATAAAACTACAAAACACTTTCCACACAAATAAAATCAGATCTAATCAATTGGAAACATCAAGGGCTCATGGGTAGTTTGAACGAATATACCAATCAAATTCCTAAGAAATTACTTTGCAGAGCTAGAAAAAATGATAGCAAAGTTTATCTGGAAGAACAAAAGGTCAAGAATTTCAAGGAAATTAATGAAAAAAATGCAAATGAAGGCGGCTTAGCTGTGTCAGATCTAAAACTATATTGCAAAGCAGGGATCACCAAATCCATTTGGTACTGGCTAAGAATAAGAATAGTTGATCAGTGGAATAGATTAGGTTCACAGATCAAAATAGTCAATGACTATAGAAATCATGTGTTTGATAAACCCAAACACCCTAGCTGTTGGGATAAAACTCAGCATTTTACAAAAATTGCTGAGAAAATTGGAAATTAGAATTGCAGAAACTAGCCACTGACCCACACCTAACAAAGTATACCAAGATAAGGTTGAACTGGGTTTATGATTTAGACATAAAGAATGAAATTATAAATAAATTAGAAGAACAAAGGATAGTTTGCCTCTCAAATCAGCAAAAAAAAAAATTTCCAAAGAAGAATTGGCATTCATTTTTGAACACAAAATGGATAATTTTTATTATATTAAATTAAAAAGGTTTTATACAAACAAAACTAATGCAGACAAGATTAGAATGAACTGGGAAAACATTTTTTACATTCAAAGGTTCTGATAAAGGTTCTGATAAATTGTAGAAAATTGACTCAAATTTATATGAATTGAAGCTATTTGTCAATTGACAAATGAAAAGAATATGAACAATTTTCAGATGAAGAGATAAAAACCATTTCTTGTCATATGACAAGGTGCTCTAAATCACTATTGATCAGAGAAATGCAAATTAAGACAACTTTGAGGTACTATTACACACATCTAAGAGTGGCTAAGATGACAGGAAAAGATAATGACGAATGTGGAGGGAATGTGGGAAAACTGGGACACTTATACATTGTTGGTGAAGTTGTGAAGTGATCCAACCATTCTGGAGAGTAATTTGGAATTATGCCCAAAGGGCTATCAAACTGTGCATACTCTTTAATCCAGTAGTGTTTCTATGAGGCTTATAAGCCAAAGAGATCTTAAATGAGGGAAAGGGACCCACATGTGCAAAAATGTTTGTGGCAGCCCTTTTTGTAATGGGAAAAAAATTAAAACTGAGTGGATGCCCATCAATTGGAGAATGACTGAATAAGTTATGGTAAATGAATGTTATGGAATATTATTGTTCTATAAGAAACAATCAGCAGGATGATTTTAGAGTGACCTGGAGAGACTTATATGAAGTGATGCTAAGTAAAATGAGCAGAACCAGGAAATCATTGTATATGGCAGCAGCAATATTATATGATGTTATATGATGATCAATTCTGATGGATGTGACTCTTTCCAATAATGAGATGATTGAGACCAGTTTCAATGATTTATTGATGAAGAGATCCATCTAAACCCAGAGAGAGGATTGTGGGAACTGAATGTGGATCACAACATAGCATTTTTACTCTTTTTGTTATTGTTCACTTGTATTTTTTAAACTCATTTTCTTTCCTTTTTGATATAATTTTTCTTGTGCAGCAAGATAATTGTATAAATATGTATTCTTATATTGGATTTAACATACAAAACATATGTTGAATTACTTGTCATCTAAGGGAGGGTTTGGGAAGAAGGGGGAAAATTAGAACACAAGATTTTGTAATGATTAATGTTGAAAAAAATATCCATGCATATATTTTGAAAATTAAAAAGCTTTAATAAAAATAAATAATATAAAAATAAAATATTTCATGGAAAATTTATTTTTAGTTATTTCCAATCTAACAAAATCAAATTGAATTAGAATCTGTAACCTAAAGACTTGAAAATGAACTGAGACTAAGGGGACTGAAATAAGTGGCATGTAGTCTAAGAGTCACTACTACTGTATGACATACCTATCACACATACACCCCCCCTCCCCATTTTACTGTGGGTTGACAAAAGAGACTAGATAACATTCTTTCAAGACTTTCCTTTGACGATTGACATTCTTAAAGAATTTTCATTACTTTCAACTGCATTGCCATGAACATCACCAAATAATATTTTAAAAGTTACAAGAATTAATCAAATACAATGTGAGAGCTCTAGAAAATTCAAAGATTGGTACTGAAAAACATTAATCTCAAGTTAAAGATTAAATCACATAAGATGATCTACTTAATAAAATAAAATATTTAATGTCATTTCTAGAAATATGATGCTAGAAAATATAGACACATGAATTTATGTATTTTCCTCTAGAGAATAAATGATGAAAGCATTTTTTGTTATTTTGATTGATTAGAACCCTCTAGTTGGCTTATATAGAACTACAAACTTCACCATGAACAGTTGGTGAAAAAATATATATAATTTAAGAGAAATTTTAAAACATCAAATTGATATGGGGGAATGTTATAGATATTAATGAAGAATCACACAGAGGTCCAATTTTACAAAAAAGCTAAAAAAGAATACTCTTGCAAGCAATACTCCTGCAACTGTATGAGATTTCAGTTTAATGAATTCAGTTTATATGAAGATAAGAAAAATGTTAACAATAGATTAGATATCAGATTTAATGACAATAAATTTATGGGGAAAATTAACAGGTTAGCATGCAACTTTATTTGTCAAATTATGGTTAAATTGCAATTACACATTGATTAAAGAATACAAGAGTTAGGCAAATATCAAGAAAATCATTCTGTAAGAATCATTAGATTATATAGAATTTATGATAGAACATATTGTATATATTTTTAATTTATAGATTGTTCATTGTGCATCCTTTTTATCAGTTAAATTTGTGATAAACACGTAGGTATATACACAAATTTATATTACATATGTGCAATATACATTTATACATACAATATAAATATATACAACATATACACAATTTTCTCCCAGAACCATTTATTAAACTTTTACCAGTACATTATTGTTTTCATACCTATAGAATGCAAGCTACATGTGTGGAAGAGATGTGTGTTTATGAGTGTGTGTGTGTGTGTGTGTGTGTGTGTGTGTGTGTGTGTGTGTGTGTTTTATATGTGTGTATATATATATATATATATATATGTTAGGATTACTAGGTGAGAACTCAGGTTGTCTGGACAGTGACAAGGTGAGAATTCAGGTTGTCTGGACAATTACAAGGTGAGAACTCAGGTTGACTTGATAGAAGGAGCAAACTCATTGGCTGAAGCGGTTCTTCCCAGAAGCCCTTGCATTATCCCATGCCCATTCTCTGGGAGAATAAAAGAGAGGACTCCCAGAGATAGAAGAAGGTCTCTGCATTACATCAGGCCTGACGGGGCTCTCTGCAGGAAGGGAAGTCACTTCTAAGGACAAGAGTTAACAGCAACTGCCTGGAGACAACGGTTCTCTACAGGAAGAAGAATCTGTCTGAGAGATTTGAGTAGACACAGCAGATCTCTTCCCAGAGAGCGATCCGGCAGCTTCTGGAGACGACAGCTTGCTACATATATATGTGTGTGTGTGTGTGTGTGTATGCATATATCTGTGTATACAAGCAATATATATTTTGAATGTTCCTAAACATCTAGCACATTTTGACTTCTAAAAATGTGAGCTATTTGTTGTAACAGGCTATGATTAATTTTATCTCCAGAGAGACAGAAGATATAGGAAGAACAGGATTGTGGATAAGATTACATTCTAAATGATCTCCCAGGAATGATACAGGAAAGACCTTGGAAAGATTTGGCCCTATCCCTATTCAACAGGGAGGAGGTAGTAGAAAGATAAATGCAGTGATTGATCAGCTTTACCATCTGCAGTAATGCCTATCAGTGTTTCATGGAGAATTAGGAAAAGATCCAACTTTGAACCAAGAAATAGCTTTCTTCATCTGGGACTGAACAAGGTAAAAATGCAAAGGTTTGAGGAGCTGGAAGTAGATGTGAGCAATAAACCAGTTTGGTCTTTGAGATAACAAATAATTTTTCTTATAAAATTTGGATTGTGCTTGGTGTTAAGGAGGAGTAGATTATATTGGGCATTCATTGCATGATGCATAACCTGTGAGACATGAAAAAGCAAGATTTAGATGATGTATGCCAGTGGACTCCTCAATGAAGCCAGTAGAATGGAGGAGGAAATAGATATATGAACTTATTTAAGATAATTAGCCTGGGAAGGCAAGTGGAAGAGGAAAGGTGTAATTTGGGAAGGGATAGAAAACAACTCAAATTCCAAATACTCTGCTATATATATAGCCAAACATGCTAGATGCTGCCATCTGGTTATACTTCTAAGCTTCCAAACTCCAAACTTCATTTCAAAAATACACATATGTTTTGCTACTTTTTTTCTTTTCTTGCTATTTACTTTCTTTCAACAATAAAATGCTTTTCCTACATGACTTTCTCTTCAGTTTTATCACATTCAAGATGACTAAATTTGAGGAAAAAAAATTAGTAAGTTGTTAAATGAACAGTTAACAAATAGTTAAGAACAGTTTAAATAGTTAAGATAGATATTGTAGGACAATTAGTCATAACTCCTTTACTTAGAAAACAAGGATAGAAATTACTTTAGAGGTTATTTAATTCAAATCCCACTTCTTACAAATGAAATTGAGACCTGCGATAGTTAAATGTCTTGCCCATAGTTTGTAATGTATACTCTATCAATTTTTAAAATTATAGATAGTCTTTCACAGAAATTACATTTTTGGGAAAGAATGAACAATCAAAGTCACTATTCTTTCTGTAAAAATATGGACAGGACTATTTAAAGTAATCAGTTGTTATAATCAGGGAATGATATGCACATTCTAGTGGGGCAAAACAAGTAAAATTATTTGTAGATATGGAAACTGAAATTTTATAAAGCTGATTTTCCATTCCAAGTTTTCCAGTTTGCAGAATGACTGCAATATTTAAAGAACACTATTATCACCTAAAATTTATTTTAAGATTTTAAAATTTTGTGAATGTTACCAAAAGATGAAAATCACATTTGTTTTTGTAAAGATTTTCTAAACCGTACAAACACCTTCTTACAAAACAACTTCTGTTATACCTTCAATAATTTGATCTGCAGATAATTTAGGATTCATGGTAATTTTCCCATTGTAACATGAAAGGTTTTACTATTTTAGACCTTAATTCCTTAAGTTAGAGGGACATCATGTGGTAGTATTTGGTTATACATTCAGGGCTTCCATTTATTTAATAACCTTTTTCATGTGAAACCTATTTAAAATTGACATGGTACAGTTGCCTTTTTTAGAATTCTTTTTTTGGTATGACAATCACTGTTGTTTTTTTTTTTTTTTTTCCTTTTCTTCACTCTCACAAAGGATCTTTTGAAGGTTTTCCATTTTTTCTTTTTCAGAGCCACATTCAAGATGACCAGATTTGAAAAAAAATTGCATAAGTAGTTAGATGAACAGTTCAGAAAAATATTATAGGACATTAGTCATAAGTCCTTTACTTAGGAAACAAGGATAGAAACTACCTTAGAGGTTATCTCGTTCAAACACCACTTCTTACAAATGAAACTGAGATCTGCAGAATTTATATGATTTGCCTACAGTTTGTTTAGCTAGGCCTTACATTACAGAGTGAAATTAGATCAAATTAAATTCATCATATTTTCTAATATATATATATATATATGTATACACACACACACACACACACATATATATATATATATATATATATATATATATATATAAAACTGCTTTATTTCACTTAGATTTAGTGAAGTTAATTCAGTTTATTTCTGAAT
The DNA here is from genome assembly GCF_048593235.1 of Sminthopsis crassicaudata. Lineage (NCBI taxonomy): Eukaryota > Metazoa > Chordata > Mammalia > Dasyuromorphia > Dasyuridae > Sminthopsis > Sminthopsis crassicaudata. Next base: position 208,483,159 of record NC_133617.1, on the reverse strand, counting down.
ATTTTGGCAATTTATACAGATAATTTTGAGATTGAATCCTGGGCACCTTCATCCCTTTGATTCTTATAAAGGATTTATAAAAAGGCCTTGTTATTCAATATGTTTTATATTTTGTCATCCAGATCATTGACGAACAAAATCTGAAGATGTAACTCTATCTTGGGAGCTTATATTGGTCACTGACACCAATTATGATTCAATTGTTTGCTGTTTCTCCACAAAGTCAATGCAGTATAAATTATGCCTTTAGCTGTTAAATTGTTTAAGAAATAGAACAGAATAAAAATAACTGCTAAATGTAAGAATATAATTTTTTCCTATTTCTTAATGTTTCATAATCTTCACTATGTGATTGAAAAGTACTGGCCTTATAGTATTTGTCCTTTATGATGTGATAATGATCATTCTCAAACAGAGGTGAAATGATTTGCATAAGCTCATATAGATTTGAACTCAGGTCTTCCTTCCTGATTTCCTAACTCTAGGTCCAATTCTTTATTCATTACATTGCTTCTGAAACAATGTAGTGACTCTTTCATTTATGACATTCAGTAAAAGGAGCAGTATTTCAGACCTTGGGAGGTTTAAACATTTGAAGAAACAAAGGATTCTGAGTGGAGACTAAGAATTGTAATTAGCCTATCATTGATGTGAGAACAAGGGATTCATTCAGGGGATAATCTGAGTTAACTTTAGAGCTGAATCAGAGATATGGGTTCATCCAACAGAAATGCTGACTTTGTATATTTTGTAAGATTGACATTTTGCAGAAACTAAGCTAATTTGAACCTTCCTACAGAGACCAAGATAGATAAGGAGAATATATCCAATAAATGAAATTAGGTTGTTTTGACTATGTTTTTAAATTACATATCTTTTTCAGTTACTAAACAGCTAATCAATGGTCATGCAGTTAAATGGAAATGTGGTCCCTGCCACTGGCCCTATAACAATGGTGGGAATATAGTCATTGTGAGGTCAAATCAATGACAGTAGAGAAAAAAAATCACCCCAAATCCTTCAATGTACCCTGGAATCTTGAGATGATTTATACTACACCAGCTTCTGAGAGAGTGGGGCCAACATATATACTCTAACTATATTTGTTGCTACTATTCTTTCCCCTCTCTTTACCTGAAATGCTATCTTCTTTCTACCTCTTAACTATTTGAAACGCTACCCTTTAAGTCTATATTCAAAGATCACCTATCTTCTTCATGAAACCTTCCTTGATTTTCCACCTGACTTTTACTCCTCTAACTTCTCATAGCATTTAAGATGTTTGTGTGACTCTGAACTTAACAAATATCCTTAAAACATAAGCATGAAATACAGAAAATAAATATTGTATATGAAACCACAAAATTCTATTGTGCACAACTTGTTTTTTTAAAAGAATGTGATAATACATTACTTTATTTTTCTTTTAATATTTTATTTATCCTACATATATTTAAAACAATTTTTAACATTTGTTTTTAAAAAACTTTGAGTTCCAGATTTTCTTCCTTCCTCCCTCCCCAACATTTCCCCCCAACATTGAGAAGGCTTATGTAAAGCTATGCAAAACATTTTTTAAAATTCATGTTATGAAAGAAAACATAGAATTCCCTCTCCCCTAAAAAAAAAACCCTCAAGAAAAATAAAGCCAAAAAGGGTATATTTCAATCTGTATTCAGATGTAATCACTACTTTCTCTGGGTATGTATAACATTTTTCATCATAAGTCTTTCAGAGTAGTCTTAGATCATTTTATTGTTGAGTATAGCAAAGAAATTCATAGTTGATCATCCTACAACATTGCTATTACTTTGAAAAAGTACATTTTACTTTGTATGAGCTCATGGGGGACATTCAGGTGTATATGAGAGTATTCTGCTCATCATTTCTAATAGAACAATGATATTCCTTCATAATCACATATCACAATTTATTCAGCCATTCACCAATTGAGGGTCATCTTTTCAATTTCTAATTCTTTACCCTGAGAAAAGAGCCACTATAAAGAAGTCTGTATATATTGGTCTTTTTTCTTTCTTTTTTTAAAAAACTCTTTTGAGACACATGTCTGGTAGTGGTGCTATTAGGTCAAAGAGTACACCTTTGGGCATAGGTCATATCTTTTGATTATCAATTTGGGAATGGCTTTTAAAAAAAATAAACTTGACTTAGTTCCTTATACATTTGAGAAATGAGGTCTTCATCAGATAAACTTGCTTCAAATTTTTTTTTCACAAATACTGTTCTTAGCTGTACTTCCCTCCCCTTTATTCTATTCTTTTTCTCTCCCCTTTCACTCTGTCCCTTCTCAAAATGTTTTACTTCTGACTACCCGTTTACCCAATATGCTCTGTCTTCTATTGCCCTTACCCCATTTCCTTTCTCCTACTTTCCTGCAGGTTGAAATATATTTCTAAACCCATATTGAGTGTGCATATTATTTCCTCTTTCAGCCAATTCTAATGAGAGTTAAACTAACTCATTCTCCCTCCATTTCCCCTTCTCTGCTGTAGCAGATCTTTTCTTTTGTAGCAGATCATTTAAGCCATTCCACTTCTCCTTTTCCCTTTCTCCCAGTATATTCTTCTTTCACCTCTTAATTTTGTATTTTAAAAGATATCATCCCTTCATATTCATCTCACAGCTGGGTCCACTGTCTATTTTTGCTCCTTCCAACTGCCTTGAGAAACTTGAGAAAGAATTTGAGAAAGTTCTTATGAGTTATAAGTATCATCTTCCCATGCAGGAATATGAAAAGATTAACATTATTAAGTGTCATGATATCACTTTCCTGCTTACCCCCTTATGTTTACATGAGTCCTATATTTGAGAAATCATATTTTCCATTCAAGTCTGGTCTTTTCATCACAAATGATTTAAAGTCCACTATTTCATTGAATATCTATATTTTTCTGTGAAAGATGACACTCAGTTTTGCTGAATAGGTGATTCTTTGTTGTAATCCTAGATCCATTGCTCTCTGGAATATCGTTTTCCAAGCCATCTGATTCTGTAATGTAGAAGCTGCTAAATTTTGTGTTTTTCTGATTGTGGATTCATTATTCTTGAATTGTTTCTAGATGCTTGCAATATTTTCTCCTTGATCTGGGGATTCCTGAATTTGGTTATAATATACTGATGTGTTTTCATTATAGGATTTCTTTCAGGAGGTAATCAATGGATTCTTTCAATTTCTATTTTACACTCTGGTTCTAGAATATCAGGCTGGTTTTCTTTGATTATTTCTTGAAAGATGACATCTAGGCTCTTTTTTAGATTATGGCTTTTGGGTAGAAAAATTTTTTTTTATTATTTCTCCTGGATCTATTCTACAGATCAGTTGTTCTTCCAATGACATATTATCATGTTGTTTTCTTTCTTTCTTTCTTTCTTTCTTTCTTTCTTTCTTTCTTTTTTTATTCTTTTAGTTTTGTTTTATTGTTTCTTGATTTCTCACAAAGTCATTGGCTGTTCAATTCTAATTTTTAAGCAATTATTTTCCTCATTGAAACTATGTATCTTCTTTTCCATTTGACCAATTTTTTTTAAGGCATTCTTTTTCTCATTACCTTTTTGTATTTTCTTTCTCACCATTCTCAATTCTCATCTAAGTTTTTCCTCTACCTCTCTTATTTGATTTTCAAAATCCCTATTGAACTGTTCAATAGTCTGAGATTTATTCTTATTTTTCTTAGAGCTTTGGATGTAGGAGTTTTAATTTTCTTGTTTTCTTTTGAGTGTATATTTTGATCTTCCTTGTCACTATATTAACTATGGTCAAAATCTTTTGCTGCTGTTTGCTTATTTTCTCAGTATATTATTTGTTCATTTAATTCTTTATTAAAGTAGGGATCTGTATCCAGGGTGGAATCCTTCTAAAGACCTGTACTGTGAACCAACACTACAACTTTTGATTTGAGTATGGACAAAGCAATAGAATCCTGCTTCTTTGATCATAAACTGACCCCTGTAATTTCTTTTTATTCAGTCATTTGACTCCTTCTTACCTCTGGAAGCTGCTGATGCTGCTGTGGCCAACATTATTGATTCAGTGACTCCCAAAACTTGCTCTTGGTTTGCTGGGGCTCTTCATACATCTAGTGTGACAAACTTTTTCTGTTCACCTTCCAGGTGTTCCTTGATATTTGTAAGCTGAAAGATCTGGATTGTCACAGCTGCTGCCACTGATTCAGAAACCCTAAGGTCTGCTAGAGCTAGAATTGCATTAGCATGGCTTGGGAATTGTGCTACACTTTTGTCCTGCGGCAACAAAGCTTTCCTGCTAACTTTCCCAGTTGTCTTTGTCTGGAAAATTGTTTTACTCCACATTTTTTTGTGGGTTATGACACTTAAAATTTGTTTAAAATCATTACTTAAAGGTATTTGGAAGGATTTGGGGAAGGAAAAGGGTAAGTCCCCCATCTTGGCTCTAGATCTCAACAAATTAGTTTCAAAATTATCCCACTTGCCTACTTTAGAATTGCAAAACAATTCACTTTGTGGTACAAAAGATTATGATACAATGTAAAGATTATTTAATCTGGATAAACTAATTACTTGTGACTATACTATTCTAACATCTCTATGATATAAAACTAGAAATGTCTTTTATAATTGAAAATGATTATTCACAGTGCCTGAGGGCTACATAAAGAGTTAAGTAACATTACATTTATTAGTAACTTTTTTTAAATAAAAGTAGCAACATTCAATATATAAATAGGACAGAGAGAATAAAAATATATATTAATAGAATATTTGTGTTATCACTGAATTTAAGAAGACATATATCACTCTTAAAAACTTATAAATTAAGTCTTTTTTTTTTTTTTAAGATTAAAGTAGTAATCTTCCAGGCAGTTTTATTTGAAAATGTATTCTATGCTTAGACATTCCTGGAATTTATCTGGACTCTGATAATTGAAGCATAAATCCTTGTTCATATAACATATTAGTGACATATTGGGATGTGGCATAAATTTTATTTTTAAAATCTCAGACTAGTCCCATATTAATTCTTTCTTCTATCATGACTTGGAACAATAAGTCATCACTTCAACACAACACACAAAAAACTCCCAAAAAACAAAAACAGAAAATCCTTCATACTTAATACAGGATAAGAATTTTTAGAGCTGGAAAGAATCTGAGATGTCATCCAGTCTAACCTTCTCATTTTACAGATGAGAAAACTAATATATGAAATTAAGCAACTTTGCCCAAATTCACGCAAATTACTAGGAAGTCAATATCTAAATCCCAGATTTTTTGGCTCCAAATTTAACAAAATTTCTACAGACTATAAATGATAACAAATCCAATTTTGTAAAGAAAAATATTGGTGTACTATGTGTGTGTGTGTGTGTGTGTGTGAATAAATGTATGTATGTATATATGAACTACATAAATAACCCTTCCAGTTCTCTTTAGGTTCTATCTTTTTTGACCAGGTAGGAGTTTGTTCACTTTATTCCTATAGATTGTGTCAGTTCCTCAGGAGGAATACAATGCTACACTTGGTGGTGAAAAACTATACATCTGTGATTCTCAATTTTGATCTTAGGAACTATATGTAATCTTGGTGGAAGAAAAAAAAAAACTATAAATTTGGTACTTATTACCATAGCTCCTGAGCCCTATTAATGATTTCCATGCAAACCAATCAGCCAAAATAATATCATTAGCTCCTAATTTTAAAACATGTATTAATAGAAAACAAATGCAAATGTAAATATCATCATATATCAACAAAATAATAATGGAGTCTGAATGCCAGAGAGGAAAGCCAAACATAAAAACTTATAAGTTGAGGTATTTGATTAGGGAAACCCATGAGCCTGTGGCAACTCACAACCTGGATTATAGGCCATGATATTCTTGATCTTTTTCAGGAGCAATTAGCACCATACATCACTTCCTTGGAGGACAGTTCCTGTCAGACAAAAACCTTTTCTCTGAGACTTTCAGGCCATTGAACAAAATCTCTTTTGGCAAATAGTAACTTTAAGCCAGGCATGTTAAATGTCTTCTTTCTAAATTTTGCACTGACAATATTAGACATCATTTAGTAAAAGTTCCTTCTTCATCCTATGACCTGCAAAGTTATTAATATCTGCACTTTAGGTTTCTGTCTCTTGAGTGATAAAAGATATTTATTACATATAAATAGATAATAAGCCTGTGAGAAATTTCTTATAGGTATAAATGATACTGAGGGGCAAGAGAGCCTTTCTTCAGCTAGCACTTCAAACAGCAGAAGATTCTGTTTTCTCTAATCAGTTCACAGAATTAGTAGTGATTTTTTTTTCAATTAATTGAGCTATCAGCCTCAACTACAGAGCGAACTGTTACTATTTCTATTAATCTGGTCCTAACTGTGCCTAGCTCAAAGTAGCTGTTTCTATTGATTTCTAAGCTCTCTTGACTTCTGTAGCCTCTTCATGTCTTTTCTTCTTCAGATTCTACATCTGTCTTCTGAGTTTTGTATGCAGTTTAACTTCAGGTTTATATCAAATCAGGCCTTCAAGTATAATTTATAGCTATTGTTAGTTGAAAACCCCAAATTCATGTTTCTGTCAAGTATGACATAAATAATTGATATATCATACAGTGAAATGTATCTCACTGCTCCCAGTCTTCTGATTCAAATCTTCCTTGCAATAAAGTCCTGAAAACTTTCCTTTGTAATGTAGATAATTGAAACAATGTGCTGTAACCATCTTTATCATCAGTAAACTTTTGCTTTTGACTGGGACTACTTTCACTCATTTCCTATCAGAAGTATTTGTGTTTCTCCTCAAGCTGCTTTTCTGTGTTTCTCGTACAAATTTCACTTTTATATCCTTGATCACAAAAGAAATGAGCATGACCTTACATATATATTCTATATTGCTTACCTTAAAAAAGAAATGAATACCAAAAACAAAATATGATTTAAAAATTAGATTCCCCCATGAAATATAGACAATGTATTTATTTTATTTCATTATTATTGTGCTATTCTTTATAGATTGCCCCTCTTTAATATCTCATTAATAGAATTTGTGATGAACATGGAATGAATTTGTTGGAGAAGTGTTGGAATACACAGGAGCCACCTGACAGTGGCTGCTGGAGATCCAATCCAGGCCTCCAGAATAGATCTCCTCTTCTGAGAGGATGATACAAGGAGACTGAGAGGCAGTTGCTGTTCTCTGAACTCTCCACTGAGAGGCCGTTGCTTTGTCTGACCTCTCTTCTCTTCCCCCTGCCTCCAATTTATCACATTCCCAGTCTACAACACCTGTGTCAGCAAAGTTTGCTCTACAACTTCTTCAGATGCTATGATTCATAGTTGTGGTGGTTCTCAGAGAATTGACCTGTCCCTTTAAAATTCCCTGTTTTTTGTTTTTTGCTGTTATTTTCCTCCCACAGCATGGTCCACACATTGAGGAATGCAAGCAGCACTATCATTTCTGGATGATTGTAGTAGGTGTTGATTGAGGCAAACTTTCAAACGGAGAAGAGGATTGTAGTCAGAAAAAGGCATTTAAGTCTCTCATCAGTCTCCTGGCTTGGCCATTTGATGTGTTGGCCCATTTACTTACCCCTACTAAAAAAAGTCTTACCAAGGCTCTTCTTCCTTTCTTTCCCCATGGTTACTGAAGGAACTCTGTAATGATCCTTCTCGTGAACAGGTCTGTTTTTTCTTATAATTCTTATGCCCCACATTGTGCTACTGGGAGCCACCTGACAGTGGCTACTGGAGATCTACCTCAGACCTGCAGAATGGATCTCCTTGTGTGAGAGGATGATACAAGGAGACTGAGAGGCAGTTGCTGTTCTCTGACCTCTGTTGTGTTTTCTGACCTCTCTCCTCTACTCTCTGACTCAAATTTATCTTATTTCTAGTCTACAACACCTGTGTCAGCAAAGGCTGCCTTGCAACTCCTTCAAATATTGTGATCTACAGCTGTGGGGAGACTCTGGGAAAATTGACCTGTCCCTTAATAGAATTAATATCAGAGAAGTGCAAAGACTGATAAGTAGTCCAACAAAGAAATTCTAGAACCATAAAGTATGAAGTGGAAAGAAGGTGATGAAATCTAAATATGGCAACACAGAAGAAAATTCATTTGAAGTGAAACTTGGAAGCAAATTTATGGTAAAAATCTTTTAAAGAATGACATTTTTAAAAGACAGAGTAAAATAGTGGGTTGAAATCAAGAAGATTTGACCTTAAGATCTAATTTCAGATTCTTCCTCTGACATATACTAGGGGAGTGACTATAGGGAAAATCTTTTAATCTCTCAGTCCCCCCAGACAAGGGAAGCAATAGAGAGTGCACAGGACCTGGATTCAGGAAGGCCTAAGTTCAAATTTGACATCAGACACTTAGTAGCTATGTGACCCTGGATAAATTATTTAACTTTGCCTCATTTCCTTATCTGTGAAATGAACTAAAGAAGGAAATAATAAATTACTCCATAATCTTTTCCAAGACAACCCTCAAAGAGATCACAAAGAGTCAGTCAATTATCTAAAACTTAAAATTACAAATAAATTATTGATTCCCTTGAAAGAAGAGACTGTTTTTTATTTTTACATTTTGGCCTTTCTTTGTATCTGTAATGCTTAGCAAAATCTCTACATAGTAGGTATTGTAATGAATAAAAAAATAAAATGAATGAGGAAGCAAAAGATTCAAGCATCTAGGCATATCAATTTATTAAGTAATGCATGCCAATTGTCCAACAAATTAGAACCAGCAATTTTCCTCAGTTATGGCATTGACCCTGAACACACAAAGAAACAGAATTTTATGTTAAAAACAATTAATCAAATAAGGGTAATTAAGAGTAAACAATTAACTAAAAAAATAGCATTAAGTAATATGATATCAAATTGGAAGAAAAATTGAGTACTTTTCAAGTAGGAACTTTCCAAGTTGGAAGAGCAATTTCTTAAAATCAGAAAAAGGGGTGTCCCACTCCCCTTTCATCTTCCCTCCCAATAATTATGTTCAAGCAAAGGAACATAGAAACAATAATGGATTGATCAGTATGAGGCTAGTTTTCACATAGGACATATGGGTTGTTTGAGAAGTATAATTTGAGAAAATTCCTTGTATTACTCTTCTCATCTGACCAGATTTCTGGTCATCATAATCTAGTCCTTAATTAAAGATCTCTAAACAGTAACTAGGAGTGGTCTACTTTCCATTCATAGGGCTAGGTGTAAACAATGCAATGATATTTTCTCACAATTTTTACCATTGAATAAAGTTTTCTCACAGAATAGAAATTTGGCTAAACCTATGATCAAATAGAAAAGAAACTGGGCTAGCTCCAGAATTGAGCCACAAGATGGAGTCATTGTCTTAATACTTTTGCTATTCCAATTCCCTCAATTCAGCAAAAGGAATTTCCACAATGGAAGTTCCCTACATTGATGGAATCACAATTGTGAACCAAAAACAAAAACAAAAATTAGTAAAAAAGGAATAAAAACAAAGGATTATACTGAGCCAAAGGTAATACTGAATAGCAGACAATTATATATTATATTGCAAGATTTTATGAATATCTTTAAGAAAAAAGATTGACAAATGATTGAAAAATAACAAGTTTACAGTGAGAAGATATTAGCTGACTAAAAAATAACAAACAAGTATACAGTGAGAGGATATTAGCAGCTAAAGTTTTCAAGAAAAGATTCGTGTAGAAGCTAATATTTGAGCTAAGTCTTAAAGTAAATAGGGATTCTTGAGACAGAGTTGATGAGGGAAAGAATTCCAGGAATGAGAGAACCTTTACAATAGCAAAGAGATGGGAAAAGTTCCCCTTCTTCTGTTGGCAAGTTCCTTCTAGGGATTTCTATTTAGAGGATATACTTTGGAAGTTAGCCATGTTTTATGCTTATCCTGATTGTGCTTCTGACTATATGGAGTTAATTACCCTTTGTCCACGTAGATTAGCCCTTAGAAATAAGGGAGGGTAATAAATAATTGTAGAGCTGGTATCATGTATTAGTCTTTGTGATAAATACATTTTATCAAGATCATTTCATTTGATCCTTACAGCAACCTTATGAGGTAAGTGTTATTATTATCTCTATTTTATAGTTAGGAAACTGAGACAGATAGGAGTTAAATAACTTGTCCAGGGTCATACAGCCAGTAAGTGTCTGAGACTAAATTTGAGCTCAGGTGTTCTTTAAAAAAAAAAAAAAAATCATTATTAATTTATTTTAGGTTATATGTGTACCTTCATTTTTTTTTTTTAAAGAAAATTTACATTTTATTTAGAATGCAATCTCCTTTGGATCAGCATCCTGCCATGTGGTGTCCTTTCCCTTCCATATCACGTGACATCTCCCCTAACTGCACCATGTTTTCCAACCTGTGCCATCTAGCTGCCCCATCTCTTCACTGTTTTGAAAGAGAACAAAAATAATACCATCAAGTTCTACCAGCAACTGTGGCAACCCATGGGAAAAAAAAAAAAGAACAACTTTCTTCAATTATTCTCAAAGCAACAAATACTCCTATCACAGGTTGGAAAACATGATGCAGTTGGGGGAGATATCACATGGTATGGGGGAAGGGAAAGGACACCACATGGCATGATGTTGATGCAAAGGAGATTGGCAGCCATGGTGTGAAGGTCCAGGCTAGCTCCTCTGAAGGGCTCAGAATAAGTCCTGGCCCCATGTTGGGTGCCAAAATGTCAAGGTCCTGTTGTCTCTTCAATTATAATCCTTCTCTGGAAGGAGATTTCTTTTTTGTAAAATCTTTTCCTCTGTGAGCAGATTTCTTAGGAAGCTTCTGGAGCCTCCAGCCAGACTCTCCTTCTTGACCAGTGTCTAAACTCAATCTCCTCGTCAGACTCACTCCAGGCTCAATGCTGCCTTTTTTATCCTCCCAGAGAATGGGCACATGAGAACTCAGGGGCTTGTGAGAAAATTACTTCAACCAATGAACTTGCTCCTTTTAAAGGTTGTGTAAACTCCTTTTCATATGTAAACTCCTCCTCAGAAGTTCAAAGGTGTAAACTCCCGGTAAAGGCCCTAACCAAAGGTGTGAACTAGAGAATTGTTAAGTACCGACTTAGCACTTAGTAAGAACCCTGAGATGGCCATAGGTGAGTTTTTTAGGAGAAATTTTTTAGGGGAAATGTGGGATTTAGACAGAAGAAAGATTGAGCAACCTGGAGGAGGTAAAGTTAGACAAGGATGGACCCCAGTAGAGAAAAAGGATAAGCAAGGTCCAGAGGGATTGGAGATTGAGAACAAGATGGTTGAGGAAATGTATCAAGAATGGTGGGAGAGGTCTTCAAAGGTTAATAAATAACAAAGGAGGAATTGTATGGAATTAACTGAGTGAAGACACTATCATGGAAAAATAGCCTTAACTATATCTTAACTGTGACTTTAGACTTTATAATAGCAAATAAAAAGTTGCAGGTGTTTATCTCCTTCTGTTTCTCATCACCTCTTAATTAGCATTTAAGTTCCTCTTTTCTATTCACTTATTTCTGGGTTAGATTTCTTTGATTAAAATGTAAGTTCAGACACCCCCCAAAATGGGAGAAAAGGCCAAGCTGCAGGGGTGGGGGTTTCTGTGTTCAGACTATTTAATCATGTGTTTTGCAGTTTTTACTTTGCATTTTTTTTTTTTTTTTTTTTTTTTTTTTTACTGACAAATACCTTGTCATATGGGAAATGTCCTTTCTCATGAGATGGTAATAACCTGTCCTCCCCCACCCCTTTTTGTTTTTGCTTTTTCTTATTCTGAGAATTTGTTTTTGTGGCTGATACTGTCCCACATATTGCTAAATGATTTTTATTCATATACTGCTGAACAGAACTGGAGAAAATTTAGAAACTGTGTGACTGAATCTACCATAAATTTGTGTAACATATTCTCAAAAAGGCTTTCAGCAAAACAGTTCTTTTATACTTTCTTAATAGACTCATAATTTCTATTTGATCTTTCCCAGTAGATTGCTTTCCTTTTTTTACTAATCTTCACTAATCTCTTTTGCCTACAACAGGCAATGTGGGTTCTCATATTTTTCCTGTTTGTTAGGATAGGGGAGACATGGGAATCCATAATCTATCAAACATAAATTTAAAAAAAAATCTTTATTTGATCTATCCACCCTCACTAGCTTTAGCATTAATGTTTTTCTCTCTTTTCATTGCCAAACTGGAGAAATCCATCTACAATTGTTATCTCCACTTCCTTTCCTGTCACTTTCTTCCAAACTCCAGCCTGACTCTGACCTTATCTCTCCAATGTTATCAGTGACTTTGTAATTGAGAAATATGTGTTTGCTCAGTCCTCATATAATTTGATTTCTTTATAGCCTTGACTGCTGATTACTCTCTTCTGAAACTTTTTGGCTCTTTAACATTTTGTGATACTTTTCTGTAACGTGCTCTCCTGGCAGTTACAATTACTAGTCTGTCCTAGACCCACCAGAGTACCTTTGACCACTGTCCTTTGCAGTGTGAGCTCTACCCGGCTCGCCTCCTCTGAGGCCTTCTAAGGTCTCTAGCACACAATCTCTGAATCTATAGCTTAGTAACCGGTAGCGCACTCAAGAACAATCACGTGTAATCTTAAAAGCCTTTATTATACCTACTCACATAATGCCCTAGCTGATGCCCTGACTTGTTGGTTCCCGAGGTGAACACCCTGGTCAGAAGAGCCCATGTGTTCACTACCAAAACCCTTACCTCTTTCGGCTACCCATCTTGGCTTGGCCACCCAGGCTAGGAGCCAGGGTGAACAGCACGAGGTTAAAGAGAGCGGTTGCTGCCTGCAGTGGGCTTACATAGGGCCTGTGAGGTCACACACACAGCCAATCAGCGAGAGAGTCACCCCATTACGAAACTATCTCAATATGGCCAGGATCCCGCCCAAGGGCAGTCCTAATATCCACAGAAATTACTTCTGGGCCTCAATCTCCCGATGCACTGTTGGCACCCATTTAAAGGGCCCTTACACTTTTCTATTATAGTTCTCCTTGTATCTCTCTTGCCATACTCTATCTTCTTTGTTGTATCTTGGTCTAGATCATGCTAACTGTGAGTTTTTCCCAAGGCCCCAAGCTGGATTCTCTTATCTTATCCTTTTAATACTATCATGGTTGGTGACCTCATTAGCTTCCAAGGATTTAATGATCATATCTATTCAGAAGATTCCCTGAGCTCCAATTTACTCTATAATATCTTTATACATATTTGTATGCATGTTATCTTTCTCATTAGAATGTAAGTTGCTGAAAGCTGATACTGCTTTTGCTTTTCTTTGTACCCCCAGTACTTAGCACAATACTGAGCACATAGTAAGTACTTCATAAATATTCTTTTTACTTGATGACTTTGCATAGCTACCTTTATTTATGCTCTAACTCAATGTGTCCCTGAGAAGATCTATATCTGGTTTGTTTGCTCTTCTATAAAAGTTCTAAACTAACCTGCAAGTATTCAGGTTAATAAAATATCACATATAAAACAGGTTATATTTAGCCATGCAAAAATATGGAAAAGACTCATAATTGAGACCTCTGACCACCAATTCCTCTCTTTTCCAAAGTCTTTAAGTAATACACCCCTTTAATAGATCTCATCCTTTTCCAGAAATTTGCATTTATCCATATGATTCACATTATCATTACAAGTCAATGTTTATTTATCCATTTAAAGTTTGAGTTCCTTAGTTCTTCTTACACATTTCACTACAGTGTAAATGTCTTTTTCTCCATTCCAGTTTTGAGAAATCTTCTTGCTCAAATCAAGGCTACCTTTTCTTGTCTGTTTTTCTCATCAATGGTCATCTCTCTGAATGGCCATAACAATGCAATGTTCTTCAGTAAAAGCCTTTCTTTAGGTCTCCACACAGCTCAGGTTTTCTACGTGCTTCGTGATTACTATTTTGTTCAGAAATACAACTCTGTTCATATATCCCAAGAATCTTCCACTATCCCCTGAACCTGAGGATGGTGTTTTTCTTGCCCCTTGATGTATGTCTCTATTCTAGGTAAACTACACTGAAATATTTGTGTGTGTGTATGTTACTTTACCACAAAGTTGTTTGTGCTTTGTTTATGTTACTTTACCACAAAGTTGTTTGTGCTTTGTTTCCTATAATACTAAGTTGAAGAAATATTTTTCACAGAGTAAGTTATATTTGAATTAGATTCCTGAATTGATTTAAAGCAAAGTCAAAAATATTTCTTTGTATTTGCATCATTAGTATTTGATTACATGATTTATATTACCCTTATGGAATTAACTAATATAGAAACAGAGGAGACTTTGAACTTTTTAAAGTATTAAACTAATAATTAAAAAAAATGAAACAATAAGATTCATAATGTCCTTGTTATAATCCCTAGAAAATAACTCTGGATGGAAGCTTGGAAAAGCAATTTCATAATTATGTTTCTGCTACATTTCTGATTTTTGTTCTGAAAGCAAATCAGACAATTGGCCCTGAATTTTTAGTTATCCCTATTATAACCATGCCTTAAATTCAGTGTAGTCACTTAAGGAAGTGACACAAGAACATCTGGAGTTTGCTATAGGAGAATGCTTTTAAGTGTTTCCAGTTGAGGATTCTTTTTCACCCAAATAAATTTAAAAAGATCTTCTGGGAGATATGTAAGCTCTCACTCAAAAAGAAAATTCAGACATTGGATTCTTATTCAATGCAATATATCATTTAAAAAATCTAAACTACAGTGAAATCTAATGCCAGAAATATCCAATTCCTTTTCTCCAGATCTCTGGTGAAATGGAAATTTTATGGCCTTCTTAATGGCAATAGCCAATTTCTGCAAATCTCTTGTTAGGTTAAAAAAAAAAATCAATCTGTTCACTGGCTTTTAAATAAATGGGAAATTCTGGTAATAATCTCCTGATACATAACATGATATTCTTGACCCATTAGATGATTCTAGGCAGAAGGAACAGAATAAACAAGGACATGATGGAGAAATATAGGGGGATTTAAATACATTGATTTGACTGACATATGTTTATAAGGTAGAATACTGCCAGATAAGACAAGAAGAGTATGTTGGGATAAGATTATGGAAGGTTTTCAATGATACACTTAAAAGATTTAGTTTCTTTTATTGGCCTTGAAAGATTTTTGAAGTTTTTGTTGTTTGTTTGTTTGTTTGTTTGTTTTTGACCTAGATAGGATCTATTGGTTTGGTGATCATGGCAGAAGAGAGGCCAGAGTCAAACTGATCCTGAAGTTCTGAGCTTGGATAACTAGCAGATATAGGAAGATGTGAGAAGTAGGAACTATCCGGAGGGCTTGTAATGAGCTTGGTTTAAACATGTTAGTTTTGAGGTTTATAGGAAAATACCTTAGAGATCATTTTGTTCAACATCCCAATTATCTAGGTGAGGAAACTGAGATTCAGAGAGATTAATTGGATTGATGAAGAGTTTTATTCCTGTTTCAGCCATGTCTGATTCTTAGTGACCTCATGTGAACTTTTCTTGGCAGAGATACCAGATTGATTTGCTATTTCCTTCTCCAGTTCATTTTACAGATGAAGAAAATGAAGGAAACAAGATTAAGTGATTTGCCCAGGCTGGATTTGAATTTAGGAAAATGCGCCTTCCTAATACTAAGCCTGGCAATATATCCAATATCCTTGATAATGATAATCTTTAATCTTTAAAAGGGGTTCTTATATGAAAGAAGAAATATATTTGTTATGATCTCTTTGGATTCAATTCAGAACTAGAATCCATGAGAAAAAATTACAAACTCTTAAATTTAGGATTGCTATCAGGAAGTTTCCTAACAATTAGAATTGGCCAGAAGCAAAATATTGTCTCAAAAGGTGTTGGAATCTCCCTTACTTAAAGTAAAGAGGAATGAGAAGTTGCCAGGTTTACGGTAGAGGGAATTCTTATAAAGAGATAAATTGAAACACATGATATCCGGGGTACCTTTTAACTCAGATTCTGTAATTCTGTAATATAATTTTTTTTCAGGAAATTTTAAGAGTGGAGAATGAGTTAAAATTTGCCTTCTTTACAGTTTTTCCTGGTATTTAATCTGCCTTTCCAAAGTTTTTGTTTATGTAAAATTGGTAATATAATAGCTTATTTATATTACAGTTTTCCTTAGTGATTATAGACTATTTAATACATTTTAAAACAGGGGATAAAAATAGGGAGATATAGCTGTTAAATCATTACTATCATCATTAACAATTATTGCATATCCCAATGAATATCAAAGGGATTGAAAGTATTAAATAACAATTTCCATTGTTACAATTTCCAAGAAAGAATTTAATAGCTAAAAGATTCAAACTTTTTTTTTTTTAAAGATCAGCTATAATTGTTACTTCCACTTGAAGGAAGGCAACTTCTAGATTTGAATTACAAAGGATTTAGTTTCAAATCTTAATTTGCCACTTACAACCTTTGTGACATTGTGCAAATCATTTAACTTTTCAGTTTTTTACATCTATAAAATTAAGGGTTTTAGCTAATCTGTCCTTAAAGTCTGTTCTAGCTCTAAGTCTATGAGGATATGATTTTGGGTCTTACTGTTCACTTTTGTCTTTTCAAAATGCTCACAAGTCATCTCTGAAGAGGATGAATGAAGAGGGTGGTAAACTCTGGGCAGAGATGGGTCTGTGGCTTCTTTTTGACTGCCTGTCTCTCTCCTCCTCTCTCCAAAGTGCCAATGCCAGATTCATAGCGAATGAATTCTTCTACTCAATGATGTGATAAAACAAAATCTCTATTGATTAGGAAAGGAACACCACAGGGTCGGCAGGCAAAAGGCTTCCAGGGAGAAAAGCCTATTTGCCAGGAATAGAATTTTGGAGGTTCATTTTATACACAAACAGGATCATAAAACAAAGTTTGTATTTACAAAGGACTTTTCTGCTTCCTTCAGATATAGAGAAGTTTGTATATCAAAGAAGTTCCTCAGGAGGATGTAAATGCTTTGAAGTTTGTATAAGAAAGGGATTTCTCTTGAGGATGTAACATTCTGTTTTGCATACTGAGCTATCTTCTTTGACCTCTTCACTCTCGAATAAAGTATTAAAAAAATTCCCCCAGAAATTGAAATTATGATCATTAACTATTTGTTGACAAATTCTATCTTCTTCATATTTTTGAAAATTGGGACATTTATATATCTCCAATCAGGAGGCATCTCATTTATTCTCATAATTATTCAAAGATCATCATGAGTCATTTAGTCAATATACCTGTCTGTTTCTAGAGAACTTTGTACCACTCTTAAACATTTTTTCACGTTAAATTACTTTTCAAATTCACATGTGTTTTAATCTCACCTATTATTTTGCAAGTTCTCTGGGAAGGAAAGTGATGTTTTATTCATCTTTGTATGTCCTGTCTATAGCACATTTCCTTGACAATAGAGAATATTTAATAAATATTTATTGAATCATTAAACTGATTTTTAAGAGCTGTAAAAAATATAGATTGATTCATTTATAAAATAACACTGTCAAATAACATGGTTTGGGGAATACCAGTTATTGAATAAGCTACTCTGTTATTTCTTCAGGACTATATCAGATATTCATAATTAAATGAAATAAAAGTTATTTTTAATAATTCATGTTCTTATTTCTATCACAGTTAGTGTTAGGTTTTTTTTTCAGTCTATGCATTCTACATTGAGCAAATAATTTAAACAAGTTGGCTTGTTAAAACTGCATTATGTATTTAGGAATTAAAAACATTTGTTTCTCTCTTCCTCTATTAGTGACTTTTAAATAAATAACAGTTATATTAGTATTTCTAGTGATCAGGAAATAGCATTGGTTTGCACAAAAAATAACTACATTGTTTCAAATGAAATAGAATTTCAAAGAGAAAATTATGATTTTTTGAATGGCTACTGACATTACTGTTTTTTAAAAACAAATAAGTCAAAATGATTATTTACAGGGATTGTCATTTCAGTTAAATCATTGAAAAGTAAATGTAATTTGGAATAGCTTCAGAAATTGATGTTAAGTTGTTGGTTCCAGGAGATGTGGAATAATTCAATTGAATAGGGGTAGCCTGAAGGATGAAATGGATTCTCAGTTATGGAATTTTTCAGAAGGAGAATTTGCAAAACATATACAGAAATAAAAAAAATATTGAAAACAATGTATTAACTTAAAAACATTTTACATACTGTGAGTGTTACGAACAATGCCACCCTATGCCAATGGCTATGGAGACTTAGAGGGAAATTCACCAAAAAATCAGGCTCAACAACAATGAGTAAAGGAGCAGGATTTTGTTATGCTTCATTTTAGTTTGCAAAAGGAAGAATAAAAAATTAAAGGCAAAATAAAACCAAACAAAACCAAACAAACGACAGGGACATGAAAAAAAATATACCATGGAATAAGCTATAACAATGGAGATCAAAGGTGACCATCAGAATAGGGCAAGAAAAGTAGCTAGTGTAGTTATTGTTCTTTGGAGAGTCTGCTTTCTGCCTCAGCATACCTACCTTAGCCTAACTCTCCATCATTTGACAAGACAATGTGAAATTTATGTCATTAATTGATTCATAATGGCTAATCCCTTGAATCACTCCTTATAGATCAGATATGGACTTGAGTGTATAGACTTTCTTGGTAGAATTTGATGGTAGAAGTATTTTAGCTTCCTTTTCCTATGAGCTATTGTCCAACCATAAGAGACTTGAATCTGTGAACTTTTGCTAATCATGGAAGAAAGTGAATCTGTGCATACTGTGAGGCATTCCAGAGGGTATTAGTTAATTCTGTTTTTTTCCCCTTGCCATAGGTTCTGGAAATCTCTTTTCTAAGTCAAATTGACTATGTTAGACTAGTCACAATTTTATTTTAATCAGCATCATTGGACCCCATGTAAGCAATTATATAAAAGAGTTGCTCTGGTTGTCAGATGAAACTTTAACCATTGAGGATCCATTGACCTTGTTCATTGATAATTTCTAGTTTTATTAATAAGTTAATTATAAGCATATCTTTGCATTAGTTTCTATTCACCACAGGTTTTTATGACAGCAGCAAAGGTTATAGACTTTATGAACAAGGTATATTAATGTTTAAGTGCATGTGATTGATTTCCTGTCTCTGATACAACAGACAAGGATATGCTAAGAATAGGTTAGTGTATGAAATTAGCAAGCAAAAGCACAGAAATAAAAAATTCCAAAAGTTAAAATGAGGTTGGCTTGTCTAGAAAATAGGCTGACTTCCTCAGAAATATTCTTATAAATAGAGATGTTTTTTGGACTATAATAGCACATCTTTAGCATGCTTTATCAATTTCTATTGCTAAAATCATTTCATTAAGAAATCCACATATTGCAAAAATGTTTGTTCCAGTCCTTTTTGTAGTGGCAAGAAACTGGAAACTGAGTGGATGCCCATCAATTGGAGAAAGTGGAACAAGTTATGCTATATGAAGGTTTTTATGGAATATATTTCTTCTATAAGAAATGATTAGCAGGTTGATTTCAGAGAGGACTGGAGAGACTTACATAACTGGTGCTAAGGGAAGTATCAGAACCAGGAGATCATCGTTCACAGCAACAGCAAGATTATGCCACAATCAATTCTGATGCACCTGGCTCTTTCTAGCAATGAGATGATTCAGGCCAATTCCAATGGTCTTGGGATGAAGAGAGCCATCTATACCCAGAGAGTTGACTGTGGGAACTGAGTGTGAATTGCAACATGATATTTTTACTCTTATGGTGTTTTTTTGTTTGTTTGTTTGTTTGCTTGTTGTTGTTTGCTTGCATTTTTTCTTTCTCATATTCTTTCCTTTTCTTATTTTCCTTGTGCAACATGATAATTATGGACATATGTACAGAAAGATTGCACATATTTAACATATATTGGATTACTTAGTAACTAGGGAAGGTAGTAGGGGGAAGGGAAGGAAAAAATTTGAAACGCAAAGTTTTGCAATGGTGAATGTTGAAAATTATCCATGCACATGCTTTGAAAATAAAAAGCTTTAATAAAAAAGGAGAAAACCACATATTTTGTGGTTAGATTCTTTAATGGGACCAGAAGTAGGGAAAAAAACCCGAAACCTTAGCAAATATTAAAATTTAATTAGTTAAAATAAAGAATTAAAAAAAAAAAAACATAAATGGGATTTGAATTCTTCCTAAATATTTTTATTGGTTTCTATTGTCTCATGTTGAGATAATGATAAATATCTAAGGACCCCAAGTCCAAGACTTTATCCTTTATGTTACTGTTAATCCCTAAAACAATATACTATATACAATCAAATCATCAAATCATAAGCTTAAAGATTAAAAGGACTTTACAATTTATCTAGTCCCACTCCCCTAAATTATAGTAAAAGCGACCTAAACTAGACAAAATATCTGGTTAAGGCTTTAAAGGGGCAAAGTCAGGACTCATGTTCTTTGATTTCAGATCCAGTGTTCTTTGTAATGACCTCTTTTACCTCCTCAAGGAAATGTTTTATTATATTATGAAAAAATTCTTGCAAAAGACTTACCATCAGATTCTTTCATAAAGGGACAGACATGAAAACTTTGTTTATAAATCACTTGAATCACTTGAATTAGCCTGTTAAAGAGAGACCAAATCTGCAGGGACATTTTAGATTTAATGTTTAAAAAACATTACTAAAGAACTATTTTTAAAAGTTCAGATC
Source organism: Sminthopsis crassicaudata (assembly GCF_048593235.1). Lineage (NCBI taxonomy): Eukaryota > Metazoa > Chordata > Mammalia > Dasyuromorphia > Dasyuridae > Sminthopsis > Sminthopsis crassicaudata. Next base: position 208,462,467 of record NC_133617.1, on the reverse strand, counting down.
ATTTATTCATGTCTTTGGTTACATACTGATTAAGTATAATTAGAGAACACACATGCTATAAGAAAATGGTCTATAAGAAATGGAAATAGCTGTGAAATTGAAAGGGAAATGTAGCCAAATAAAAAGAATCAAGTAGACTGGGTCATATTTATGAATTGGCTTGGCATTTCCAATTATACCTACGTGTCTCACTTCTAAAAAAAAGTTCATCTTTTTAATAAGATTATTTTGCTAGTGATGCAGTATACCCGGGAATGATGAAATAGCACATCCATCATTTCAATATTTTATTGCATCTTTAATATCAATGTGAACATGCCCTCCAACAATGCAGTTTGCTCTCTAACATAGCAGATCACAACTTATCTATAATTTCTCAACCTGTATGACTTGTTTTCATGATTGCCATACGTCCTTCCTAGAAGGTCTTCCTGATGAGCTTATTAGTTATGTAAATTCAAGAAATATCTACTACTTGCTATTTGTGCTGTTGTACACAATATAGTGGTATCACTGGTAAAATTTGGGTACCCTGAGAACTTAGCCAAAATAAAATTCATTTATTTCCTAATTAATATTGTACATATTTTTTCTTATGTGGAGATAAGGGGCAAAATAGGATATTGATGCTGATTTTTAAATGTATCTCTAACTTCTAGTCAAATAGTATTTCTTGGGAGCACTGAGATCTAGGATATATTAGGAGCAGGATTTAAACTCAGGATTTTCCTGACTCTAAGGCCAGTTCTCTATCTATTATTAGATGCTGCCTTTCAATAGAAAAAAAAATCATCACAGAATGAATACACAAATTGAAACAGGTATCAAAGTTTAGTCAAAAAATGAGAATATGAATACTTATCTATACATAGAAAGATCGGTATCAAAAACTTATAAACCTTTTCACAGTTGCAAAGGATAATGGAAGTTTGGAAAAGATCAAGGAAGTTGTTGCCCAGAAAAAGTATCATTTTGTGCTAGTTGTAGAATTCTAGGTGCATAAAACATCAGAAGTGAAACAACACATATCATTAAACTTATAAAAATATTTTAAGAGAAATTATCCTTGAAGAAAGCCATACATCATAATTGTGTTGCTGAGAAAGGAGATAGACTGGATTTCTTGGGAAATAACTATTTTCAGAAAATCTATAATCTACACTCATGTATACTTGACCCTGAGCTCACAAATTTCAAAAAATACTTTTTCCGTTTGGTGTGACCACTGGCCATCTTCAGTCCTCTTGATCTATTTATGGCCACTGGATCCAGATGGTTCCAAAGGAAAAAGTGAGATTAGTGACTTTGCACAGTCCAATTCATTTACATGTCATCATATCACCATATCACCAAGGTCATGGTCGTCTCAGAGAATGACAAACCAGGTCAATACTATTACTGATAACATACTATTAACTATTAGTAGCATATACTGATGATCATTTGGTACTCAGTTGAGACTATTGGTGATTCTTGGAAGGAATATGGATATGTATGCTTTAATTGTATGTGATTTAAGAAATAAAAACTATAAACCATAAATTGCAAAAGATGTGTAATATTTACTGATAATTTTTCTTTTCTTTTTGTGAAAGCTTTTTAATTTTCAAAAGATATGAATGTATAATTTTTCAACATTGAACCTTGCAAAATTTTGTGTTCCAATTTTTCTTCTCTTTCTCCCCACCTTCTCCCCTAGATAGCAATACATGTTAAATGTGGTATAAATGTGTGTTAAATCCAATATATGCATACATGTTTATATAATTATCTTGCTGCACAAGAAAAATCAAATCAAAAAGGCAAAAAATGAGAAAAAAATAAAATGCAAGCAAACAACTACAAAAAGAATGAAAATGCTATATTATGATCCACACTCAGTTCCCAAAATCCTCTCTTTGGAAGTAGATGGCTCTCTTTATCACAAGATCATTGGAACTGGTTTGAATCATCTCATTGTTGAAAAGAACCATGTCCATCAGAACTGATCATCACATAATCTTGTTGTTGCCATGTACAATGATCTCCTGGTTTTGCTCATTTCACTTAACATCAGTTCATCTAAGTCTCTCCAGGCCTTTCTGAAATTCTCCTGCTGATTGCTTCCTACAGAATAATAATATTCCATAGCATTCATATATCATAATTTATTCAGCCATTCTCCCCCTGATGGGCATCCACTCAGTTTCCAGTTTCTTGCCACTACAAAAAGAGCTGCCACAAACATTTTTGCTTTCATGTTTTTCCTCCTTTAAGATCTCTTTGGTATACAAACTTAGTAGAAACCTTACTGGATCAAAGGGCATGCACAGTTTGATAGCCCTTTGGGCATAGTTCCAAATTGCTCTCCAGTTGGATCACTTCACAATTTTACCAACAATGTATTAGTGTCCCAGTTTTCCCACATCCCCTCCAACATCAATCATTGTCTTTTCCTATCATTTTAGCTAATCTGAGAGGTGTGTAGTCATACCTCAGAGTTGTCTTAATTTTCATTTTTCTGATCAACAGTGATTTAGAGCACCTTTTCATATGACTAAAAATAGTTTTTATTTCTTCATCTGAAAATTGTCTATTCATATCATTTGACCATTTATCAATTGAAGAATGGCTTGAATTCTCTTTTATATTTGAATCAATTCTCTATATAATTTAGAAATGAGGCCTTTATACAGATAATTTTTCAATGATGGACTAACTTCTTGTACCTTTCAGTGAAACCTTTATGATTTGATCTAATGTAATTTTTGGTCATGTAATAATAAAAAAAAATCAAGAAAATTTGTTTTTAAAAATCTAATTGGTGGGGTATCTCAAAGTTAATCCAAGCAAAAAAAAAAATCTATTCTTTCCCTGGACTATGTTAAATCATGGATTTCAAGTTAACAGGGATATTCAAGGTCATTTGTCTAGTATAAAAGCCTAAGAGCATTAAAACTGGTCTTTGAGAAGTAGCTAGGTGCCTAATGTCTATAGTTAAAGTAGGGACACCATTTCAATACCTCTCTGGAATTGTTTATGATATCATTATTATCACTCTTAGTAGCCAAAGTCCACAATAGATTTTTTAAGAATAGAGTAATGCAGGCATCACCCATTTAGAGGTGAAAAAGTCCTTCAAGGGCATCTAGTCTTATCTATTTAATTTTATAAATAAAAAACAAGCCAAGAGAGGAGATGTGATTAGGCCAAGGTTACATAGGTGATAAATGACAACGCTAGATTTTGAACCTAGGTTATCTGATCCCAAAATTAACACTTTTTCCACTGGGTGGTACTCTTAGTCTCTTGTTCTTCTCAGATTTTTAAGTCCCAGAAGGTATAGATAGCTAAAAGGATGCTTTTAAGCTTTCAAAAAGATTTAGACAAGACAGAAGGAGAGGATTACTAATTTTCTGCTCCATTAAATGATACAAATGCTGACAATATTGAAGTTATGAGAGTTGTCCTAGATAGACCTTGTCTTCAGAATTTGTAGTTACACATGAAGGGTGAATATAATATAGTAAGAAGAAATCTAAATTCAATCTACTATCTCAAAAACTAGTGTTTTCCTATTAGAATTCTATGCTACTATTTAAAAAAAATTATAGAGGAACCCCTGAATGTGTTTAAAGAGTCAAAAGAATTGCTGAATGATGAATAATTTAAAAGAAATGATGGATTCTGACTTGGAGGCCAGTAAGGTGTAAAGGGAATCTGAAGGAAGAAATTGATTATCTTGCATCTATGGGCAAAATACGACACTCACCATAGTAAAATGATTGTTCCAGTTACATTTAAATTCAAAACAATGTAATTTAGTTAATAAAAAAAATTAAAAGATAGGTGCAAAAATGTAAACTATTAAGTACTTTCTCTATTTGACATGTAAAATTATTTATCTGTCCTTTTCCTATCATTTTAGTCTTATATATATTCCATTTTCTGGTATTCCAAGATCCTGGCTAACTTGCCATACTTCACACTCTATGTGCGATCTCCCAACTCCATGCCTTTGCCGTGGCTTTTCCTCCTCCCTGGAATGCTCTCCTTTCACACTTCCACATCTTGTAATCTTAGGCTTCTGTCCCCTCATCTACCCCAATTGCTAATGCTTTCTCCTCTATCTTTAGCCAGAGTAGTATCTATATGAATGTGTCTTGCATATACCTCTAAATACACATTTTTTCCATTAGAATATAAACTCCTTGAGATCAGGAACTTTTGTGTTGTGCCCCCAGTGGTCAGCAGAGTGCTGCAATTGAAAAACAAACAAACAAATGCTTGTTAATTGTTTTGCAAGGCAGTTCCTGAAGGTTTCAGAGAAGACAGATAATAGGTCAGGGGAGACCAATGTAGAGCACTGTGTGCTTCCCTGCAGAAGTGGACAACAAACTGGAGCCTTTGAGGTGGTCCAGGGCTAGAAGAATTTCATTTAGGAGGAGAAAGGCAGAGCATATCTAGTGCCAGGGCTCTTGGATAGAGAGACACAAATTATCCTCTAGTCTGACAGTTCTTTAGGCTCAGAAATGGATGTAATACAGTGCAAAGGACAGCTCTTTGTGTCCATCTCCGTATCTCCCTTCATTGGGTTTTACCACAAGCATTGCTCCAGGTATGGCATAGTATCACATTACTCCAAGCCCCTCCCTCCCCCAACACATATTCAAATCTTATTGGCTGTGTGACCCTAAGGAAGCCATTCAAGCCAGATTGTGTTAGGTTCCTCATCTGTAAAATAAATTGGAAAAGGTAATTGCAAACCATCCCTATATCTTTGTCAAGAATAATGTGAGATAATAAAGATTTCAACATTACCAAAACAACTAACAACAACAAAATAAAGTGTACTCCAAAGATAAACATGCTATTGCAAGACTGCTTTATTTGGAGTTGGAAAACAAAGGTGTGAATTCCATTTCTGCTGCATCCTGTGTACAACTATTGGAAAATTGGTTTACTTAATATTCCCTTAGATCTCTGAACTGGACATTCCATCTTCTGTTTCTGTAGAAGTACAGGTTGTTCCCCATTCCTGGCATGTGCTCCTTATTTACTACCACTTTTTAGAATTGCTAGATTTCTCTAGGATCTGGATCACTGTCTCATATTCTACCTGAAATCTTTCCTTATCTTCCAATTATTAACAGATTATCCTTTCTCAAAACATCTGGCATTCCCATCTGAATAAAAATTGTTTCTCTTCTATTACAACATAAAGTCCTCGAGAGTAGGAATACTTCTTTTTGTCTTCCCACCCTGAGTCTAGTACAGTGTCTTGTACATAGCAGGTACTTAATAAACACTTGTTGAATTGAATTACCAATTACTAAGGAAAGAATTCTACCAACTCTCCACTTAATATATTTTGATTTTTTTCCCAATTACATGTAAATATAGATTTCAACTTTATTTTTTTAATAAGATTTTGATTTGAATGTTTTTTCTTCCTCCATCCATCCCTCCTTTTTCTCTTTTACAAGAGAACAGCAAGCAATCTGCTAGGAATTATATATGTATAATGATATTAAACATAATTTCACATTAGTCATATGAAATAAGAATCAGAGAAAAAGGGAAAACTTATGAGAAAGAAAAAAAATGAAAATAGGATACTTTCAGACTCCATAATTCTTTCTGTGGAGGTGAATAGCATTTTCTATCATAAATCTTTTGGAATTATCTTGGATTATTGTATTGCTGAGAAGAGCAAAGCCATTATTTATTATGCCACAATATTGTACACCATAAGGTGTACAATATTCTTCTGACTCTGCTCCTTTCACTCAGCTTCAATTTTTGCAAGTCTTTTCAGGTTTTTCTGAAATCTATCTGCTCATCATTTCTTATCAAACAATAGTATTCCATTACATTTACATACCACAATTTTGGTCTCCCATTCCCCATTTGAGGAGCATGCCTTCAATTTCCAATTCTTTGCCACTATTGGAATACAGACCCAGTAGTAATCTGGAGGGTATGTGTACTTTGTTTTCTTTTTGGGCATAGTTCCAAATTGCTCTCCAGAATGGCTGGATCAATGCAAAACTTTACCAATAATACATTGGTGTCCCACTTTTACCATATCTCTTCCAATATTTATCATTATCTTTTTCTTTTCATTATCTTTTTTCATATTAGCCAATCTGATTGGTATGAGGTGGTACCTCAGAGTTGTTTTAATTTGCATTTCTCTAATCAATAGTTATTTAGAACATTTTTTCATATGTCTATAGAGAGCTTTAATTTCTTCATCTGAAAAATGCCTGTTCATTATCCTTCGACTATTTATCAAGTGGGGAATGGCTTCTATTCTTATGAATTTGACTCAGTTCTCTATATTTTAAAAAATACTGACAATAAAATTGTTTCCTAGTTTTCTGCTTCTCTCTTGAACTTGATTACATTGTCTTTCTTTATGAAAAACTTTTTAGTTAATTAATCAATCAATTAATTATTTCATCCCAGAGTACTGCTATTACTTTGTAAACAGTATATTTGACTTTGTTCATGGAGAAATTTCCAGAATTTATTTTTTTTTTTCTGAGAGCATTCTGCTCATCCAGAGAACAATAATATTCCATCAGAGAAACTTGCTTTGAATTTTTTTACAATTACTGTTAGTAATTGTATTTCCCCTTCCATTTATTCTCTCTCCTTTCATCCTGTCCCCCCTCAAAAGTGTAGAATGTGCACTATCCCAAGCTTCAGGAGTTTTGTTCAGCTGTTGTCAGAAATCCTTCAAGGAATCTGATCACAAGTACTATTTTCTATCCAGCTGTTAGGTGTGTCCTTGTCCCACTGTAGCTATAAGATCTAGTGTGGTAGCCAGGGCTGGGGCTCCACTGATTGGAACTCTCACCCTATTGCCATAGATCCACTCCACTAAGCTTCTGAGTCCTCCCTAGAGTTGCCAGCAGAGATGAACAGAAACCTTTAGCATTTCTGATTCACAGGTCCCACCTTGCTGATGCTGAGATCTAAATTGGAACTAGGGCTCGGACCTGATCTGGAATTTCTCTCTGGTTCAGGGATCTTTTTTTATTGACCTTCTAGTCCTTTTTGGTGTTTTGATTTTTTTTTTCCCCCTGAGGCTGGGGTTAAGTGACTTGCCCAGGGTCACACAGCTAGGAAGTGTTAAGTGTCTGAGACCAGATTTGAACTCGGGTCCTCCTGAATTCAGGGCTGGTTTTTAAATATAGGACTCAGGAGAAGCATAAGGAGGTAATCAGAAAAGGGATATCATAAGCAACTTTTTATATTCTAATATGGGAGGATGATACTTATGACTCATAAGAGCTTTTTCATTATAATGGCAGTTAGAAGGAGCATATATAGACAGGATACAGATGTGAGTTGAATATGAAGGGAAAATATTACAAAAAATTTAAGGGGGGGAGAGGAATGTATTGGGAGAAAGGGAAAGGTGGAACGGCGTAAATTATCTGTCATGAAAGTCATGAAAAACCTTTTGCAGTAGAGGATGAATGGGAAGGGAGTTGGCTCAAAGAGGAAATAACATACACTCTCAATATGGTTATAGAGATTTATTTTACTCTGCAGGAGAGCAGGGGGGCAAGGGTCTAGTAGAAACAGGAAGGAGGATAGAAGAGAGAGCATATCGGGGCAGAAGGTGCTCAAAAACACTTTTGAAGAAGGACAGGGTGAAAGAAGAGAGAATAAAATAAACAGGAGAAATGCACTCAGCAATAATAATTAGGAAATTAATTTTGAAGCAAGTTTATTTGAGAAGGCCTGGCCTCATCAAGTCAAATTTATTAGAAAACAATAAGAACATTTCCCAATTGATAGGTAGTAAAAAAGTAGGAACTATGTCCAAACAACAATAAAATCATGTATATCCTTTGACCTAGCAATACCACTGCTAGGCATGAATCCCAGAAGAGATTTTTTTTTTTTAATAAAAGGAGTTACATTACAAAAATATTTATAGTAGCTCTTTTCTCAGGGCAAAAAAATTAAAAACTGAAGAGATGCTAATTAATTGGAGAATGACTGAATGAATTATATAAGACTATGATAGCATAATATTGTGCTATTAGAAACGATGAGCAAAATGATCTCAGAAAAAAACTGGAAAGTTCTCCATGAACTCAAGTAAAATGAAATGTATTGTGTAGAGAATAATAGCAATGTTGTGGGATGATCAGCTATGAATGACTTCACTATTATTAGCAATACAATGAACTATCTTTACTCTGATGGATTTACCATTTCTTATAACACAATAGTAAGCTATCATAATCATATACAATAATTTGTTCAGTCATTTTCCAATTGATGGATGTCCCCTCAATTTCCAGTTCTTTATCACCAAAAAGAGTTGCTATAAATATTTTTACTCATTGGTCCTTTTCATTTTTTTTGGGGGGGGATACAGGCGTAATAATGGTATCTTGCTTGGTCAAAGAGCATGCATAATTTTAAAGACTTCTGACCATAGTTCCAATTGTTTTCTAGAAAGCCTGAATCAGTTTGTAACTTCACCAAAAATACATTAGTATTCTAATTTTGCCACCTTTCCTCCAACAATTGTCATATTTATTTTATGCTCTATTAGTCAATCTAATAGATATGAGGTAGTACTTTTTTTTTTCAGAATGTTTTTCCCACAGTATATATGTATGAGTAATTTTTTTATAATATCCCTTGTATTCATTTTTCCAAATTATCCCCCCCTCCCTCCACTCCCTCCCCCTAATGACAGGCAATCCCATACATTTTATGTGTTACAATATAACCTAGATACAATATATGTGTGTAAATACCATTTTCTTGTTGCACATTAAGTATTAGATTCCGAAGGTATAAGTAGCCTGGGTAGATAGACAGTAGTGCTAACAATTTACATTCACTTCCCAGTGTTCCTTCTCTGGGTATAGTTATTTCTGTCCATCATTGATCAACTGGAAGTGAGTTGGATCTTCTTTATGTTGAAGATATCCACTTCCATCAAAATACCTCTTCATACAGCATTGAAGTGAACAGCGATCTTCTGGTTCTATTCATTTCACTCAGCATCAGTTCATGTAAGTCTCTCCAAGACTCTCTGTATTCCTCTTGCTGGTCATTTCTTACAGAACAATAATATTCCATAACCTTCATATACCATAATTTACCCAACCATTCTCCAACTGATGGGCATCCATTCAACTTCCAGTTTCTAGCCACAACAAAAAGAGCTGCCACAAACATTTTGGCACATACAGGTCCCTATCTCCTCCTCAGTATTTCTTTGGGATATAATCGAGGTAGTACTTCTGTAGTGTTTTAATTTTCATTTCTCCAATCAATAGTGAGTTAGAATTTTTAAAATAATATGGTTATTGATAGTTTTAATCGTTTCATTTGAAAACTTCATATATTTTGATCATTAACAATATGAGAGATGGCTCTTATTTCTATAAATTTGACTAAGTTCTCTATAGTTTTAAGAAATGAGGTCTTTATCAGAGATCTTGCTTCAACTTTTTTTTACTATTGCCATTTTTACTATCACTAACTATATTTTCCACCATTCTATCCCCTTCCCTTTTTATTCTATTTTCTCTCTCCCTTTATTTTGTCCCTCCTCAAAAATAATCTGCTTCTGATTATATCTCTTCCACAATCTATCCTCCCTTGTATCAATCTTCCCCTTCTCTCATTACCTTCACTTACCACTTTCCTGTAGGATAAGATAGATTTCTATATATGGTGTTCCCTCTTTGGGCTAATTCTGATGACAGTAAGGTTTGCTCCCTCCCCTTCAACTGCCCTCATTCCTACTGTAAAAACTTTTTCTAGACTCTTTTACATGAGATAATTTATCCCAACCTATCTCTCCCATTCACTTTCAGTATGTCTCTCTCACCTCTTAATTGTATTTTTAAAGATATCATTCCTTTATATTCAACTCATACTTGTGCCTTCTGTCTATATATATCTATATCTATGTCTATATCTATCTATGTATCTATGTATCTATCAATTCCTTCTAATTCCCTAATAATGAGAAAGTTCTTATGAGTTACTAATTTCATCTTTCCATGCAGAGACACCACCAATTTAACTTTATACTTTTACTTTATAATTTATCTTTCTTATTTTTCTTTTTATGCTTACCTTGAGTCCTGTGTTTGAAAGTAAATTTTCTATTTAACTCTGGTCTTTTCATCAAGAATGCTTGAAAATTTTCTATTTAATTGAATCTCCATTTTCACTACTGAAGGATTATACTCAGTTTTGCTGGGTTGTAATCCAGAATTTCAGTTCTAATCCCCCGGATCCTTCACTATAGAAGCTGCTAAATTTTTTCTTATCTTTTCTTTGGTTCCATGATTTTTTTAATTGTTTCTTTCTAGCTGCTTGCAATATTTTCTTTTTGATCTGGTAGCCCTGAAATTTAACTTTAATATTCCTCAGAGTTTTCACTTTGAATCTCTTTCAGGAGGTGATTATTGGATTTTTTCACAGATTATTTTCCCTCTGGTTCTACTATATTATGACAGTTTTCCTTAAAAATATCTTGAAAGATGATATCATAAACCTTTGGTAAATCTGATCAGAAAAAGGAAAGAGGAAAATCAAATTGTTAGTCTTACAAACGAAAAGGGGGATCTTTCCACCAATGAAGAGGAAATTAGAGAAATAATAAGGAGTTATTTTGCCCAACTTTATGCCAATAACTTTGATAACTTAAGTGAAATGGATGACTTCCTCCAAAAATATAGGCTTCGTAGATTAATAGAGGAGGAGATAAATTGCTTAAATAGTCCCATTTCAGAAAAAGAAATAGAACAAGCTATTAATTAACTCCCCAGGAAAAAATCCCCAGGACCAGATGGATTTACATGTGAATTCTACCAAACATTTAAAGAACAATTAGCCCCAATGTTATATAAACTATTTGAAAAAAATAGGGGATGAAGGAGTCCTACCAAACTCCTTTTATGACACAGACATAGTACTGATACCTAAACCAGGTAGATTGAAAACTGAGAAAGAAAATTATAGACCAATTTCCTTAATGAATATTGATGCTAAAATCTTAAATAAGATATTAGCAAAAAGACTTCAGAAAATCATCCCCAGGATAATACACTATGATCAAGTAGGATTTATTCCAGGAATGCTGGGCTGGTTTAATATTAGGAAAACTATTAGTACAATTGACCATATTAATAATCAAATTAATAAAAGCCACATGATCATCTCAATAGATGCAGAAAAAGCATTTGATAAAATCCAACATCCATTCCTACTAAAATACTTGAGAGTATAGGAATAAATGGACTATTCCTTAGAATAATCAGGAGCATATATTTAAGACCGTCAGTAAGCATAATATGTAATGGAGATAAACTGGAACCTTTCCCAGTAATATCAGGAGTGAAACAAGGTTGCCCACTATCACCATTACTATTCAATATTGTATTAGAAATGCTAGCCTCGGCAATAAGAGTTGAGAAAGAGATTAAAGGAATAAGAGTAGATAATGAGGAAATCAAACTGTCAATCTTTGCAGATGATATGATGATATACTTAGAAAACCCCAGAGATTCTAATAAAAAGTTATTAGAAATAATTCACAACTTTAGCAAAGTTGCTGGATACAAAATAAATCCACATAAATCCTCAGCATTTTTATACATCACCAACAAAATGGAACAGCAAGAGGAACAAAGAGAAATTCCATTCCAAACAAATGTTGAGAGTATTAAATATTTGGGAATCCATCTACCAAAGAAAAGTCAGGAATTATATGAGCAAAATTATGAAACACTTGCCACAAAAATAAAGTCAGATTTAAATAATTGGAAAGACATCCAGTGCTTGTGGATAGGCCGAGCGAATATAATAAAGATGACAATACTCCCCAAACTAATCTACTTATTTAGTGCTATACCAATTAGACTCCCAAGAAACTATTTTAGTGACCTAGAAAAAATAACAACAAAATTCATATGGAAGAATAAAAGGTCGAGAATTTCAAGGGAACTAATGAAAAAAAAAAAGTCAGATGAAGGTGTTCTAGGTGTACCTGATCTAAAGCTATATTATATAGCAGCAGTCACCAAAACCATTTGGTATTGGCTAAGAAATAGACCAGTAGATTAGTGGAACACATTAAGTACAAGGACAAAAAAGGGTACATCTATAGCAATCTAGTGTTTGACAAACCCAAAGATACCAACATTTGGAATAAAAATTCATTATTTGGAAAAAACTGTTGGGAAAACTGGAAATTAGTATGGCAGAAATTAGATATGGATCCACACTTAACACCCTATACCAAGATAAGATCAAAATGGTTCCATGATTTAGGCATAAAGAATGCGATCATAAATAGATTAGAGGAACAGAGAATAGTCTACCTCTCAGACCTGTGGAGGAGGAAGGAATTTATGACCAGAAGAGAACTAGAGATCATTATTGATCACAAAATACAAGGTTTTGATTACATCAAACTAAAAAGTTTCTGTATAAACAATACTAATTCAAACAAGATTAGAAGGGAAGTAACAAATTGGGAAAATATTTTTACAGTTAAAGGTTCTGATAAAGGTCTCATTTCCAAAATATAGAGAGAACTGACCCTAATATATAAGAAATCAAACCATTCTCCAATTGATAAATGGTCAAAGGATATGAACAGACAATTCTCAGATGATGAAATTGAAATTATATCTACTCATATGAAAGAGTGTTCCAAATCACTACTGATCAGAGAAATGCAAATTAAGACAACTCTGAGATACCACTACACACCTGTCAGATTGGCTAAGATGACAGGAACAAATAATGATGAATGTTGGAGGGGATGTTGGAAAACTGGGACGCTAATACGTTGTTGGTGGAGCTGTGAAAGAATCCAGCCATTCTGGAGAGCAAATTGGAACTATGCCCCAAAAGTTATCAAACTGTGCATACCCTTTGATCCAGTATTGCTGCTATTGGGCTTATATCCCAAAGAAATCCTAAAAGGGGAAAGGGACCTGTATGTGCCAAAATGTTTGTGGCAGCCCTTTTCATAGTGGCTAGAAACTGGAAGATGAATGGATGTCCATCAATTGGAGAATGGTTGGGTAAATTATGATATATGAAGGCTATGGAATATTATTGCTCTGTAAGAAATGACCAGCAGGATGAATTCAGAAAGGCTTGGAGAGACTTACATCAACTGATGCTGAGTGAAATGAACAGAACCAGAAGATCGCTGTACATTTCAACAACAATGCTGTATGAAGATTTATTCTGATGGAAGTGGATATCTTCAACATAAAGAAGATCCAACTCACTTCCAGTTGATCAATGATGGACAGAAACAACTATACCCAGAGAAGGAACACTGGGAAATGAATGTAAATTGTTAGCAATACTGTCTATCTACCCAGGTTATTTATACCTTTGGAATCTAATACTCAACGTGCAACAAAAAAATTGGATTTACACACATATATTGTGTCTAGGTTATACTGTAACATATGTAAAATGTATGGGATTGCCTGTCATCTAGGGGAGGGAGTAGAGGGAGGGAGGGGAAAATTTGGAAAAATGAATACAAGGGATAATGTTATAAAAAAATTACTCATGTATATATACTGTCAAAATTTTATAATTATAAAATTTTTAAAAAAAGATGATGTTATTCAAGGCTTCTTTTTTTTTTTTTCTCTTTTTCCTTTTTGATCATGATTTTCAGGTCCTCTCTGCCTTACCTATTTTCCAAGTCAGAGGTTTTTTTAGTGAGATATTTCACATTGTCTTCTATTTTTCATTCTTTCATTTTTATTTTACTATTTCTTGATTTCTTATAAAGGCATTAGAATTTCTCAATTCTAGTTTTTAAGGAATTATATTCCTCATTAAGCTTTTGTATTTCCTTTTCATCATTTCTCCAGTGTAGGGGTCCAGAACTCTGGAAAGGTGTACTTGAATCAAGGGCATCAAGGTACTTATAGTTAAACACCTACTCAGTATGATTGATGGGGTAATGGTTCTCTAGTTAAACATATACTTAATACTCTCTCTCCTTTTATCCTTTCCTTCCTTACCAATGTATTGCTTCTGACTACCACCTCCTCTAGTCTGTCCTTCCTTGTCAGTCCCCTCCAACCTCACCTTTTCTTCACCTGCTCCTCTCTTCCCTATAGAATAAGACAGATTTATATACCCAACTGATCATGTATATTGTTCTCTTTGAACCAATTATGATGATATCAAGATTAAAGTGAGGTTCACTGTTTCATTTTCCTATCTTCCCCTTCAATGTAATAGGACTTTCATACCTCTTCATGTAAAATAATTTACATCCTTTTGCATTTCCCTTCCTTTTGCTCCCAATGTAATCCTCTTTATTACTTAGTTTATTTTATATCATCTCATCAAAGCCTTTTCAGACCGGCATCCTTTGTGTATAAATACTCAATCTAATTGCACTAATAGTGACACAGATTTTAAGAGTTATAAGTATCATCTTACCACTAGGGATGCAAACATTTTAGCCTTATTTAATTCCTCATGTTTTTTTATGTTTTTTCTTTCTTTTAAAATTTTTTATATTTCTCCTGTGTTTAAAAAACAACTTTTTTCTTTTCTTGTTTTGTTCAGCTCTGTCTTTTCATTGGGAAAGCTTGGAAGTCTTCGGTTTCATTAAATGACTATTT